>NC_041386.1:154895158-154937902 GCF_002162155.2 Triticum dicoccoides | reverse complement strand
TGCCCCCTGGAGCTCCTCCGACCTCAACTCCAACTCTATATATTCACTTTCGAGGAGAAAAAAATCAGGGAGAAGGATTCATCGCATTTTACGATACGGAGCCGCCGCCAATCCCTAAACTCTCTCAGGAGGGTTGATCTGGAGTCTGTTCGGGGCTCCGGAGAGGGGAATCCGTCGCCATCGTCATCATCAACCTTCCTCCATCACAAATTTCATGATGCTCACCGCCGTGCGTGAGTAATTACATCGTAGGCTTGCTAGACGGTGATGGGTTGGATGAGATTTATGATATAATCGAGTTAGTTTTGTTAGGGTTTGATCCCTAGTATCCACTATGTTCTGAGATTGATGTTGCTATGACTTTGCTATGCTTAATGCTTGTCACTAGGGCCCGAGTGCCATGATTTCAGATCTGAACCTATTATGTTTTCACGAATATATGAGAGTTCTTGATCCTATCTTGCAAGTCTATAGTCACCTACTATGTGTTATGATCCAGCAACCCCGAAGTGACAATAATTGGGACCACTCCCGGTGATGACCGTAGTTTGAGGAGTTCATGTATTCACTATGTGTTAATGCTTTGGTCCGGTACTCTATTAAAAGGAGGCCTTAATATCCCTTAGTTTCCACTAGGACCCTGCTGCCACGGGAGGGTAGGACAAAAGATGTCATGCAAGTTCTTTTCCATAAGCACGTATGACTATATTCGGAATACATGCCTATATTACATTGATGAATTGGAGCTAGTTCTGTGTCACCCTAGGTTATGCCTGTTACATGATGAACCGCATCCAGCATAATTCTCTATCAACGATCCATTGCCTACGAGCTTTCCATATATTGTTCTTTGCTTATTTACTTTTGCGTTGTTGTTTCTACAATCACTACAAACTACCAAAAA
Source organism: Triticum dicoccoides (assembly GCF_002162155.2). Classification (NCBI taxonomy): domain Eukaryota; kingdom Viridiplantae; phylum Streptophyta; class Magnoliopsida; order Poales; family Poaceae; genus Triticum; species Triticum dicoccoides. The sequence goes on along the minus strand of NC_041386.1, from coordinate 154,936,998 downwards.
CATTACTTTTGTTATCATTACCTTTTGCTACCATTACCACTACCATCATATTACTTTTCTACTAAATACTTTTCTGCGGATATTAAGTTTCCAGGTGTGGTTGAATTGACAACTCAGCTGCTAATACTTGAGAATATTCTTTGGCTCCCCTTGTGTCGAATCAATAAATTTGGGTTGAATACTCTACCCTCGAAAATTGTTGCGATCCCCTATACTTGTGGGTTATCACCGGTCAGCTACACGAGGGTTACAAATCGTTGGGGATTTTATCTGCATTATGCGAACGATCGATACTTCCTGATCAGATGATGACATCACTCTGGCTCGAACTAGGGGCTGCACCCATGCTTTATTATAAAACTCCTATGGCTAAGTGAGGGCGTTTAAGCTGTACAGTTCGATTGCCTTGTTCGTTGTGCTAAACAACTCCTTCAAGGACCATATAATTGGATCAAGATTGTTTAGATTCCATCCCGAACACCTCCGTACTATCTACGTGAAGGAAGGAGCTGACGACTGGCCAACCCTCATATTACATATAACACGGCCGTACAGGAGGAAACAATCAAAGCATAACAAAATTGCATTAACAAAACAGGCTTTGTTTCTCATAATACAAGGCAAAGGCAACATGAATACATTCATTCAAACACAATGTCCTGTGAACATTGTGCTGCCTGGTCACCTTGCCCTCCGGTGGCCCCCTGGTCACCTCGACGGTGTCCATCTTTGCCCACCACATCTTGCAACGGGCGGAGGTCATGCGCGCACCTTCAATACAGGCCGAGCGCTTCACGATGTCCAGCTGAGGGCAGGCGTTCACCACCTGCCTCACGAGTCCGAAGTAGCTGCTTGGCATAGCTTCGGCGGGCCATGGCCGGATAATCAAATCCTTAATGGCTAGTTCATCCACCCTATGTAGCTCCACCAGTTGTTTCAGCTGATCGGTGAAGGACACGGGATGCTCCGGCGCCACATACTGCGACCAAAATAGCCTCTCTATTAAACCCCCTCCTTCGGCTCGATAGAACTCTGCGGCATCGGATACACTAAATGGCAAATCCGCAAAGGCCCTGGGGAACTCCGAACTCGAGTTAGTAAAAGGTACTGCTTCTTCGCATACTTGCTTTGCATCTTAAATGCCTTACCCGCCGTGATCTTCTTGGCCTCCTGGATCTCCTGGAGGGCGGCCTGGGCCTCATTCCGAGCAGTCTCCGCGCTTTGACGAGCATTGTCAAGTTCGGTCCCTTGAATCGACGCATCATGCTCCAAGGTCTCGTATTTTTTCACCGCATCTTGGAGCTCCTGCTGGACTTCTTTGACCCAGGCCTTGACCTTCTTACGGGCGGCTTGCTGCTGGACAGCCTTCTCCTTGGCCTCGCCCAGGGCCTTCTTCAGGGCATCGACTTCGGTTGCGGCCTCTTCACATATAACGATACCGCTGTCACTACACAGCGCTTATCCTCCCGAACATATAGCAAGTCATTCATCACCTTGCTTCTCTTGGAGCCGAACCTTAATCTCGCCGAGCTCGTTCTCGGTCCACTCTAGCTTCCGCTTCAGCTCGAAGACCTCGGCAGTATGCGAGGTCGCGGCCAACAGCGGCGCCTGCTTATTCATACATATTATGTTAGTCTCCTACAATAAGAGGTTGATCCTCTTCCCGGTTCTTCTTGCCGAACTCCAGATAGTGTCTCAGGGGCTACTGAATACTTGGGGTTTTCCTCTTTCTATGTCACTTACCTCGAAGCCCGTCAACAGATTGCTGCAGGCTTCGTCTAGTCCGCTCTTGGCGGACTGAACCTTCTCGATCACCGCACCCATAAGGACACGATGCTCGTCCACAACGGAGGCGCCTCGTAGCGCCTCCATCAGGTCATCTGATGCCCCTGGGTGGACAGGGGCCACCGGTGGAATTAGCACACCCCCCTCCTTTGAAGGAGGGTGCTCGCCTAATTCCGGAGCCATATGGATCTCCAGAATCATATCCGGCTGAGGGCCGAACAAAATACGGCCCTCTTTGCCAGTCTCCTTGGGGATCTGCTCCCCCATCTGTCCGACAGCGGAGGACCCACCTTGTGGCGCCCCCCGGACAATGTCCCGAGCTCCTCCCTTCGGAGCGGCCCTCCGGGACAACACTTCGGTGTGGTCCATGGCCCCGGGGGAGCAAGCAGGCGGTGGCGACATGCTCGCCATCTCCGATGGAGCCAGCGAACCTCCAGATGAGGAACGCTGGACAAGGTCATGGGCCATACTGCAAAAGCGTGGATTAACCATGTTAGCATAATAAAAAGAAAGGGCTGGATCTGCGCGTAAATGAGCCATGTCGCTTACGATGCGGCCTGAGGCCTAGTGCGGGGGCATTGTTCGGGACTACTGTCAACGTCCCACGCGGTGTTGACCGCTTGGGCGCCCTTCCCCTTTTTGGGTGCTTTCACCTCCGGATTTGTTGGGGCCACCCTCTTCTTCTTATTTTCCTCGGGAGGAGGGTTGTTTTCCTTCTCCTGCTCTTCTTCCTCGTCATTGTCCTCGGGGATGGAGGAATGGGCCTCGTCATCTTCGGACGTCATGTCCGAAGCGCCCGTGCGACGGGGGCCACTCTTGGCCCCCTTGGCCTTCTTCTGCGGCGCTGTATATGGCGCCGGCACCAGCATCTTCGCCAGGCGCGGGATGACCGGTTCCTCGGGCAGCGGCGCCGGACACTGGATCCGCTGCGCCTTCTCCACCCAGTCCTGTAGGAGCAATACTAAATCTCAGACATCATCCTTGAAACATTCAAGTTGTGAATACGTCAAAAGAAACATACCTCGTTGGTGGGGCGTTTACAATTGTGACCACGGTCTGAGTCCGTGGCCGGTGGCTTCTCGTTGCCCTTAAAGAGCAACTTCCATGCCCCTTCATGAGAAGTGTCGAAGACCATTCTCAGGGTCTAGTGCTTCTTCGGATTGAACTCCCATAAAGGGCGGCTTTGGCGCTGGCACGGAAGAATCCGGCAGACCAACATCACCTGGATAATGTCGATGAGCTTAACATCCTTGGTCACCATGCTTTGAAGCGCATCTGCAACGCTATTAGCTCGTCAGGTGAACACCAGTCCGGACTCTTCTCAACCCAGGAGGTGATCCCTGTGGGAGCACTAGACCAGAATTCGGCAGCTGCGGCCCAGGTGGCGCCGCGAGGTTCTGTGACGAAAACCGCTGCTTTTGTCATTCCTTTACTATCTCTATAAAGGTGCCTTTGGGCCAGGAGACGTTGGATAGCATGCTAACCATGGCCCCTCCGCACTCCGTGTGCTGACCATCCACCACATTCGGCTACACGTTGAAGACTTTGAGCCACAGCCCGAAGTGGGGATGGATGCGGAGGAAGGCCTCACACACGACGATAAACGCTGAGATGTTGAGGAAGGAATTCAGGGACAGATCATGGAAATCTATCCCGTAATAGTACATCAGCTCGCGGACGAAAGGGTGGAGTGGAAACCCTAGCCCGCGGAGGAAATGGGGGATGAAGACTACTCTCTCTATGGGCTCCGGCGTGGGGACGACTTGTCCCTCGACTGGCAGACGGTGGGCGATCTCCTTCGCCAAATATCTGGCCGCCCGGAGCTCAGTAATGTCCTCCTCCTTGACGGAGGAGACCATCCACTTGCCTTGACCACTAGATCTGAACATGGTTGCTAGAGTGGAAAGGAGATGGGAACTTGGGCGCTGGAGCTTGAGATCGGAAGGGCGAAGATAGAGAAGGCGTGAGGAGAGGAAGGAGGAATCCTTATCCCCTTATAAAGGCAGCAGATATTAAACGCCTCCTCACTCGCCTCAGGATTCGCCTGTTCCCTAGGGTTGTATGAATGGCATGGTTGAGTTACCTATGCCCGCATTGATGAGAATCCCGTGATAAGGGGACACGATCTCTGTTTCGACGAGATGTGCCAATAACAATTGCGTCTCGAAACGTGGGATAGCAGAAGAAAAATGGTTCGAAATTATAACCGGACAGACACGATGCCGTGTTGGGGAAAAGCTGTCAATAGATTGGATTCATGCAAATATTATATTCTCTCTATGGTTGTGTATGGTGTGCGTAACAGGTCCGGATGCACTTATTTCGTCCGAAGACTATTCTGGAGTTCGGAAGGAGGGAACCCGCCTTGCAATGCCAAAGACAAATCTGCGCACCGGACTCCTCGTCGTTGAAGCCAGGTTCAGGGGCTACTGAGGGAGTCCTGGACTAAGGGGTCCTCGGACGTCCGGCCTGTTATCTATGGGCCGGACTGATGGGCTGTGAAGACATGAAGACCGAAGACTACACCATGTCCGGACTGGACTCTACTTGGTGTGGAAGGCAAGCTTGGCGACCAAAGATTCCTTCTTATGTAACCGACTCCATGTAAACCCTAGATCCCCTCGGTGTCTATATAAACCATAGGGGGTAGTCCGGAAAGGAGACCACATATACTCATTACCATATTCTTAGGCTAGACTTCTAGGGTTTAGCCATTACGATCTCGTGGTAGATCAACTCTTGTAATACTCATATTCATCAAGATCAATCAAGCAGGAAGTAGGGTATTACCTCCATAGAGAGGGCCCGAACCTGGGTAAACATCGCGTCCCCTGTCTCCTGTTACCATCGATCCTAGACGCACAGTTCGGAACCCCCTACTCAAGATCCGCCGGTTTTGACACCGACATTGGTGCTTTCATTGAGAGTTCCTCTAATGGATACACACATATTTTAGTTGCTGTTGATTACGTTACTAAGTGGGTAGAAGCTATTCCAACTAGTAGTGCTGATCATAACACCTCTATTAAAATGCTTAAAGAAATTATTTTTCTGAGGTGTGGAGTCCCTAGATATTTAATGACTGATGGTGCTTCACGTTTCATTCATGGTGCTTTTCATAAAATGATTGCTAAGTATGATGTTAATCATAGGATTGCATCCCCATATCATCCACAGTCTAGTGGTCAAGTAGAACTTAGCAATAGAGAGCTTAAATTAATTTTGCAAAAGACTGTTAATAGATCTAGAAAGAATTGGTCCAAGAAACTTGATGCATTATGGGCTTATAGAACTGCATATAAAAATCCTATGGGTATGTCTCCGTATAAAATGGTTTATGGAAAAGCATGTCACTTACCTCTCGAACTAGAACATAAGGCATATTGGGCTATTAAAGAGCTCAACTATGACTTCAAACTTGCCGGTGACAAGAGGCTTTTTGACATTAGTTCACTTGATGAATGGAGAACTCAGGCCTATGAGAATGCCAAACTGTTTAAAGAAAAAGTTAAAAGATGGCATGACAAAAGGATACAAAAGCATGAGTTTAATGTAGGTGATTATGTGTTGCTATTCAACTCTCGTTTAAGATTTTTTGCAGGCAAACTTCTCTCTAAATGGGAAGGTCCTTACGTTATCGCAGAGGTCTATCGTTTCGGTGCCATAAAAATCAACAACTTCGAAGGCACGAACCCGAAGGTGGTGAACGGTCAAAGAATCAAACATTATATCTCAGGTAATCCCATAAATGTTGAAACTAATATTATTGAAACCGTAACCCCGAAGGAATACATAAGGGACACTTTTCGAAATGTTTCGGACTCCGAGAAGGAATAGGTACGTGGTACGGTAAGTAAACTGACTCCGAAACAGTTCTAATTGCAATTTTTCTCCGTTTTGGAATATTTAAGAAAATAGGAAAATAAGAAGCAGACCGGAAAGGACACGAGGCTTCCACGAGGGTGGAGGGCGCGCCCTACGCCCCTGGGCGCACCCCCTGCCTCGTGGGCACCTCGTGTGCTCTTCGGACTCCATTTTCTTGCATTATACTTCTTTTGTTCAGTAAAAATTGATTATATAATCTCCCGAAGGTTTTGACCACCGTATCATGCAAATATCTCCTGTCTTTGTTTCGAGCTGTTTTTCTGACAGATCTAGGTCATCATGTCGTCTTCAAGTGCCCCCAACGACAAGTTCTTTGAGAAGGTCATTAACCCCTACCTCGCAGAGGTGCTGCAACACCCTCAAACCATTGAGATGCGTGAGCGGTTGTTGCACATCCGCGATGTTGAGCGACCAAGGAGGACCGGAAGCGTGGAGACAAGGCTCGAGGCAATGGAGCAACAAGTTTTCAAGTGTCAGGAGATGGTGGAGTGTGGACTCGACTCCAATCACATAATGATCACGGAGTTCACCAACAACCACAAGCTAGACGCCAAGGACATTGGGGAGGCCATCTTCAAGCTTCATGAGAAAATCGAGCACCTCGAAGCCCAGATCTATGACCTGCAAAATCAAAACTGTGAGTATGAATATAGATTTAAGAGGATGAGTTTGGCTGCAGATTTAAGGATCCCGGAGACTCGATCATCCTTCTATGATGGTGAGCCTATGCCTTGGAAGAGGGACGAGAAGCCTACATCATCAACAACTCCATCTCCTTCACCGACAAAAGAGACATAATCACATGGGTATGGGCACTCCCCTTGGCAACTGCCAAGCTTGGGGGAGTGCCCCGGTATCGTATCACCATCACTTTTATCTTTACCGTTTTTCTTTGTTCGATCCTTTTGATAATATCTTGATCTAGTAGAATAAAATTTTAGTATGATCTAGTTGTGAGTTTTGCTTTATGATCCTCTTATGTAATCGAGTCCGTGAGCTATATATAATAAAGATTAGTGTTCAGTCAAGGGCTTGATTATTTTGCTATGATCTTGAGGGAATAAAATAAAAGAGAAGAAATAAAGAGATCATATGGATCTTATGGAGAGTAATGAGCTCACATATAAAGAGTATGATGAATAAAAGTTGTTGAGAGTTGACAAACATAGTTTTGGTCATCGTTGCAATTAATAGGAAGTAATAAAGAAAGAGAGATTTCACATATAAATATAATATCTTGGACATCTTTTATAATTGTGAGCACTCATTAAAGTATGATATGCTAAAGAGTTGACATTGGACAAGGAAGACAATGTAATGGGTTATGTTCTCTTACAGCTGAGATAAATTATATTGTCATGGATCATCCAACATGTTGAGCTTGCCTTTCCCTCTCATGCTAGCCAATTTCTTTGCACCAAGTAGAGATACTACTTGTGCTTCCAAATATCCCTAAACCCGTTTTTGCCATGAGGGTCCACCATACCTACCTATGGATTGAGTAAGATCCTTCCAGTTGTCATCGGTGCACGCAATAAAATTGCTCTCTAAATATGTATGATCTATTAATGTGGAGAAAATAAGCTTTATACGATCTTGTGATGTGGAAGAAATAAAAGCAACGGACTGCATAATAAAGGTCCATATCACAAGTGGCAATATAAAGTGACGTTCTTTTGCATCAAGATTTTGTGCATCCAATCATAAAAGCGCATGACAACCTCTGCTTCCCTCTGTGAAGGGCCCATCTTTTACTTTTATCCTCTACCTTATATAAGAGTCATGGTGATCTTCACCTTTCCTTTTTATATTTTATCCTTTGGCAAGCACAATGTGTTGGAAAGATCCTGATATGTATAGCTAATTGGATGTGAGTTTTCATGAACTATTATTGTTGACATTACCCTTGAGGTAAAAAGTTGGGAGGCAAAACTATAAGCCCCTATCTTTCTCTGTGTCTGATTAAAACTTTATACCCATAAATATTGCATGAGTGTTAGCAATTGTGAAATACTAAATGATAGTTGAGTATGTGGACTTATTGAAAAGCTCTTATATTGACTCTTTCCTATGTTATGCTAAATTACAATTGTCTGAATGATTGAGATTAGAGTTTGTTGGTTCTCAATGAAGGTTATGATTCATACTTAAAATTATAATTGAATTGTTACTTTAGCATAAGAGATCATATGAATATATATATATATATATATAGAGGCGATCAGAATAACTATTTGGATCACGGTGCGCGTTATATAGGGGCGATCGGCTGTTCCCGAACTCCACTAGCGCAAAAAAAAGAAACCACCCGCCCCTCGTCATCGTCCTTCCCCCTCCCCTCCCACCACGAGCGATTCCCACCACCCATCCCGAGCGCCGCCAGCCCCCCACTCCCCGGCGAGCTGCCCCATCCTGAGCGCCGCCAGCCTCCCCCAACCTCCGGTGCCTCCCCGATCCGCCACCTCCATGCGGTGGCCAACTCCTCTGCCAGATCACGCCACGCGCAGCCGTACCCACTGTCCCGCCGGCGCCAGCGGCCCAACCCAGGTGGCGCTTCGACGGACCTCCTCCCGGCGAGGCCCGACGCCAACGCCGGGGATCTCCAGGAGCGGTCGTCCCCTGCTGCGGATCGCGCCGCCACCGTCCCCAGCGCTTCTATACAACCTTCGCCGACCGCCGCCACCAATCTTCAGATCCGATGCGTCTCCTTGAGCTCCCAAGCGATGACACCGGCAAATCTAGGTTGGTGCCATCCATCTCCTCTCGCCCCCTGGCAAGGCTCCCCCGTCACAACGCAGCCAAGCTGCAGCATCAAACTGGCCGTTCAACACCGCCGGCTTGGGACGTTCAATGACGCGGCCCCATGATGTTCGTTGTCGCAGCGCCTTGATCACACTGTCACCATGCTTCACGAGGCCGAGATATTTTCATTCTTCATTCGTCGACATCGGATTGAACTAAGAAGTCAGGTGCTTCTCCTTTCACTCCCATCCACTTTGCTGCATGAAAATGGTTCCTCGGTCCCTCATCCGCATTTGTATTTGAACTACAATGCAGACGCAATTTGAGCTTCCCTCTCTCTCTGATACAGGTTCGCAAGTGTCATGTTCGGCTGTTCGCCGCAGCAGCCCGGAGGTGCTCCTGCAGCCGACCAAGAACAGGGCTGGGACAGGGATACTTTTGTTCTCAAACACGTCGTTGCGTATGTGTGTGTATGAACATTTTACTCCATGTTGTTCTTTACATTCTGTCATCTCCTATAGATTTTATGATGCATAATGACTATTGGATGGATTATTTGTTCATGTGAATGAATGCATTTTGTCTCTCAAACAAGAATTATGTGTTGGTTATCACGTGCCATAACAAACTTATTCTTTGGGGATCTTTGTATGTAAAGTGTATCATTCAAGAAGGTATGTGTTGCAAAACAATATTTCTCTTGTTATAAATAAACATGCACTTTGTATAATCCGGTCCACGAAAATAAATCATTGTGAGAAAAGAAGTGCACCGATTGAGCCCCTGCCCAACAGTCTATGAGGGTGCTTGGATACGGCTAAAGTTCCAAGCACCCCTGACTAAAGAGAGGCTAGGACTAGTCTTGAGGCTAAAATCTTTTAGTCATGGGAAACCTACTAAAATATGTATTAGCTCTCTCTCTCTCCTCATTTAATTCCTCTCCTTAGTTCTGGATTGGAGGGTTTGGAGGATAATAAATGCTCAATAACTAGATTTTAGTCTCTTTAGTACTTGGATCCAAGCATGGGTGAGACTAGCAAGTTTTAGTCCCATTACTTTTAGTCATGGGACTAAAACGTATCAAGCATGCTCTATGCTATTTTCTACATTCCTGCTACTGAAAAGATCTGCCATGCTGCTCGCTCATGACGCCAAAGCTGCTGCTGTGGATGTCGTGAGTACAGAAGAAAGCAAAAAGCAAAAACGAGAGAGAGAGAGAGAGGGGTCAAAGTGCAGTTGTGGATTTCACTTTTTTAATGCGTTTGCATTCTTCCAGTGACATGCGCTTGTGGTTTGATATAACCCATTGCGCTTATAGTCTTGTATTTTTATGGACAAACACACAGTTTGATTAGTACTCTATTTGGGATTTTCATTTGTAAAGTATCTGCATGTTGACATCGACAATATGTACAAAAGAAGTTCAAATATTATTGCCCCGGGGGTTCATGTCTTCTTATTATGTGTTCAGATTTTTACGAAGTTCTAGAAAACCTAGAAATTCCACATTAAAAAATGAAGAAGTTCACTACTTATAATAAAACGGACTTTCCCTGTTTTCACAAAAAAACCTTGAAGTTGAAAATTAAAAAACGGAGTGGTTCAATGTCTGGTTTAAATTATTTTCCCTTATAAATAACGAATTCAAAAAAAAACTTTCTCTAAGAAAACAAAAACAAAAACATAGAAGGTCAAACTAAAAAACAGAGAAGTACAAGTTTAAAAAAACATTTTTTCTGTTTAAAAAAATAAGTAGTTCAAAATAAAAAATGAACTTTTAAAATGGATATTTTTCCTTTGCAAATAAAAAACCAAGAAGTTCAAATTGAAATAATAGAGCGGTTCGATGTTTATAAAAAATCAAAATCTTATTTCTAAACAATAAAACCACGAATAAAAATTTATTAGTATTTTTTCATTTCTACAAATGAGATCAAGAAGTTCAAATTAAAAAAACAAAGAGATTCAAGTATAATAACAAAAAAAGTTCAAATAAAAAAGTAGTTAAAAAACAGGAAATAAAAAAGTGAAGTTTCGCTGTTTCTAGAAAAAAACTAGAAATTCATTTTCAAATAATGAAGAGGTTAAAAAATATTTGTGACAAAATTCATTCTGGTGGTATATTATTTACCACAAGCACCAACACACACAGTTAAAGAAAAAACAACACACATAGTTAAAAATTCTCTGTGTGTGTGTGTGTAAATTTGCACAAAAATAAACCCTAGAAATTCACAAAACCCCGAAAAGCCTACAAGTTAAAAGGCAAAACAGTAGTCAATTTTTTCCGTCTCTGAAACTAAACCAAGAAGTTTAAATTTAAGATACATACCAGGTCAACGTTTATAAGAAAATCAGAAAAAATATATTTAAAGAAAAGCAAGAAATTCAAATTAACATAACACATGAGTTTGATGCTTACTTTTTATGAAAAGAACATTGTTTTACGGTTCAAAAAATGGAAAAAGAAAGTATTTCAGATAAACCAAGAAGTCCAAATTATATAAAAAAAGAAGTTCAATATTTATAAAAAACATGTTTTCTTCGTTACTAAAGAATAAAATTAAAGAAGTTCAAATTAAAAAAAAGGAGTAGTTTGATGTTTACGAAAAACTCAAATTCTTTCCATTTGTAGGAAAAATAAAAGAATGAGGTTGAATTTTGAAAAAAAAACTTTGATGCTTATTTCAAAACATTTTTTTCTAAGAATAAGACTAAGAAGTTCAATTCAAAATAACAGAGAAGTTTGAAGTATATGAAAAACTCGGATTTGTTGCCGGAAGTTCACGTGCACCACCGTGCATGGTTCATAATTTATATTGCGGGACGTTCGACCTCCAATTACATGTTTTAAAAATGGCAAAAAATGACGTTCGACCTTCAATTGTGAGTAATTCGACGTATACACAAAAGTGTGACAGAAGTTCATAATGAAAACAACGAGAAGTTCAAGTACTGCAAGGAATGCATTTCAGGTGAGAATAAAAAGTATAGAAAAATAAAAGTTTAAAAAGTTTGTTGAAAGAAGTTCAAGTGCTCTGTCCAGAGAAGTTCAAAAATTCTTGCGAGAGAGGTTCACCTTGTATTTCCATGTTCAATTTTTTCTGTATAAAAATCGAATACAATTCTTTACTCAAAATTTTAAAAAGGTGAAGTTCATATTGAAGTAATACAAAAGTTCGGCGTTTATTAAAACCTAGGATTTACCGTTTCGAAAAATAAAAAACACAACGCCATTTTTTGCACTTTAAAAAACAACTCATAAATGAAAAAATGGTTGCTAGAAGTTCAAGTGCTCGGTGAGGAAAAGTTCAAAAAATTCTTATGAGAGAGGTTCACCGTGTATTTAGATATCCAAAATACATAAAAAATATGTTGTTTTTTGTGTTTTAAAATAACTCTCTCAAAGCAGAGAGAAGTTCAACGTGATAACAACCGGAAGTTCACGTACTACATGTTGTGTGTTTCATATAAGAAAAATACAATAAAGTGAAACAGAGTGAAGTTCAAACAGACATGCCCCAGAAGTTCAACTACTTCATGCAGTGCAAAAAACAACACGTCAAAAACAAAGTGAAGTTCAAATAGACATGCCCCAGAAGTTCCACTACTTCACGCAGTGCATTTCCGTTCGCGATGAACGCAGAAATCATGATCTCGCCATTTTCTAATTTACCTCAAAACGGCAGGAATATTATTTGTGTAAATTCAAGTCCTCGGTCGGAGAAAGTTCAAAAAATATTGTGAGAGAGGTTTGTACAAAAAGAATATCATTTGTGTAACACTGACGAAATGGATGAGAAAATAACAAACGAAAATACGTCACAGAAGTTCAACGTGAAAACAGCAGGAAGTTCACCTACTACACTGAATGAATTTCAGATGAAAAACTTTCAAAATCGTCACAAGTATGAAAAAATGATCAACACGGGAAAGTTGCGTGTTTACAGCAGCTTTCCATCGGTATATCACCTGCTCAATTCCGATGAATGGTTGAAGAGTTACGAGCAGTGGATGGAGACCTACAAGCAAAAAAATCACGTGAAAAACAGAGTGAAGTTCAGGTACACGCGCCGAGAAGTTCAGGTTCTTCACGTGGTGCATTTTTGAAGAATCTGTTTCGCGATAAAGGCAGAACGCATGATCCCGCCATTTTCAAAATTACTTGAAAACTGCTAGGAATCAGAGAAAACCATCAACATGAAAAAGTTTCGCATTTTCCGTAGCTTTTCAGAGGTATATTATTTGCCCCATTCCGATAAAGTTTGTGGAAATTACGGCAAAAATATGTTTTTCGCCATTTTCAAAACCGACTTAAAACCGTAAAGAATTGGGAGAAACAATACATACCAAAAAGTTTCGCATTTGTTCAAGCTTTCCAACGCCATATCATTTGCTGCATTCGGACGCACGGTTAAAAAATTAGCTCAAAAATACGAACTCGGTAGGACTTGGACCATTTTCTAAATTACTCTTAAACCATTCAAAATTAGAAAAAAAAACTGTCAAGATGAAAAAGTAGCGCATTTTCATAAGCTTTCCAACTCCGTATCATATGCCTCCATTGGATTAGCCGTTTAGAAATGACATCGAAAAAACGAACTCAGCTGTTCGGTTTATGAAATTTTACATTTTTTCAAATTACTCTTTAACCATAAGGAATTACAGAAAACTTTCAACATGTGGAAGGAGCAGTTTTGTAGCAGCTTTCCAATGCCATATTATATGCCTCATTCCGATAAACGGTTTAGAAATGCGATCGAAAATACGATTCACGTTTTTTGTGCGAAGAAAAAACGGTTTTCAAAACTGCTCTTAAACCGCTTATATTTTGCCAAAAATTTAAGTTGGGTCATGATATTGGTGTCCATAGCTTTCCAACGGTATATCGCAAGCCTCATTTGGGCAATGTTGGCGGAACTTCAACCTAGTTCACAGGGAAGTTCAACGTACTACTAGCGGGGCAGGTCAGGTTGTGATCAGAATATTATTCTGATCCCGTGATCAGAATAGTGTTTATATATATATATATATATATATATATATATATATATATATATATATATATATATATATATATATATAGGGTCGCGCTATTCGTCACCCTGGGTGAGGAATAGTTATTCTTCACCCCCTCTATTTTGACGTCAATGCACCGTATTTTTAGGTTTCATAAATTTTGTCCTATTTCATACGTAAAAAGAGAATGTAAGAAAATATATATACTTGCCGTAAAAAATATTTTATGTTATGTAAAGTTACGAACGTAAAAACGTACATAAAAATGCGATATTTTTGGTCTCAAAACCTTTTTTTGTTTTCTTAAACCAAATTTTATGTAGTGAATCAATATGAATGTAACTATTTGTATTCCAAACGTAATTTGTTTATGAAGCAATCGTAAGGTTGCCTCGGGTAAAGAATAAATTATTCTGCACCATGGGTGATGAATAGCAACACTATATATACAGTCCGTCTATTCTGATAATATTATCAGAATAGTTATTCTGATAACACTTCCGCACTGCATGCTCAACGCGAGGGCACTGCATTACAGAGACTAGTGAACTTCGCGTCGGAAAAAACTGCGCGTACTGTTTTTTCGGTACTGTTTTTGCTCTAATTTTTAACTATTTATCGGAACGAGACGTGTAATATACCGTTGGAAAGCTACGGATTAGGTGCAACTTCGCCATGTTGAACACTTTTCGAGATTCCCCGCGGTTTAAGAGCAGTTTCAAAAATGGTGCGGCCCACAAAGAGTGGCAGTGAGCGTTTTTTTCGCGTTTTTTCTAAACCACTCGTCGGAATGAGGCAAATGATACACCATTTGATAGATATCGTTGAGGCGTGTCTTTTTGATAACTATTGTTTTCTCTAATTCGTTACGGTTTAAGAGCAGTTTCAAATTTACTAAATCATGGAATTCTGTTTTTTCGATTTTTTTTTAAAATTTCAGTACTGTTTTTGTTCCAGTTTTTGAACCGTTTGTCGAAAGGAGGCGTGCGATACGCCGTTGGAAAGCTACGGACGAGGTGCAACTTTCATATCTTGAAATGTTTTTGAGATTCGTTATGGTTTTTAGTTAATTTTGAAAATCGTGCGGCTGATGATAAGAGACAGTGGCCGTTTTTCGTGAAATTTTTACAAACCGCTGGTCGAAATTGTTCAAATTACACACCGTTGGGGAGATATTGACGAGGCGCAACTTTTTCATGTAGAACACTCTCTCCGATTCTTTACGGATTGAGAGTAGTTTCGATTTTAGTAAATCGCGGACACTCTGTTTTTCACGACACCCAAATCGGCGAGGAAGCTGCATCAGAGAGAAAAGCGCACTACTTCAGACTGAAAACCACACTGCTTGAGATAGTCAAGTGAACTTCATGATCTTAGATGAGTTTTTCTGAGTTTTTTTGAGTTTTTATTGTCTTTTTTTCTAACATTTTTTATGAATGAGAGTGTACCGTAGAGATCAGGGCAAATGAACCGCGACATATATCGAAGTGAACCACATTACTATCTTGTTGTTTCGCTAAAATTTTCACACTTTTCATGATCAAGCACAAATGAACATCATCACTCTCAAAAGTGAACCACATTCGAGTATCAAACGCACTGCAAGTGTTGATGTAATCGACTGAATTTTGAGACACACGAAACAAATTGCACTTCGTACAGAGGGGTAATGGGCTGCTACACAAATGGAGTGGAGTACATTTTTTGTATCTCTTTTAACAAATTTGTTCAAGACCGTGGGCATCGCGCCACCGCACTACAAGCACCCTCGCCGGTGGACTGCACACCCAACAGCACAGCATCGACACCCCAGGCGGACTGCAGTGTTGCACCGCACTGCAAGCACCCTCACCGGTGGACTACACACCCAGCCGCACCGCATCGACGCCCCAGGCAGACTGAATTGTTGCGCCCAAATGAACTGCTCGTGATACACCCAAGGTGCTCACGTCGAGCAACGGTCCTGGATCTGGCAACAGAGCGGAGCGGCCGCACTGCAACACCGCTGCGACTGAACCGCATTGGGAGCCCAAGAGTACTAAACTCTTCGAGCCCTCCCTGTCAGACCCTGTAGAACTCCGGTCATCATACAATGTAACCCTGCATCAGGAAAAGGAGCTGATTTCTTTAATTTATTTTCTAACTAAAAAGAAACAGTTTAACTAAACCGAAGAACATCGCATCGCAAACTGCACGACACTGAAGATTTTTCAACCGCAAAAAATCAAAATAGTGTACTGCAAGACCAACTTCCCCCAATAAATTTTAAACTCAAAATAAAATGTCACTCAGGCACTTTTTCTCAACCACATGATCCTTCTTTGTCCTCTAGCACTTTCCCCAGTGAGCACCACACATTCTTACTGTCCACTCCACCCGTGGATTCATTTCGACAAACATCAATAGCTAGCTTCACGACACACTTCTTATCCTTCCACCACCGTATGTGCTTTCTCTCTATCTTTTATTTTCTTCCTTGTGCACACAAACCCACAGAAGCTACAACACCAAGATTCGATTGGAAAATCAGAGGAGAAAAAAACTCAATAGTAGATGCCTTCATGCGACAATAGTAGTTGCTTCAGAGGAGGAAATATACAGCAGAGAGGAATTAGTTCGGAAGGAAAGAACCAGCTTGCTAGTGGTTGGACAGAGGCAACCTGCAGTCAATGAGCAGAAGAAATGAGAGAAGAGTAGCAGCTAGCGGCGGAGCCAGCGGAGGCCACGAGCAATGGATCGAGCGACCTCCATGCCAGACCGCCACCCGCTGCTCTGCTCCAGTAGCTACTACTGCCACTGCTCCTCGCTGGAAAAGGCACCGAATGGCAACTCGCATGATGCCTGAACTGCAAGCCGCGCGGTCGATGCACTACACCTGGAGTACTGCACGCACACTTTGGATTGCACGGCGCTGGTGGGGCATGCTGCGTGCACCCACGTACTGGACTGCATGGCGCGGGGGAAGGGCAGTGCGGTTGATCTTGGAAGGGCGAATAGCACTGCACTGCACTATACATCCGACCACGAGCCTCGTGCCATCGGACTGCAAGCAATCACGATCGCCGGTGGACTGGACATCCAGCTGCACCGCACTAATGCGCCAATAGAAACTGCAGTCTGCAACGATGTGCGCGTGAAACAGCCGCACCGCCATGGCCGTACTGCTCCATCAGCAGAGGAGGGGAGTTGGAACAGAGGACATGGAGGCCCATGGATCAGAATCCCTCCTTCATTATTCCACCAACGTGGCGCACTGCATTCACACACATGACCGAAAGACACGCGCGTGCTGCCAAGCTGCATGGTGTACCTGATGAACTGAATGCTGGCAGCGCCTGCATCGACCCCCTACACCTCTTCCTGTGCTGCTGGCACCTCCTCTGCCTACCTTGTGGTGGTGCCCCAACGCACCAAACTGCACAGGGTCGGGGGGAGCTAGCCTGCGGCTTGCTGGATCTCGGCAGGGAGGAGGCAGCTTGCTGGCTGGCTTTGCTGCAGTACACATGACGGGACGGGGGTGGTTGGGGTGTGGATGGGGGCGCGTCCCGGCGATTTGGACGAGCAGTCGCCCGCCGGAGCTCAGATCTGGCCGCCGCCAGACGGATACACCATAGGAGTTGGTCGGGGCTGGCGGGGAGGTCGGGGTGGGGCAGCGAGGGAGGTGGGGATGGCGAGGAGTGGACTTGGCGAGGGAGGGCGCGCCGGCGAAGGTGGGGCGGTTGGGCGGAGCACCGGCGGTGGTAGTTTGCCGTCCTGGGGGCGCGGCGGTGGGTTGGTGGATCGGGGGCTGGTGCGTGGGAGGAAGAAGGTGGATCGGGGGCTAGGGCATGGGAGGAAGAAGGTGGAGGGGATCGGCGGAGGAGTGGAGGAGGTGGGGTGGGTTTCTTTTTTGTGTGTGCGGTTCGGTTTGCGTGGGCTAGTCGGGCTGTTATCAGAATAAAGCGGAAGTGTTATTAGAATAAGGTCTTAGGGGGTGTTATTAGAATATACCTACCCTATATATATGTTGTTGTTCTAAGAATGATCATGATGCCCTCATGTTCGTATTTTATTTTTTTCGACACCTCTATGTCCAAACATGTGGACATATTTTTTGATTTCGGTTTTCGCTTGAGGACAAGTGAGGTCTAAGCTTGGGGGAGTTGATACGTCCATTTTGCATCATGCTTTTACATCAATATTTATTGCATTATGGGTTGTTATTACACATTATGTCACAATACTTATGCTTATTCTCTCTTATTTTACAAGGTTTACATGAAGAGGGGGAATGCCGGCAGCTGGAATTCTGGGTTGGAAAAGGAGCAAGTATTAGAGACCTAGTTTGCACATCTCCAAAAGTCCTGAAACTCCACGGGAGTTATTTTCAGAATATATAAAAAATATTAAGCGAAGAAAGTACCAGAGGGGGCACCCACCATCCACGAGGGTGGGGGCGCGCCCTACCCCCCTGGGCACGCCCCCTGCCTCGTGGGCCCCCTGGTGGCCCTCTGATGCCCATCTTTGGCTATATGGAGTCTTTCATCGAGGAAAAAATCATAAGCAAGCTTTCGGGAAGAAGCTCCACCAGCACGAGGCGGAACCTTGGCGGAACCAATCCAGGGCTCCGGCAGAGCTGTTCTGTCGGGGAAACTTCCCTCCAGGAGGGGGAAATCATCACCATCGTCATCACCAACGATCCTCTCATCGGGAGGGGGTCAATCTCCATCAACATCTTCACCAGCACCATCTCCTCTCAAACCCTAGTTCATCTCTTGTATCCAATCTTTGTATCCAAACCTCAGATTGGTACCTGTGGGTTGCTAGTAGTGTTGATTACTCCTTGTAGTTGATGCTAGTTGGTTTACTTGGTGGAAGATCATATGTTCAGATCCATTATGCATATTAATACCCCTCTGATTATGAACATGAATATGCTTTGTGAGTAGTTACGTTTGTTCCTGAGGACATGGGAGAAGTCTTGCTATAAGTAGTCATGTGAATTTGGTATTCGTTCGATATTTTGATGAGATGTATTGTAACACCCCGAATGTAACTTGCCATATTTGTACTCCGACTCTTGCCATTTCCGACCGAGAAGCCACCTGGGAACGCGAGGACCACCTCCGTTCTGAATATCCGGAGTTCTTTTAGTTCTAGATCTCGGGACGAGATCCTTTCATAGTGGTGGAGTGTTGTAACACCCCGGATGTAACATGCCATATTTGTAAGCCGACTCTTTATCCCTTTCTTATTCAGTACATGGGATGTGTAAAGATTACCCCTCTTGCGACATGCCTACCATGCGGCTATGCCTCTAAGTCATGCTCCGACACGTGGGAGATATAGTCGCATTGTGGGTGTTACATGTATGCTGTCATCCCTCTAGTGGTGTCATGTGAACTTCGACTACATGACACCTCACCATTGTTTGGGCCTAGAGGGAGGCATTGTGAAGTAATAAGTAGATGATGGGTTGCTAGAGTGACAGAAGCTTAAACCCTAGTTTATGCGTTGCTTCGCAAGGGGCTAATTTGGATCCATATGTTTCATGCTATGGTTAGGTTTAACTTAATACTTCTTTTGTAGTTGCAGATGCTTGCAATAGGGGTTAATCATAAGTGGGATGCTTGTACAAGTAAGGGTAGTACCCAAGCACCAGTCCACCCACATATCAAATTATCAAAGTACCGAACGCGAATCATATGAGCGTGATGAAAACCAGCTTGACGATAATTCCCATGTGTCCTCGGGAGTGCTTTCCTTCATGTAAGAGTTCGTCCAGGCTTGTCCTTTGCTACAAAAAGGATTGGGCTATCTTGCTGCACCTTATTTACTTTTATTACTTGCTACTCTTTACAAATTACCTTATCACAAAACTATCTGTTACCAATGATTTCAGTGCTTGCAGAGAATACCTTACTAAAAACTGCTTATCACTTCCTTCTGCTCCTCGTTGGGTTCGACACTCTTACTTATCGAAAAGGCTACGATAGATCCCCTACACTTGTGGGTCATCACTCATATAATACAATATCGTCATCAAACGTTAAGCATGCAGACCCTATGGGTTCGAGAACTATGTAGACATGACCGAGACACCTCTCCTGTCAATAAGCAATAGCGGAACTTGGATGCTCATATTGGCTCCTACATATTCTAAAAGATCTTTATCGGTCGAACCGTTATGACAACATATGTTATTCCCTTTGTCTACTTGTATGTTACTTGCCCGAGATTTGATCGTCGGTATCCACATACCTAGTTCAATCTCGTTACCAGCAAGTCTCTTTACTCGTTCCGTAATACATCACCTCATGACCAACTCCTTAGTCGTTTGCTTGCAAGCTTATGATGTGTATTATCGAGAGGGACGAGAGATACCTCTCTGATGCTCGGAGTGACAAATCCTAATCTCAATCTATGCCAACTCAACAAACACCTTCGGAGATACCTGTAGAGAATCTTTAAAATCACCCAGTTACATTGTGACATTTGATAGCACACAAGGTATTCCTATGGTATCCAGGAGTTGCATAATCTGATAGTCAAAGGAATATGTATTTGACATGAAGAAAGCAATAGCAAGAAAACTGAACGATCAATATGCTAAGCTAACGTATGGGTCTTGTCCATCACATCATTCTCCTAATGATGCGATCCCATTTTCAAATGACAACTCGTGTCCATGGTCAGGAAACCTTAACCATCTTTGATCAACGAGCAAGTCAAGTAGAGGCTCACTAGGGACGCATTGTTTGTCTATGTATTCACACATGTATTTAGGTTTCCGATCAATACAATTCTAGCATGAATAATAAACATTTATCACGAATAAGGAAATATAAAATAACAACTTTATTATTGCCTCTAGGGCATATTTCATCCAGTCTCCCAGTTGCACTAGAGTCAATAATCTAGATTACATTGTAATGATTCTAACACCCATGGAGTCTTGGTGTTGATCATGTTTTGCTCGTGGAAGAGGCTTAGTCAACAGGTCTGCTACATTCAGATCCGTATGTATTTTGCAAATCTCTATGTCTCCCTCCTTGACTTGATCACGGATGGAGTTGAGGCATCTCTTGATGTGTTTGGTTCTTTTTTGAAATCTGGATTCCTTCGTAAGGCGATTGCTCCAGTATTGTCATAGAAGATTTTCATTGGACCCAATGCACTAGGTATTATACCTAGATCGGATATGAACTCCTTCATTTGATGCTTCTAAAGCAGCTATGTACTCCTCTTCACACGTAGATCCCGCCACGACACACTGCTTGGAACTGCACCAACTGACAGGTCCACCATTCAAAATAAATAAGTATTCGGTTTGTGACATAGAGTCATCCGGACCAGTGTCAAAACTAGCATCGACGTAACCATTTATGGCAAGCTCTTTGTCACCTTCGTAAACGAGAAACATATCCTTGGTCCTTTTCAGGTACTTCAGGATGTTCTTGACCGTTTTCCAGTGATCCACTCCTGGATTACTTTGGTACCTCCCTACCAGACTTATGGCAAGGCTCACATTAGGTCCGGTACACAGCATAGCATACGTTATAGAACCTATGGCTGAGGCATAGGGAATGACTTCCATTTTTCTCTATCTTCTGCAGTGGTCGGGCTTGAGTCTGACTCAATTTCACACCTTGCAACACAGGCAAGAACCCTTTCTTTGGCTGATCCATTTTGAACTTCTTCAAAACTTTCTCAAGGTATGTGCTTTGTGAAAGTCCCATTAAGCATCTTGATCTATCTCTATAGGTCTTGATGCCCAGTATATAAGCAACTTCACTAAGGTCTTTCATTGAAAAACTCCTATTCAAGTATTCTTTTATGATATCCAGAAATTCTACATCATTTCCAATCAACAATATGTCATCCACATATAATATTAGAAATGCTACATAGGTCCCACTCACTTCCTTGTAAATACAGGCTTCTCTGAAAGTCTGTATAAAACCATATGCTTTGATCACCTCATCAAAGCGTATATTCCAACTCCGAGATGCTTGCACCAGTCCATAGATGGATCGCTGGAGCTTGCACACTTTGTTAGCACCTTTAGGATCGACAAAACCTTCTGGTTGCATCATATACAACTCTTCTTTAAGAAATCCATTAAGGAATGCAGTTTTGACGTCCATTTGCCAGATTTCATAATCATAAAATGTGGAAATTGCTAACATGATTCAGACAAACTTAAGCATCGCCATGGGTGAGAAAGTATCATCGTAGTCAACTCCTTGAACTTGTCGAGAACCTTTCGCGACAAGTCGAGCTTTGTAGACAGTAACATTACCATCAGCGCCAGTCTTCTTCTTGATTATCCATTTCTTCTTTATGGCTCGCTGATCATCGGGTAAGTCCACCAAAGTCCACACTTTGTTATCATACATGGATCCTATTTCAGATTTCATGGCCACAAGCCATTTATTGGAATCTAGGCTCATCATAGCTTCTTCATAGTTTGTAGGTTCGCCATGGTCTAGTAACATGACTTCCAGAGCAGGATTACCATACCACTCTGGTGCGGATCACGCTCTGGTTGACCTACGAGGTTCAATAGTAACTTGATCTAAAGTTTCATGATCATCATCATTAGCTTCTTGTCTAGTTGGTGTAGGTATCACGGGAATGGATTTCTCTGATAAGCTACTTTCCAAGTTGAGAGAAGGTACAACTACCTCATCAAGTTCTACTTTCCTCCCACTCACTTCTTTCGAGAGAAACTCCTTCTCAAGAAAGGTTCCATTCTTGGCAACAAAGATCTTGCCTTAGATCTATGGTAGAAGGTGTACCCCAATTGTTTCCTTAGGGTATCCTATGAAGACGCACTTCTGCGATCTGGGTTCAAGCTTATCAGGCTGAAACCTTTTGACATAAGTGTCGCAACCCCAAACTTTAAGAAATGACAGCTTAGGTTTCTTGCCAAACCACAATTCATACGGTGTCGTCTCAACGGATTTAGACGGTGCCCTATTTAACGTGAATGCAAATGTCTCTAATGCATAACCCCAAAATGATAGTGGTAAATCGGTAAGAGACATCATAGATCGCACCATATCTAATAAAGTGCGGTTATGACGTTCGGACACACCATTACAATGTGGTGTTCCAGGTGGCGTGAGTTGTGAAACTATTCCACATTGTTTTAAATGAAGGCCAAACTCGTAACTCAAATATTTTCCTCCGCGGTCAGATCGTAGAAACTTTATTTTCTTGTTACGATGATTGTCCACTTTACTCTGAAATTCTTTGAACTTTTCAAATGTTTCAGACTTGTGTTTTATTAAGTAGATGTACCCATATCTGCTCAAATCATCTGTCAAGGTCAGAAAATAACGATACCCACCGTGTGCCTCAACACTCATCGGACCGCATACATCGGTATGTATTATTTCTAGTAAGTCACTGGTTCACTCCATTATTCCGGAGAACAAAGTTTTAGTCATCTTGCCAATGAGGCATGGTTCACAAGTATCAAATTATTTATAATCAAGTGATTCCAAAAGTCCATCTGCATGGAGTTTCTTCATGCGCTTTACACCAATATGACCTAAATGGCAGTGCCACAAATATGTTGCACTATCATTACCAACTTTGCATCTTTTGGCATCAATATTATGAATATGTGTATCACCACAATCAAGATTCAACAGAAATAGACCACTCTTCAAGGGTGCACGACCATAAAAGATATTACTCGTATAAGTAGTACAACCATTATTCTCTGAGTTAAATGAATAACCGTCTCGCACTAAACAAGATCTAGATATAATGTTCATGCTCGGCGTTGGCACCAAATAACAATTATTCAGGTCTAAAACTAATCCTGAAGGTAGATGTAGAGGTAGCATGCCGACGGTAATCGCATCGACCTTGGAACCATTCCCGGCGCGCATCATCACCTCGTCCTTAGCCAATCTTCATTTAATCTGTAGCTCATGTTTCGAGTTACAAATATGAGCTTCATTTAATCCAGGAACTACTACGAGTATTAGTAAGGTACACATCAATTATATGTATATCAAATATACCTTTTGTTCACTTTGCCATCCTTCTTATCCGCCAAATACTTGGGGCAGTTCTGCTTCTAGTGACCAGTCCCTTTGCAGTAGAAGCACTCAGTTTCAGGCTTGGGTCTAGCTTTGGGTTACTTCTCGGGAGTGGCAACTTGCTTGCTATTCTTCTTGAAGTTCCCTTTCTTTCACTTACCCTTTTTATTGAAACTAGTGGTCTTGTTAACCATCAACACTTGATGCTCCTTCTTGATTTCTACCTCCACAGCTTTGAGCATTGCGAAGAGCTCAGGAATTGTCTTCTCCATCCCTTGCATATTATAGTTCATCACGAAGCCTTTGTAGCTTAGTGGTAGTGATTGAAGAACTATGTCAATAACACTATCATCTGGAAGATTAACTCCCAACTGAGTCAAGTGATTATGATACCCAGACATTTTGACTATGTGTTCACTCGCAGAACTGTTCTACTCCATCTTGCAGCTATAGAACTTGTTGGAGACTTCATATCTCTCAACTCGGGCATTTGCTTGAAATATTAACTTCAACTCCTAGAACATCTCATATGCTCCATGACGTTCAAAACGTCTTTGAAGTCCCGATTCTAAGCCGTAAAGCATGGCACACTAAACTACCGAGTAGGCATCAGATCAAGCTTGCCAGATGTTCAAAACATCATCATCTGCTCTTGCAGTAGGCCTTTCACATAGTGGTGCATCAAGGACATAATTCTTCTGCACAGCAATGAGGATAATCCTCAAGTTACGGACTCAGTCTGTGTAGTTGCTACCATCATCTTTCAACTTATCTTTCTCTAGGAACGCATTAAAATTCAAGGGAACGGTAGCACAGGTCGTTGATATACAACATAGATATGCAAATACTATCAGGACTAAGTTCATGCTAAATTAAGTTCAGTTAATCAAATTACTTAAGAACTCCCACTTAGATAGACATCCCTCAAGTCATCTAAATGATATGTGATCCAAATCAACTAACCCATGTCCAATCATCACGTCAGATGGGGTAGTCATTGATGTCTACTATGCAACTTTATTCTTGTAGACACGTGTTGGGCCTCCAAGCGCAAAGTTTTGTAGGATGATACATCCATTTTGCATCATGTTTTCTTACTGTTATTTATGATGTTTTTATCCATAATAATGCTTTTTGGAGTAATTCTAATGCATTTTCTCTCATAATATGCAAGGTACACACCAAGAGGGAGAATTCTGGCAGCTGGAAATCTGGACCTAAAAAAGCGACGTCGGGCTACCTATTCTGCACAACTCGAAATGAGCTGAAACTTCATGAGGAATTTTTATGGAATATATAAGGATTACTGGAGCAAATAACTTCCAGAGGGGGGCCACCAGGTGGGCACAACCCACCTGGGCGCGCCAGGGCCCCCTGGCGCACCCTGGGGGGTTGTGGCCTCCTCGTCCCACCTCTGGTACCCATCTTTTGGTACATAAGGCATTTTGACCTAGAAAAAAAATAAGAGGAGGACTTTCGGGACGAAGAGTCGCCGCCTCAAGGCGGAACTTGGGCAGGAGCACTTTTGCCCTCCAGCGGAGCGATTCTGTCGGGGGAACTTCCCTCCCGGAGGGGGAAATCATCATCGTCATCATCACCAACAACTCTCCCATCTTGGGGAGGGAAATCTCCATCAACATCTTCAACAACACCATCTCCTCTCAAACCCTGGTTCATCTCTTGTGTTCAATCTTGTTACCGGAACTATAGACTGGTACTTGTGGGTGACTAGTAGTGTTGATTACATCTTGTAGTTGATTACTATATGGTTTATTTGGTGGAAGATTATATGTTCAGATTCAATATGCTATTTAATACCCCTCTGGTCATGAACATGTTTATCGTTTGTGAGTAGTTACCTTTGTTTTTGAGGTCACGGGAGAAATCATGTTGCAAGTAATCATGTGAATTTGATATGTGTTCGATATTTTGATAATATGTATGTTGTGATTCCCTTAGTGGTGTCATGTTAACATCGACTACATGACACTTCACCATATTTGGGCCTAAGGGAATGCATTGTGGAGTAGCAATTAGATGATGGGTTTCGAGAGTGACAGAAGCTTAAACCCCGGTTTATGCGTTATTCCGTAAGGGGACGATTGGATCCAAAAGTTTAATGCTATGGTTAGAATTTATTCTTAATACTTTTCTCGTAGTTGCGGATGCTTGAGGGAGGGTTAATCATAAGTAGGAGGTATGTTCAGGTAAGAACAACACCTAAGCACCGGTCCACCCACATATCAAATTATCAAAGTAGCGAACACGAATCGAACCAACATGATGAAAGTTACTAGATGAAATTCCCGTGTACCCTCAAGAACGCTTTTCTTATCATAAGAGACTGTTTTGGCATGTCCTTTGCCTCAAAAGGATTGGGCTATCTTGCTGCACTTTTTTACTATTATCGTTACTTGCTCGTTACAAATTATCTTGCCATCAAACTACTCCGCTACTTACAATTTCAGCACTTGCAGACATTACCTTACCGGAAACTACTTGTCATTTCCTTCTACTCCTCGTCGGGTTCGACACTCTTACTTATCGAAAAGAGCTACAATTGATCCCCTATACTTCTGGGTCATCAAGGCTATTTTCTGGCACCGTTGCCGAGGAGTGAAGCGCCTTTGGTAAGTGGAATTTGGTAAGGAAACATTTATATAGTGTGCTGAAATTTATTGTTACTTGTTACTACGGAAAATGATCCTTTCAGGGGTTTGTTCGGGTTATCTTCACCTCATCCGGAACCACAATTAGCTACCCCTCAAGCTATTGCACCTACTGAAAATATTGAATATGAAATTCCTTCGGGTATGATAGAACACCTGCTAGCTAATCCTTATGCAGGAGATGGAACCGAACATCCTGATATGCACTTGATATATGTGGAACAAATTTGTTGATTGTTTAAGCTTGCAGGTTTACCCGGAGATAAAGTTATGAAGAAGGTTTTCCCTTTATCTTTGAAGGGAAAATCATTGGCATGGTATAGGCTATGCGATGATATTGGATCATGGAATTGGAATCGTTTGAAATTGGAGTTCCACCAAAAAATTATCCTATGCATCTAGTTCATCATGATCGGAATTATATATATAATTTTTGGCCTCGTGAAGGAGAAAGTATCACTCTAGCTTGGGGGAGGCTTAAGTAAATGTTATATTCATGCCCCAATCATGAGCTCTCAAGATAAATTATTGTCCAGAATTTTTATGCTCGGCTTTCTCGTAATGATCAAACCATGCTCGATACTTCTTGTGTTGGTTCCTTTATGAAGAAGACTATTGAATTCTGGTGGGATCTTTTGGAAAGAATTAAATGCAAGTCTGAAGATTGGGAGCTCGACAAAGGTAAAGAGTCAGGTATTAAACTTGAGTATGATTGTGTTAAATCTTTTGTGGATACCAATGCTTTTCACAAGTTTAGCACTAAATATGGACTTGACACTAAGATAGTAGCCTCCTTTTGTGAATCAATTGCTACTCATGTTGAACTCCCTAAGGAGAAGTGGTTTAAATATCACCCACCTATTAAAGAAGAAATTAAAGAACCGGTACCAGTTAAAGAAACTATATTTTATAATGTTGATCCCGTTGTTCCTTCTGCTTATATTGAGAAACCACCTTTCCCTGTTAGGATAAAGGAACATGCCAAAGTTTCAACTGTGGTTAACAAAAGCTATATTATAACACCTAAACCTGATGAACAAATTAAAGTTGAACCTAGTATTACTATGGTTAACGATCTCTTGGAAGAATATATGGATGGGCATGTTATCTACTTCTATGAAGAAGCTGCTAGAATTGCCAAACCTGATAAGAAATATAAACATAGACCCGTTGTTGGCATGCCTGTCATCTCAATTAAAATAGAAGATCATTGTTATCATGGTTTATGTGACATGGGTGCTAGTGTGAGTGCTATTCCTTACACCTTATATCAAGAAATTATGAAAGACATATCACCTGCAGAGTTAGAAGAAAAAGATGTTACTATTAAACTTGCTAACAGAGACACCATATCACCTTTTGGGATTGTTAGAGATGTTGAAGTATTGTGTGGGAAAATAAAATACCCTACTAATTTTCTTATTCTTGGTTCCCCACAAGATGACTTTTGTCCCGTTATCTTTGGTAGACCTTCCTTGAATACAGTTAATGCTAAGATAGACTGTAAGAAACAAACTATTGGTGTTAGCTTTGGTGACGAGTCTCATGAGTTCAATTTTTCCAAGTTTAGTAGAAATCTTCATGAAAGAGAATATCCTAGTAAGGATGAATTAATTGGTCTTGCTTCTATTGTTGTACCACCTACTGATCCTTTAGAACTATATTTGCTAGACCATGAAAATAATTTACATATGCATGAAAGAAATGAAATAGATAAAAATTTCTTTGAACAACGTCCTCTGCTTAAACACAATTTGCCTATTGAAACTCTAGGAGGTCCTCCTCCATCTAAAGGTGATCCCGTGTTTGAATTAAAACAATTGCCAGACACTTTGAAATATGTTTATCTTGATGAAAAGAAGATATATCCTGTTATTATTAGTGCTAACCTTTCAGAACATGAAGAAGAAAGATTATTGAAAGTTCTAAGGAAGAACCGAGCTGCTATTGGATATACTTTTGATGATTTAAAGGGCACTAGTCCCACTCTATGTTAGCACAAAATTAATATAGAATCTGATGCTAAACCCGTTGTTGATCACCAACGCCGGTTAAATCCGAAGATGAAATAAGTGGTAAGAACGGAAATATTAAAGCTTCTGGAAGCCGGTATAATATATCCTATAGCTGATAGTAGATGGGTAAGTCATGTTCATTGTGTTCCTAAGAAAGGGGGTATAACTATTGTTCCTAATGATAAGGATGAGCTTATTCCACAAAGAATTGTCACAGGCTACATAATGGTAATAGATTTTAGAAAATTAAATAAAGCAACTAGAGAAGATCATTACCCTTTGCCTTTTATTGATCAAATTCTTGAAATATTATCTAAGCAGACACACTTTTGTTTCCTTGATGGATATTTCGGCTTTTCACAAATACCTGTTTCTCAACCTGATCAAGAAAATACCACTTTTACTTGTCCTTTTGGAACTTATGCTTATAGACGTATGCCTTTTGGCTTATGTAATGCACCTGCTACCTTTCAAAGATGTATGACTATTATATTCTCTGACTTTTGTGAAAAGACTGTTGAGGTTTTCATGGATGGCTTTTCAGTTTATGGGAAGTCTTTTGATGATTTTTTAAGCAATCTTGATCGAGTTTTGCAGGGATGTGAACAAACAAATCTTGTCTTGAATTGGGAGAAGTGCCACTTTATGGTTAATGAAGGCATTGTCTTGGGTCATAAAATTTCTGAAAGAGGTATTGAAGTGGATCAAGCTAAGGTTGATGCAATTGAGAAAATGCCATGTCCTAAAGATATAAAAGGTATTCATAGTTTCTTAGGTCATGCTGGTTTCTATAGGAGATTTATCAAAGACCTTTCATAAATTTCCAGGCCTCTCACTAATCTCTTGTAGAAGGATATTCCTTTTTTTTGATGATG
Source organism: Triticum dicoccoides (assembly GCF_002162155.2). Classification (NCBI taxonomy): domain Eukaryota; kingdom Viridiplantae; phylum Streptophyta; class Magnoliopsida; order Poales; family Poaceae; genus Triticum; species Triticum dicoccoides. Next base: position 154,907,971 of record NC_041386.1, on the reverse strand, counting down.
ATTGTTTAGAAGCCTTTGAAACACTTAAGAAAGCCTTAATTTCTGCACCTATTGTTCAACCACCTGATTGGAACTTGCCTTTTGAAATTATGTGTGATGCTAGTGATTATGTTGTTGGTGTTGGTCTAGGACAAAGAGTTGATAAGAAACTTAATGTTATTCATTATGCTAGTAAACTCTAGACGGTGCTCAAAGAAACTATGCTACTACTGAAAAGGAATTCTTAGAAGTTGTGTTTGCTTGTGATAAATTTAGACCTTATACTGTTGATACCAAAGTAACTGTTCACACAGACCATGCTGCTATTAAATACCTTATGGAAAAGAAAGATGCTAAACCTAGACTTATTCGATGGGTTCTCTTGTTACAAGAATTTAGTTTACATATCATTGATAGAAAAGGAGTTGAGAACCCAGTTGGTGATAATTTGTCTAGGCTTGAAAATGTGCTTGATGACCCACTACCTATTGATGCTAATTTTCGTGATGAGCAGTTAGCTGCAATAAATGTTTCTCATGGTACTCCTTGGTATGTTGATTATGCTAATTACATTGTTGCTAAATATTTACCACCTAGATTTACATACTAACAAAAGAAAAAATTCTTCTATGATTTAAGACATTACTTTTGGGATGACCCACATCTTTATAAAGAAGGAGTAGATGGTATTATTAGACGTTGTGTACCTGAGCATGAACAGGGACAAATCCTATGGAAATGTCACTCTGAAGCTTATGGAGGGCATCTTGCTAGAGATAGAACTGCTCACAAGGTATTGCAATCTGGATTTTATTGGCCTACTCTCTTCAAGGATGCCCGTAAGTTCATCTTATCTTGTGACGAATGTCAAAGAATAGGTAATATCGGTAATCGTCAAGAAATGCCTATGAATTATTCACTTGCTATTGATGAAGGAAATGTGCCCTAGAGGCAATAATAAAGTTGTTATTTATATTTCCTTATATCATGATAAATGTTTATTATTCATGCTAGAATTGTATTAACTGGAAACTTAGTACTTGTGTGAATACATAGACAAACAGAGTGTCCCTAGTATGCCTCTACTTGACTAGCTCGTTAATCAAAGATGGTTAAGTTTCCTAGCCATAGACATGTGTTGTCATTTGATGAACATGATCACATCATTAGAGAATGATGTGATGGACAAGACCCATCCGTTAGCTTAGCACTATGATCGTTTATTTTATTGTTATTGCTTTCTTCATGACTTATACATGTTCCTATGACTATGAGATTATGCAACTCCCGAATACCGGAGGAACACTTAGTGTGCTATCAAACGTCACAACGTAACTGGGTGATTATAAACATGCTCTACAGGTGTCTCCGATGGTGTTTGTTGAGTTGGCATAGATCGAGATTAGGATTTGTCACTCCGTGTTTCGTAGAGGTAACTCTGGGCCCTCTCGGTAATGCACATCACTATAAGCCTTGCAAGAAATGTGACTAATGAGTTAGTTATGGGATGATGCATTATGGAACAAATAAAGAGACTTGCCGGTAATGAGATTCAACTAGGTATGATGATACCGACGATCGAATCTCGGGTAAGTAACATATCGATGAAAAAGCGAATAACGTATGTTGTTATGCGGTTTGACTGATAAAGATCTTCGTAGAATATGTAGGATCCAATATGAGCATCCAGGTTCCGCTATTGGTTATTGACCGGAGATGTGTCTCGGTCATGTCTACATAGTTCTCGAACCCGTAGGGTCCGCACGCTTAACGTCCGATGACGATTTGTATTATGAGTTATGTGATTTGATGTACCAAAGTTTGTTCGGAGTCCCGGATGAGATCACAGACATGATGAGGAGTCTCGAAATGGCCGAGACATAAAGATTGATATATTGGACCATGTTATTCGGACACCAGAAGTGTTCCGAATAGTTTCGGGTAAAAACGGAGTGTTGGAGGGGTTACTGGAACCCCCCGGGGGAACTAATGGACCACCATGGGCCCTATTGGAGAGAGAGGAGGGCCGCCAGGGCAGGCCGCCGCCCCCTAGAAGCCCGAATTGGACAAGGGAAGGGGGTGATGCCCCCTTTCCTACTCCCTCTCCGTCTCCTTCCTTCCCCCTCTCTCCCTTTTGGTGGAATCCTACTAGGACTAGGAGTCCTAGTAGGACTCCCCTCTTGGGCGTGCCCGAGGGGCTGGCCGGCCCTTCCCTCCTCCCTCCTTTATATACGTGGGGAGGGGGGCACCTAGAACGCACAAGTTGATCTTTTAGCCGTGTGCGGTACCCCCTCCATAGTTACACACCTTGGTCATATCGTCGTAGTGCTTAGGCGAAGCCCTGCATCGGTAACTTCATCATCCCCATCACCACACCGTCGTGCTGACGGAACCCTCCCTCGGCCTCAACTGGATCAAGATTTCGAGGGATGTCATCGAGCTGAACGTGTGATGATCACGGAGGTCTCGTGCATTCAGTACTTGGATCGGTTGGATCACGAAGACGTTCGACTACATCAAACGCGTTACTAAACGCTTCCGCTTTCGGTCTACGAGGGTACGTAGACACACTCTCCCCTCTCGTTGCTATCCATCTCCTAGATAGATCTTGTGTGGTCGTAGGCAAAAAATTTGAAATACTGCGTTCCCCAACAGTGGCATCCGAGCTAGGTCTATGCGTAGATGTTATATGCACGAGTAGAACACAAAGAGTTCTGGGCGATAATAGTCATACTGCTTACCAGCAATGTCTTACTTTGATTCAGCGGTACTGTTGGATGAAGCGGCCCAGACCGACATTACATGGTCGCATTCATGAGACTGGTTCTACCGACATGCTTCACACACAGGTGGCTAGTGGGTGTCTGTTTCACCAGCTTTAGTTGAATCGAGTTTGACTATGCCCGGTCCTTGTTGAAGGTTAAAACAGCACACTTGAGGAAAAATCGTTGTGGTTTTGATGCGTAGGTAAGAACGGTTCTTGCTAGAAGCCCGTGGCAGCCACGTAAAACTTGCAACAACAAAGTAGAGGACGACTAACTTGTTTTTGCAGGGCTTGCTGTGATGTGATATGGTCAAGACTTGATGATATGTAGATTATTCTCTAAGATGATCATGTTTTTAACAGTTATTGGCAACTGGCAGGAGCCATATGGTTGTCACTTTATTGTATGAAATGCAATCGCCATGTAATTACTTTACTTTATCACTAAGGGGTAGCGATAGTAGTAGAAGCAATAGTTGGTGAGACGACAATGATGCTTTGATGGAGATCAAGGTGTCAAGTCGGTGACGATGGTGATCATGACGGTGCTCTGGAGATGGCGATCAAAGGCGCAAGATGATGATGGCCATATCATATCACTTATTTGATTGCATGTGATGTTTATCCTTTATGCATCTTATTTTGCTTAGTACGGTGGTAGCATTATAAGATGATCTCTCGCTAAATTTCAAGGTATAAGTGTTCTCCCTGAGTATGCACCGTGGCTATAGTTCGTCGTGCCGAGACACCACGTGATGATCGGGTGTGATAAGCTCTACGTTCACATACAACGGGTGCAAGCCAGTTTTGCACACGCAGAATACTCGGGTTAAACTTGACGAGCCTAGCATATGCAGATATGGCCTCGAAACACTGAGACCAAAAGGTCGAACATGAATCATATAGTAGATATAATCAACATCGTGATGTTCACCATTGAAAACTACTCCATCTCATGTGATGATCGGACATGGTTTAGTTGATTTGGATCACGTGATCACTTAGATGATTAGAGGGATGTCTACCTAAGTGGGAGTTCTTAAGTAATATGATTAATTGAACTTTAATTTATCATGAACTTAGTACCTGATAGTATTTTGCATGTCTATGCTATTATAGATAAATGGCCCGTGCTACTGTTCCTTTGAATTTTAATGCGTTCCTAGAGAAAGCTAAGTTGAAAGATGATGGTAGCAACTACATGGCCTGGGTCCGTAACTTGAGGATTATCCTCATTGCTGCACAGAAGAATTACGTCCTGGAAGCACCGCTAGGTGCAAGACCCGCTGCAGGAGCAACACCAGACGTCATGAATGCCTAGCAGAGCAAAGCTGATGACTAGTCGATAGTTCAGTGTGCCATGCTTTACGTCTTAGAACCGGGACTTCAATGACGTTTTGAACATCATGGAGCATATGAGATGTTCCAGGAGTTGAAGTTAATATTTCAAGCAAATGCTCGGATTGAGAGATATGAAGTCTCCAATAAGTTCTACAGCTGCAAAATGGAGGAGAATAGTTCTGTCAGTGAACATATACTCAGAATGTCTGGGTACCACAATCACTTGACTCAACTGGGAGTTAATCTTCCTGTTGATAGTTGATACGTCTCCAACGTATCTACTTTTCCAAACACTTTTGCCCTTGTTTTGGAATCTAACTTGTATGATTTGAATGGAACTAAGCCGGATTGACGCTGTTTTCAGCAGAATTGCCATGATGTTGTTTTATGTGCAGAAAACAAAAGTTCTCGGAATGACCTGAAACTCCATGGAATATCTTACAATAAATAATAAAAAATCCTCGCCAAAGATGTAGACCAGGGGGCCCACACCCTTCTCACGAGGGTGGGGGGCGCCCCCCTAGGGCGCGCCCCCTACCTCGTGGGCCCCTTGGAGACCACCCGACTCCAACTCCAACTCTATATAACTGCTTTCGGGGAGAAAAAAATAAAGAGAAGAAATCATCGCATTTTACGATACGGAGCCGCCGCCAAGCCCTAAAACCTCTCGGGAGGGCTGATCTGGAGTCCGTTCGGGGCTCTGGAGAGGGGGATTCGTCGTCGTCGTCATCATCAACCATCCTCCATCACCAATTTCATGATGCTCACCGCCGTGGGTGAGTAATTCCATCGTAGGCTTGCTGGACGGTGATGGGTTGGATGAGATTCACCATGTAATTGAGTTAGTTTTGTTAGGGTTTGATCCCTAGTATCCACTATGTTCTGAGATTGATGTTGCTATGACTTTGCTATGCTTAATGCTTGTCACTAGGGCCCGAGTGCCATGATTTCAGATCTGAACCTATTATGTTTTCATCAATATATGAGAGTTCTAGATCCTATCTTGCAAGTCTATAGTCTCCTATTATGTGTTATGATCCATTAACCCCAAAGTGACAATAATCAGGATACTTATCGGTGATGACCGTAGTTTGAGGAGTTCATGTATTCACTATGTGCTAATGCTTTGTTCCGGTTCTCTATTAAAAGGAGACCTTAATATCCCTTAGTTTCCATTAGGACCCCGCTGCCACGGGAGGGTACGACAAAAGATGTCATGCAAGTTCTTTTCCATAAGCACGTATGACTATATTCGGAATACATGCCTACATTACATTGACGAATTGGAGCTAGTTCTGTGTCACCCTATGTTATGACTGTTACATGATGAACCGCATCCGGCATAATTATACATCATTGATCCAATGCCTACGAGCTTTCCATATACTGGTTTACGCTTATTTACTTTCCCATTGCTATTGTTACAATCACTACAAAACACCAAAAACATTACTTTGCTTTCATTACTCTTTTGTTATCGTTACCATCACTATCATATTACTTCGCTATTAAACACTTTGCTGCAGATACTAAGTTTCCAGGTGTGGTTGTATTGACAACTCAGCTGCTAATACTTGAGAATATTCTTTGGCTCCCCTTGTGTCGAATCAATAAATTTGGGTTGAATACTCTACCCTCGAAAGCTGTTCTGATCCCTTATACTTGTGGGTTATCAAGACTAATTTCTGGCGCCGTCGCTTGGGAGCATAGCTCTATTCTTTGAGTCACTTGGGATTTATATCTGCTGGACACTATGAAGAACTTGAGAGATCCAAAAACCAAGATCTATCCCTCAACTACGAGGGGAGGTAAGGAACTGCCATCTAGCTCTGCATTTGATTCACCTTCTGTTATGAGTAAGCTTGCGACACCTACACCTGCTTCTGCTATTCATTTTGATATGTCGCATGTAATTGATGATGCTACTTCTACTATGCATGATACTTATGATGAAACTACCTCTATGCCTGATACTACTATGCCACTTAGTGATTTTCTCGAGGAACGACTTGCTAGGGCTAGAGAGATTGAAAATATTGAATCTGATTATGAAGATGAAAGTGATGATGAAGAATCACTTGTTATTCCTAAGGGTTATTTATTTGATCGAGATGCTTCTTTAGCTATTTTAGCCTGCAAAGATAGATAAGAACCCAAAAGGTTATTAGCTAAATGGAATGAGCAATCTCCAAATGCTAGGATGAGACCTAACCCTGCTTTTGCTATTTCACCTATATGTGTTGCTGATAAGGATTATGAATTCTCTGTTGATCCTGATATAATTACTTTGGTTTAATCTGATCCTTTTCATGGTTATGAATCTGAAACTGTTGTAGCACATCTTACTAAATTAAATGATATAGCCACCCTGTTCACTAATGATGAGAGATCTTGCTACTTTTATGTCCTTAAAATATTTCCATTCTCATTAAAGGGTGATGCTAAGATATGGTTTAATTCTCTTGATCCTAGTTGTGTGCGTAGTCCCCAGGATATGATTTACTACTTCTCTGCTAAATATTTCCCTGCGCATAAGAAACAAGCTGCTTTAAAGGAAATATACAACTTTGTGCGAATTAAAGAAGAGAGTCTCCCACAAGCTTGGGGGAGGCTTCTCAAGTTACTTAATGATTTTCCTGATCATCCTCTTAAGAAAAATGAAATACTTGATATCTTTTATAATGGACTAACCGATGCTTCCAGAGATTACCTGGATAGTTGTGCTGGTTCTCTTTTCAGGGAAAGAACACCGGATGAAGCTAAAATCTTATTGAATAATATGTTGACAAATGAAAATAATTGGCACCTCTTGAGCCAGCTCCTGAGCTAGCTCCTGGTCCAATTAATGATCCTATTCCTAAACTAACTCCGAAGAAGAGAGGTGTTCTATTTCTCAGTCCTAAAGATATGCAAGAAGCAAAGAAATCTATGAAAGAAAAAGGTATTAAAGCTGAAGATCTTAAGAATTTACCTCATATTGAAGAAATACATGGTCTCAATTTACCGCCTGATGAAGAAATATATGATCTTAATCCTTTATTTATTGAAGAACCTCCAGACCTCGATAACCCGACAGAGGTAGTAAAGGTAAATTCTCTCTAAAGATATGATAAAGCTGAAATCCCTCCTACTAAAATTGCTAGTCAATGCTTGGATGAGTTTGAATTTAAGCAAGAAGACTTCAATGCTTATTTTGGTAGACAATTAAAACAAGATGGTGATATTATTAAATACTTGGGTGATTATATGGCTAATATTAGAGGTGAACTTAAACTTGTTAGCAAACATCTTCTATGGTTACCACTCAAGTAGAACAAGTATTGAAAGCTCAAAAAGAATTGCTCAATGAGATGAATAGTAAGAAAAATAATTATGTTGTTAAAGTGGCTACTAGAACTGGTAGAATGACTCAGGAACCTTTGTATCCTGAAGGCCACCCTAAGATAAATGAGCAAGATTCTCAGCGAAATAATATTGATGCACCTGGTTCTTCTAAAAAGAAGAAGAAGAAAAATGACAGAACTGTGCAAACTTCTAGTGAACCTATTGCTGAACCACCTGATAATCCAAATGATATATCTATGTCTGATGCTGAAACACAATCTGGCAATGAACATGAACCTAATGAAAATGTTAATGATGATGTTCATAATGATGCTCAACCTAGTAATGATAATGATGTAGAAATTGAACCTGCTGTTGATCTTGATAACCCACAATCAAAGAATCAACGTTATGATAAGAAAGACTTTGTTTCTAGGAAACATGGTAAAGAAAGAGAGCCTTGGGTTCAGAAACCCATGCCTTTTACTCCCAAACCATCCAAGAAAAAGGATGATGAGGATTTTGAGCGCTTTGCTGAAATGATTAGACCTATCTTTTTACGTATGCGATTAACTAATATACTCAAAACCAATCCTTATGCTAAGTACATTAAAGATATTATTACAAATAAAAGAAAGATACCGAAAGCTGAAATTTCCACCAGGCTTGCTAATTATACTTTTAAGGGTGGAATACCAAAGAAACTTGGAGATCCAGGAGTACCTACTATACCATGCTCCACTAAAAGAAACTATGTTAAAAATGCTTTATGTGATCTTGGAGCCGGTGTTAGTGTTATGCCTCTCTCTTTATATCGTAGACTTGATTTGAATAAGTTGACACCTACTGAAATATCTTTGCAAATGGCCGATAAATCAACTGCTATACCTGTCGGTATTTGTGAGGATGTGCCTGTTGTGGTTGCAAACGTTACTATTTTAACGGACTTTGTTATTCTTGATATTCCCGAGGACGATAGTATGTCTATTATTCTTGGAAGACCTTTTCTTAATACTGCAGGGGCTGTTATTGATTGCAACAAAGGCAATGTCACTTTTCATGTTAATGGTAATGAGCATATGGTACACTTTCCGAGGAAACAACCTCAAGTTCATAGTATCAATTCTATCGGAAAAATTCCATCGATTATATTTGGAGGTTTTGAATTTCCTCTTCCTACTGTCAAGAAGAAATATGATATACTTATTATTGGGGATGTGCATATCCCCATTGAGGTAACCTAGTGTTATTCGAAATTTCTCCGGTTTCATGTTAATCGGAATGAGTTTGTTAACAAGACTTGATCAACCTTGTTAGTGGATTCCTTTTGACGAGCATGAGATGGATGAAACTAGAAGCACAACCCTTTGTACCCTCTGTATACTTTCTGTTCTTTAGTTGAAATAAAATAAAAATAAATATTTTTTGTCTGTTATCTGATTATCCATGCAATATAAAAATACCTCAAAATAAAAGTTCTCCAAATGCCCTGAAAATTAAATATGATTTTTTATAGAATATTTGAGGATTTATGGAACAAAGAACACACCAGGGGGGCTAGCCACCTTGCCATGAGGGTGGAGGGCGCGTTCCCCTGCCTTGTGGGCCCACGGTGGCCCTCCTCCACCTATTGTTCCAGCCACACACTTCATCTTCCTCCCCCAAACACAAAAAACCAACTCAAACCCGAGTCCAAGCTCGTTTTGCTGCCATTTTCGATCTCCTTGCTCAAAGCACTTCTCACAAAACTGCTTGGGGAGATTGTTCCTTGGTATGTGACTCTTCCATTGGTCCAATTAGTTTTTGTTCTAGTGTTTTATTCATTGCAAATTTGTGTTGCTTAGGTGACCCTGTTCTTGAGCTTGCATGTCAAATTTATATGGTCAAAAGTAGTTTTGATGTATGATATAGGCCCTAGGCACTTGTAGGAGTAGTTGCTATCAATATTATTGAGTTTGGTTTACTTTTATTTTGAAGTTACTAAAAAATTTCAGAATTTTACAGAAAATGATGAGGAGATTATTGAGGGGCTCATCGAGCCAAAGCTCGAAGGAAAAGGCATCGAAGCCTAAGTATAATTTGCCGTGCACCATGGAGGTTCGGGCGTGTGAATGGCCTTCTGAGGATTTCTTGAGAGCAGCCGGGATTTATGAAGATTTTCATGAGTTGGTTCATAATGCAGGCCTCGCGGCTTTCCTCCACGACCAATGCGATCAGTATCTCTTGCTCACAAATACCTTTGTGCAAAACTTTCATTTTCATTCTAGGAACTCACCACCTACGGTGGAGTTTCATTTATATGATGAGCATAAGGAGATGTCACTTTATGATTTCTATCGGATTTGTTTAGTCCCTTTTGGGTGCAAGACAGAAGAACCACATCATGATGATGTGGAGGGATTTATTAATACTATCACTGTAGGAGAAACTAGGAAGGTTTTCGATGCACGAATCACTAGCATACATTTTCCTGTTTTACGTTACTTTGCATTATTTGCTAGTCGTTGCTTAATTGGTCACAGAAACTGTGGAAACCTTAGTATCCCTGATATTATTATTTTTCTCCAAGGTTTATACAGTGATAACACTTTTAGTATGGGCGGCATTATTGCTAGACGGTTAAGTATGAACCGTACTAAGGGTCCCATCTTTGGAGGCATCTATGCTACACGCCTAGCTGCACATTTTAACATTCCTATTAGGCATGCTGAGAAGGAAGAAAAAGTGTTGCCTCGTGTTTATTTAGATTATAAAAGTATGGTGGCACATGATTTTATTGTTAAGAATAGGGCAGGAGAGCTTAAATATCAATTGTTCTTTAATAAACATCATCCTGAGACCATTACCTTGCCTGCTCCTGCTTTGTTTGATTTGACTGTAGGCAAGTACCTTGTTCTGTTGACAGCTACCCACGCCTACCGGAACCCTGCACCAGCCGAAGAGCCAGAACCGGAACCACAATTTGACACGACAATCTAACTATCAGTGGGATCCGGAGATGATTGCCAGCCAGTGGCAATTGGAGCCTTCTTCTTCCTCATCGCAGTACGACCCCAACAACTATTATTATGGATATCAGCCAGGCGAGCCGTAGCCATAGATCAACTTAGGCCAAAAGCCTAAGCTTGGGGGAGTACGATTTGTCACCGACATTACATTTATGTTCACACACACTCATTGCCAGATGTCGGTGCTCATACTTTTTCATTGTATCATCCATGCTAGTTAATTTTCTTTTATGCTTTCTTCTTGTGTGTTTGATAAATCTTAAGAAAAATAAAAAATAGCTGTAGCTTTTAATTAATTTACTTTCCATGCTTGTAGTAGTAATTAAAAAGAAAACCCAAAAATATTTCCGGTTCTTCTTTTGCTTGTTGGGAGCTTTCCCGTGTAAATAGTTTTATTTCCTTTCTTTTCTTTGGGGGTCAGTAGGAGAAGACCATGATTAAATTGTTGAAGTGGCTCTTATATGCATTATTGTTTATCTGACAAAAGAGCCCATATTGCCTTGTCTTCTCCTGTTTATTGAATGCTCGCAGATTCCAGCTTGGTCCAATGCACGTGCACTCTTATTATTATTCATATCGTCCGGTCGTGCAAGTGAAAGGCAATTATGATGATATATGATGGACTGACTGAGATGAGAAAAGCTGGTATGAACTCGACCTCTTTTGTTTTTGTAAATATGATGAGTTCATCATTCTTGATTCAGCTTGTTATGAATAAACATGTTTGCAATGACAATTAGAGATCATAGTTGCTTGTGCCATGCTTGATTAGCTATGAGTTATAATGGTTTACCTTGCGTGCCAACATGCTATTAAAATGGTTATGATGTGGTATGATAGGGTGGTATCCTCCTTCGAATGATTTAAGTGACTTGACATGGCACATGTTCACGCATGTAGTTGAAACAAATCAACATAGCCTTCACGATATTTATGTTCATGGTGGATTATATCCTACTCATGCTTGCATCCAATGTTTATTAATTTTAATGCATGTATATGGCTGTTGTCGCTCTCTAGTTGATCGCTTCCCAGTCTTTTGCTAGCCTTCACCTGTACTAAGCGGCAATACTGCTTGTGCATCCAAACTCCTTAAACCCCAAAGTTATTCCACATGAGTCCACTATACCTTCCTATATGCAGTATCTACCTGCCGTTCCAAGTAAATTTGTATGTGCCAAACTCTAAACCTTCAAATAATCATCATGTTTTGTATGCTCGAATAGCTCATGTATCAACTAGGGATGTCCGTATCTTCCATGTTAGGAGGGTTATTCTCAAGAGGAGTGGACTCCGCTCCTCACTCACAAGATAAAGGGCTGGTCATCGGGATGCCCAGTCCCATGCTTTATGCAAACTAAATCAAAATAATTGCAAACAAAACTCCCCCTGGGACCTGATGTATGTTGGAGGCACTCGTTGATTCGAGCAAGCCATGGATTGATGTTTGTTGGTGGAGGGGGAGTATAAACTTTACCATTCTGTTTGGGAACCGCCTATAATGTGTGTAGCATTGAAGATATCGCCATCTCTTGGTTGTTATGTTGACAATGAAACTATACCGCTCAAAATATTATTCGCCTCTATTTCAAAACCGAGCTCTGGCACCTCTACAAACCCCTGCTTCCCTCTACGAAGGGCCAATCTATTTACTTTTATGTTGAGTCATCACCCTCTTATTAAAAAGCACTAGATGGAGAGTGCAGCTGTCATTTGCATTCATTGCTGTTAGTTTACATTGGGTGTGACTATGATTGGATCTCTTTTACCATGAATTGCAATGTCTAGTCAGTCCTTGATCTTTAAAGGTGCTCTTTATTTATGTTTTGCAGTCTCAGAAAGGGCTAGCGAGATACCATCTTGTTATATCATATTATGATTGTTTTGAGAAAGTATTGTCATCCCAGATTTATTATTATGGCTTGCTAGTTGATTATGTTATTGATATGAGTAATCATGAGACCTGAGAATTATTGCAAATGTGGTTAGTTATAATCTTGCTGAAAACTTGAATGCTAGCTTGACATATTTACAACAACAAGAGTAAACAGAGTTTGTAAAAGTTTTTCTTTATTTCTTTCAGTTTGTCAACTGAATTGCATGAGGACAAACAAGGGTTTAAGCTTGGGGGAGTTGATATGTCTCCAACGTATCTACTTTTCCAAACACTTTTGCCCTTGTTTTGGACTCTAACTTTTATGATTTGAATGGAACTAACCCGGACTGACGCTGTTTTTAGCAGAATTGCCATGATGTTGTTTTATGTGCAGAAAACAAAAGTTCTCGGAATGACCTGAAACTCCACGGAATATCTTACAATAAAAAATAAAAATCCTCGCCAAAGATGAAGACCAGGGGGCCCACACCCTTCTCACGAGGGTGGGGGGTGCCCCCCCC
>NC_041386.1:154834869-154894767 GCF_002162155.2 Triticum dicoccoides | reverse complement strand
TGGGCCCCCCTTGGAGACCCCCCGACTCCAACTCCAACTCTATATAACTGCTTTCAGGGAGAAAAAAATAAAGAGAAGAAATCATCGCATTTTACGATACGGAGCCGCCGCCAAGCCCTAAAACCTCCAGGGAGGGCTGATCTAGAGTCCGTTCGGGGCTCCGGAGAGGGGGATTCGTCACCGTCGTCATCATCAACCATCCTCCATCACCAATTTCATGATGCTCACCGCCGTGCATGAGTAATTCCATCATAGGCTTGCTGGACGGTGATGGGTTGGATGAGATTCACCATGTAATTGAGTTAGTTTTGTTAGGGTTTGATCCCTAGTATCCACTATGTTCTGAGATTGATGTTGCTATGACTTTGCTATGACTTTGCTATGCTTAATGCTTGTCACTAGGGACCGAGTGCCATGATTTCAGATCTGAACCTATTATGTTTTCATCAATATATGAGAGTTCTAGATCCTATCTTGCAAGTCTATAGTCACCTATTATGTGTTATGATCCGTTAACCCCGAAGTGACAATAATCGGGATACCTACCGGTGATGACCGTAGTTTGAGGAGTTCATGTATTCACTATGTGCTAATGCTTTGTTCCGGTTCTCTATTAAAAGGAGGCCTTAATATCCCTTAGTTTCCATTAGGACCCCGCTGCCACGGGAGGGTAGGACAAAAGATGTCATGCAAGTTCTTTTCCATAAGCACGTATGACTATATTCGGTATACATGCCTACATTACATTGACGAATTGGAGCTAGTTCGGTGTCACCCTATGTTATGGCTGTGACATGATGAACCACATCCGGCATAATTATCCATCATTGATCCAATGCCTACGAGTTTTCCATATACTGGTTTACACTTATTTACTTTCCCGTTGCTATTGTTACAATCACTACAAAACACCAAAAATGTTACTTTGCTTTCATTACTCTTTTGTTACCGTTACCATCACTATCATATTACTTTGCTATTAAACACTTTGCTGCAGATACTAAGTTTCCAGGTGTGGTTGAATTGACAACTCAGCTGCTAATACTTGAGAATATTCTTTGGCTCCCCTTGTGTCGAATCAATAAATTTGGGTTGAATACTCTACCCTCAAAAGCTGTTGCGATCCCCTATACTTGTGGGTTATCAATAGTGTCATTGACAAAGTTCTTCAATCACTGCCACCAAGCTACAAAAGCTTCGTGATGAACTATAATATGCAAGGGATGGATAAGACAATTCTCGAGCTCTTCGTGATGCTAAAGGCTGCAGAGGTAGAAATCAAGAAGGAGCATCAAGTGTTGATGGTTAACAAGACCACTAGTTTCAAGAAAAAGGGCAAATGAAAGAAGGGGGACTTCAAGAAGAATGACAAGAAAGTTGCTACTCAAGTGAAGAAGCCCAAGTCTGGACCTAAGCCTGAGACTGAGTGCTTCTACTACAAAGGGACTGGTCACTGGAGTGGAACTGCCCCAAGTATTTGGTGGATAAGAAGGATGGCAAAGTGAAAGGTATATTTGATATACATGTTATTGATGTGTACCTTACTAATGCTCATAGTAGCGCCTGGGTATTTGATACTAGTTCTATTGCTCATATTTGCAACTCGAAACAAGGGCTACGGATTAAGCGAAGATTGGCTAAGGATGAGGTGACGATGCGCGTGGGAAATGGTTCCAAAGTCGATGTGATCGCGGTCGGCACGCTACCTCTACATCTACCTTCGGGATTAGTTTTGGGACAATTGCATTTTTACCCCTAGTTGGTTCCTACCCACGGGTTTTGCCCTTAATTTTCGAGCTTGCTCAGTTTTGCCCTTACTTTTTTCATCGAGGTCCCTTGAATGCCCTTTGACTGTTTGACCAAAACTTTAAAAATTCATAACTAAATCATACGAACTCAGAAAAATGCAAATAAGATATGAAAATGTTCAGATAAACATTACCTTTATGGAATATCATTTGCATTCAGGACAAAAGCATCGTTTAAACTACCCGAGGTAATTAATGTTATTAACATTATTAAAAATAAATAGGTATAAACAATATTTTCTTCATGAATAAAAATTACATGCAAATGTAGGTGATGTTTTCTAAACATCCTGATAACTTATTTGCATTTTTCTGAGTTTATATCATCTTGTTATGAATGTTCTAACGACTTTGACCATTATTTGGAAACTTCATAACAAGTTGATACGAACTCAGGAAAATGCAAATAAGGTATCAGGATGCTCAGAAAACATCACCTACATTTGCATATAATTTTTATTCACAAAAAAAATATTGTTTATACCTATTTATTTTTAATAATGTTAATAACATTAATTACCTCGCGTAGTTTAAACGATGCTTTTATCCTGAATGCAAATGATATGCCCAGAAAGGTAATGTTTATCTGAACATTTTGATATCTTATTTGCATTTTTCTGAGTTCATATGAATTAGTTATGAATTTTCAAAGTTTTGGTCAAACGATCAAAGGGCATTCGAGGGACCTCGATGGAAAAAGTAAGGGCAAAACTGAGCAAGCTCGAAAAGTAAGGGCAAAACCCGTGGGTAGGAACCAACTAGGGGTAAAAATGTAATTCTCCCATTAGTTTTAGACCTGAATAATTGTTATTTGGTGCTAGCTGAGGGAGTCCTGGACTAAGGGGTCCTCGGGCGTCCGGCCTGTTAGCCATGGGCCGGAATGATGGGCTATGAAGATATGAAGACTGAAGACTGCACCCGTGTCCGGATGGGACTCTCCTTGGCGTGGAAGGCAAGCTTGGCAACCGGATATGTAGGTTCCCTTCTTTGTAACCGACCTTGTGTAACCCTAGATCCTTCCGGTGTCTATATAAACCGGAGGACTTAGTTCGGATAGGAGAGATTCATTACCATAGCCATACTAGCTAGACCTCTAGGGTTTAGCCATTACGATCTCGAGGTAGATCAACTCTTGTAATACTCATATTCATCAATATAAATCAGGCAGGACGTAGGGTATTACCTCCATAGAGAGGGCCCGAACCTGGGTAAACATCGTCTCCCCTGTCTCCTGTTACCATCGACCTCAGATGCACAGTTCGGGACCTCCTACCCGAGATCCACCGGTTTTGACACCGACATTGGTGCTTTCATTGAGAGTTCCACTGTGTTGTCGCCAAAAGGTTTGATGGCCCCTTCAATCGTCGATAATGATGCTGTCCAAGGAGAAACTTTCCTCCCCAGAAAAATCTTTGTGTTCGGCGGCTTCGCATTGTGGGCCAATTCTCTTGGCCATCTGGAGTAGATCGAAAGCTATGCCACCGGCCATCAGGTCAGATTTGGGAGCTTGAACTACGTTGCGGACATCCGTGGAGACTTGATCTTCACCGGATTCGAGACCGCGGCTGCCGCCCCCGGTCACCTCGATGATCATGACCTAAATCTGTCATCAGACCGCATCCAGGAGATCGCTCCTATAACCACTTTGGCCTTAGAGCTGGAGCAAACTGCGCCATCCGAGGACAGGAGGATCAACCCCACCACGGAGGCCACCGATTCCACGGCGTTGGAGCCGCACATAGACTTAACCTCTCATGACGTCTTTGTCACCGGAACTCCGGACTCGTCTCCGGCCATAAGCTCCGAACCACGCGAGCCCGCGGACGCCGAACTTGATCGTTTATCGATCTTCGAGTTCAACGCCGCAGACATCTTCCAGCACTCGCCTTTGGGCGACATGCTAAATTCATTTTAAAAAACCTATCCTTAGCAAAGGACCTGCAACCGAACTATATCCGGTTCGAACTAGGGGCTGATGATGGGGAATTTTGCTCCCCACCCGCCACCCACTTCATAGCCACTGTTGACGACTTAACTGACATGCTCGATTACGGCTCCGAAGACATTGACGGTATGGACGACGATGCGGAGGAGGAACATGGCCAAAACCCGCCGCTTATCGGATGCCGCACGGCCACTTCTTCGTACAACATATACATGGTGGACACACCTGGAGAACCTCACGACGATGACGAAGAAGATCGAGTTGAGGATAAACCTCCTGGGACACAACCTAGACACCAGCGTTAGTGGTGCCGGTCTAAGTCATGCCGTGCAAAAGGCAACAACACCGGCACCGGAGAAAATAATACTCTGGACAATACCGAAGACAATGAAGACCCCGTTGGGGCAACGTCCGAACAGAATGAATGGGAAGACGGGCACGATAGCCCTGATGAACAAGCCATACACAAAGATTCGGAGGACAATAATTATCTTCCACTCTCCGAGGATGAGGAGAGCCTCGGCGACGAGGATTTCACCCTGCCTAAGGAACCTCTCGAGCAGGAGCGCTTCAAGCGCCAGCTAATAGCCACTGCAAGAAGCCTGAAAAAGAAGCAGATGCAACTTCAAGCTGATCAAGATCTGCTAAATGATAGATGGACTAATGTCCTAGCAGCCAAAGAATACGGCCTTAAGCGCCCAGCCAAAAGTTAACCGAAGCGTAAACTACTACCTCAGTTCGACGGTGTGGCGCTAGAGCTCATACCATCATCATCATGCAATGGGGCTGACAGAATACCACGTGGCCGGGATAAAGCGGCAACTCAAGCCGAGCACCAGCCCGCCCGCCTTATTATAAAGGCAAAGATAAAACAGCTCTCGGTCACAAAAATGACCTCCGGCAGGACCGGAATAACAAAGCGGGGCATACCAGATCGATCTATGGATCACGAGGACATGCCTCGACACGCGGCGACGGCTACCTATTCGAACGTGACAAACCTAGCCACACCCAGGCCGAAGACCGCAAACGGGCTCCATCGGAGGTACGTCGCAGTGTGGCCCAACATAGAGGTGCCGCACACCCGCTTTGCTTCACAAACGAAGTAATGGAGCATGAATTCCAATTGTTGGGTGATAATCCCCAAGTGCAAGGAATCATCGTAGCAATTTCCAAAGGTGGAAGTGATAAGTATGGAGTGTCGAACCCACAAGGAGCTAAAGGTAAGATCAAATTCTCTCAAGCCCTATCTGCCACTGATATGACTCTACGTACACCGAACGTTTGCTTCCAACTAGCAACAAGAAATAAAACTAGGTTGTGGGTATGAAGAGGATAACTTTGTATGATATCGTAGAGCTAAAATATAAAAGTAGATGTTGTTACCATGAAGTTGGAATATATTACTAAATATTATAAATAGCGAGTGTGGAATAATGGTGGATCGGTGTGCGGAATTGTCCTAGGCAATCGTTAACAAGACCGTAATCACTATTGCAGTTTCATATGAGGGAGAGGCATAAGCTAACATACTTTCTCTACTTGGATCATATGCACTTATGATTGGAACTCTAGCAAGCATCCGCAACTACAAAAGATCATTAAGGTAAAACCCAGCCATAACATTAAAGCATCAACTCCTCTTTATTCCCATACGCAACAACCCCCTTACTTAGGTTTGTGTTTTAGTCACTCACCAACACACTATAAGCGAATCATGAATGTATTGCAACACCCTACAGCGGGAACCCCTCACGCTTGCGCAACACGGAGGGCACCATAGGACAGCATCAAAGTAAAACATACAACTCATACCAATCTAGATCATCAATCAACCCAAAGACAAAAGATATCTACTCAAAACATCATAGGATGGCAATATATCATTGGATCATAATATGTGGCATAAAGCACCATGTTCAAGTAGGGATTACAGCGGGGTGCGGGAGAGTGGACCGCATAAAAGAGATGAGGGTGATGATGATGATGGTGATGTTGATGTTGATGAAGACAATCACCGTGGAGATGATTCCCCTCCCGATGGCACTCCGGTGCCACCGAGAGAAAGGAGGAGAGGTTCTCCCCCTTGTGCTTCCTCCTCCATGGCCTCCCCCCTAGATGGGGAGAGGTTCTCCCTCTGATCTTTGGCCTTCATGGTGATGATGGCCCCTCCGGGATCCTCCTCCATGCCCTTCGGTGATGACGGCCCCCTCCGGCAGGGTGCCAGAGAGGGCCTAGATTGCTTTTCGGTGGATACGGAGGCTTCTAGCGGTGGAACTCCTGATCTAGGTTAATTTTCCGAGGTTTCTGTATTTATAGGAATTTTTGGCGTCGGTCTCACGTCAAGGAGGTGCCCGAGGCGTCCACGAGGTAGGACCACGCGCCTAGGGGGGTGGGCGTGCCCCCACCCTCGTGGACGCCCCGGGACTCTCCTGGCCCAACTCTTTTACTCCGGGGTCTTCTTTTGGTCCATAAAAAATCATCAAAAATTGGCACGTCAATTGGACTCCGTTTGGTATTCCCTTTCTGTAAAACTCAAAACAAGGAAAAAACAGAAACTGGCATTGGGCACTAGGTTAATAGGTTAGTCCCAAAAATCATATAAAATAGCATATAAATGCATATAAAACATCCAAGGTTGATAATATAATAGTATGAATACTTCATAAATTATAGATACATTGGAGACGTATCAGCATCCCCAAGCTTAATTCCTGCTCGTCCTCGAGTAGGTAAATGATAAAAGAAATAATTTATGAAGTGTGAATGCTAGCAATTGCATAAGTTTCATCAATGATAGTTTCAATCACTTTTTATAACATCATTATATATCATAATAGTAGCTCATCTTCATAAAACTTTTCATGATCAAGTAACAAGCTATTCACATGTTAAAGTATAGATCATAAACTTTCTTGAAACTAACAAACTATATTCTCAGTCATCAAACAATCACAATTCATCTTATTTTCAGGAAGGGTCCATGTCAGAGCTTTGGCTTAGCAAACTACACATACTCAACTATCATTTGATCTTTCACAATTGCTAACACTCACGTGATATTTATGGGTTCAAAGTTTTACTTGGACACAGAGAAAGATAGGGGCTTATAGATTCACCTCCCAACCTTTTACCTCAAGGGTAATGTCAACAATAATAGTTCATGATAACTTACATCCAATTGGATATATATATATCAGGATCTTTCCAACACAATGTGCTTGCCAAAGGATAAAATGTAAAAAGGAAAGGCGAAGATCACCATGACTCTTGCATAAGGTAGAAGATAAAAGTAAAAGATAGGCCCTTCGCAGAGGGAAGCAGAGGTTGTCATGCACTTTTATGGTTGGATGCACAAAATCTTAATGCAAAAGAACGTCACTTTATATTGCCACTTGTGATATGGACCTTTATTATCCAGTCCGTCGCTTTTATTTCTTCCACATCACAAGATCGTATAAAGCTTATTTTCTCCACATTAATAGATCATACATATTTAGAGGGCAATTTTTATTGCATGCACCGATGACAACTTACTTGAAGGATCTTACTCAATCCATAGGTAGGTATGGTGGACTCTCATGGAAAAACTGGTTTAAGGAATGTTTGGAAGCACAAGTAGTATCTCTACTTGGTGCAAAGAATTTGTCTAGCATGAGGGGGGAAAATAAGCTCAACATGTTGGATGATCCAAGACAATATACTTTATTTCGGATATAAGAAAACATAACCCATTATGTTGTATTCCTTGTCTGACATCAGCCTTTTAGCATGTCATATTTTAATGAGTGCTCACAAGTACAAAAGATGTCCAAGATAGTATATTTATATGTGAAATCTCTCTTCCTTCAATATTCTTTCATGAATTGTTCAAGTGACCAATTCTACGTTTGCTAACTTTCAATAAGTTTACTACCTATACTTATTCTCTGTGAAGTCATTACTCCCCATGGTATAAGCATATGAAAAATACATAAATTCAGATTTATTATATTCAATTATTCAACCATTTACTCATAGGATATACGTGAAGCACATGAGTAAATGACAAGCTACTCCAAAAGATAATAGTGAATGACACTGAGTAGTCAAATAATTAACTAGCCATGGGAGGATTCTTTTTCATTTAATAATTCATATCCAATGATTTTATTCAAACAGCAACTAGAATTGAAATTACGCTCCAAGAAAAACACATATCATGTGACGAATAAAAATATAGCTCCGAGTAAGGTATACCGATAGTTTTGAAGATGAAAGAAGGGATGCCTTCCGGGGCATCCCCAAGCTTAGGCGCTTGAGTCTTCCTTGAATATTACCTTGGGGTGCCTCGGGCATCCCCAAGCTTAGGGTCTTTCCACCCCTTATTCTCCTCATATCGATATCTCACCCAAAGCTTGAAAACTTCAATCACACAAAACTTAACGGAACTTCGTGAGATAGGTTAGTATGATAAAGAGTAAAACATTCACTTTGGTACTGTCAAAGACAAGGTTCATAATTGTTCTCACACAATGCCTACTGTACCATATCATTTCTACAATTTATATTGAGAAATATAAGTCATAGAAACTAGAAAACAAGCAAACTATGCAATGAAAACAGAATCTGTCAGAAATAGAATAGTCTGTAATGATCTGAACACTAACCATACTTCTGCTACTCAAAAAAATTATTAAATAAATTGGTGGACGTGAGGAATTTTTCTATTAATCTTCTGCAAAAAGAATCAACCTAATCGCACTCTCCAATAAAAATGGCATCAAATCTCGTGAGCGCAATGTTTCTGTTTTTTTACAGCAAGATCAGATTAACTTTCACCCAAGTCTTCCCAAAGGTCTTACTTGGCACTTTATTGAAACAAAAGCTATAAAACATGATTAATATAGTATCTTAATCATGTAAACACACAAAAACAGTAAGGGTAAATATTGGGTTATCTCCCAACAAGCGCTTTTCTTTAATGCCTTTTAGCTAGGCATGATGATTTCAATGATGCTCACATGAAAGATACGACTTGAACATAAAGAGAGCATCATGAAGAATATGACTAGCACATTTAAACCTAACCCACTTCCTATGCCTAGAGATTTTGTGAGCACACAATTTATGGGAACAATAATCAACTAGCATAGGAAGGAAAAACAAGTATAACTTCAAAACTTTAAGCACATAGAGAGAAAACTTGATATTATTGCACTCCTACAAGCATGTATTCATCCCTCATAATAATTTTCAGTAGCATCATGAATGATTTCAACAATATAACCATCACATAAAGCATTCTTTTCATGATCTACAAGCATAGAAATTTTTCTACTCTCCACATAAGCAAAATTCTTCTCATTCCGAATAGCGGGATCACTAGTTCCTAGAGTTGACACTCTTCCAAACCCGCTTTAGATGATAGTATTATTCATACTCCAAAAGATATAAGTGAAGTTCATGGAGCTTTCTACAATTAATATAAACTAACCAATGTCCAAGCTCAAAATGGATAAGTGAAGCACATGAAGCATTCTATAAAACCATACTCAAAAGATTTAAGTGAAGCACAAAGAGCAATTCTATAAGATCATACTGAAAAGATATAAGTGAAGCACATGAAGCATTCTATAAATCAATGAAGGGCTATCTCATACTAGCATGGTTCATAAAGGAAGAACAAAAAAACAAAGGAGACAAATCATGTGAACGAAACAAAAACTGAGGTATACCGATAATTGTTGAAGAAGAAAGATGGGATGCCAACCGGGGCATCCCCAAGCTTAGATGCTTGAGTATCCTTAGAATATTTACTTGGGGTCCCTTGGGAAGCCCCAAGCTTGAGCTCTTGCCTCTCTTTATTCTTCTCACAACGGTAACTCCTCGTTCTTCGAACACTTCATCCACAAAAAACTTAACAAAAAATTTGTGAGATCCGTTAGTATAATAAAGCAAATTACTACCTTTAGGTACTGTTGCAAACTCATTCCAATTTCATATTAGAACTATATCTACTGTATTCCAACTTCACCATAGTTCATACCCCCCCCCCCGATACTACCCATAGATTCATCAAAATAAGCAAACAACACATGAAAAACAGAATCTGTCTAAAACAGGACAGTCTGTAGTAATCTAAAGATTTAGTAAACTTTTGTATCTCCAACAATTATGAAATAAATTTGACAATTTGAAAATTTTGTACATAAGTAATGTGCAAAAAGTTTCAGACCCATTTCACTTTCCAGTAAAAAATGTAAAATCATGCACTACAGCCAAAGTTTCTGTTTTTGTTCTGCACATAGTAAACAAGCAATCTAATCATCCTAAAACCAAAGCTTGGCACATTATTTTTATAATACACTGGATATATATAAGGGGATAATTATTTACAGAGAAACTTCCATGAAAAATTATACATTGTTTCCGTGAGCATGAACACGAGTGCTCAAGGTCGACCCTCACTTCTTCAATGCATAACTTTCCAATCACTTCTCTTTTTGAAAAACTTTTTAGGCATGAGAGGCAAGTAAATAATTTTTTTGGTATTTTCATTCTTTTGAATTTTTTTGTATGTTTCACCCACAACTAAACAGAACCAAAAAGGAAAAACAAAATCTACTTAGTGAAGAAAGCAAACAAGCACACACGAGAATATCAACCCCACGCTATTGCTCCCCGACAACGGCGCCAGAAAAGAGCTTGATAATCCCCAAGTGCAAGGAATCATCGTAGCAATTTCCAAAGGTGAAAGTGATAAGTACGGAGTGTCGAACCCACAAGGAGCTAAAGGTAAGATCAATATTCTCTCAAGCCCTATCTGCCACTGATATGACTCTACGTACACCGAACGTTTGCTTCCAACTAGCAACGAGAAATAAAACTAGGTTGTGGGTATGAAGAGGATAACTTTGTATGATATAGGAGAGCTAAAATATAAAAGTAGGTGCTGTTATCATGAACTTAGAATATATTACTAAATATTATAAATAGCGAGTGTGGAATAATGGTGGATCGGTGTGCGGAATTGTCCTAGGCAATCGTTAACAAGACCGGTAATCACTATTGCAGTTTCATATGAGGGAGAGGCATAAGCTAACATACTTTCTCTACTTGGATCATATGCACTTATGATTGGAACTCTAGCAAGCATCTGCAACTACTAAAGATCATTAAGGTAAAACCCAACCATAGCATTAAAGCATCAAGTCCTCTTTATTCCCATACACAACAACCCCCTTACTCGGGTTTGTGTTTCAGTCACTCACCAACCCACTATAAGCGAATCATGAACGTATTGCAACACCCTACAGCAGGAACCCCTCACGCTTGCGCGACACGGAGAGCACCATAGGACAGCATCAAAGTAAAACATACAACTCATACCAATCTAGATCATCAATCAACCCAAAGACAAAAGATATCTACTCAAAACATCATAGGATGGCAACATATCATTGGATCATAATATGTGGCATAAAGCACCATGTTCAAGTAGGGATTATTGTGGGGTGCGGGAGAGTGGACCGCGTAAAAGAGATGAGGGTGATGATGATGATGGTGATGTTGATGTTGATGAAGAAGATCACCGCGGAGATGCTTCCCCTCCCGATGGCACTCCAGTGCCACCGAGAGAGAGGAGGAGAGGTTCTCCCCCTTGTGCTTCCTCCTTCATGGCCTCCCCCCTAGATGGGGAGAGGTTCTCCCTCTGGTCCTTGGCCTTCATGGTGATGATGGCCCCTCCCGGATCCTCCTCCATGCCCTCCAGTGATGACGGCCCCCTCCAGCAGGGTGCTAGAGAGGGCCTAGATTGGTTTCCGATGGCTACGGAGGCTTCTAGCGGCGAAACTCCTGATCTAGGTTAATTTTCCGAGGTTTCTGTATTTATAGGAACTTTTGGCGTTAGTCTCACGTCAAGGAGGTGCCCGAGGCGTCCACGAGGTAGGACCACACACGTGGGGGGTAGGCGCGCCCCCCACCCTCATGGACGCCCCGGGACTCTCCTGGCCCAACTCTTTTACTCTGGGGTCTTCTTTTGGTCCGTAAAAATCGTCAAAAATTGGCACGTCAATTGGACTCCGTTTGATATTCCTTTTCTGTAAAACTCAAAAACAAGGAAAAAACAGAAACTGGCACTGGGCACTAGGTTAATAGGTTAGTCCCAAAAATCATATAAAATAGCATATAAATGCATATAAAACATCCAAGGTTGATAATATAATAGCATGAATACTTCATAAATTATAGATACATTGGAGACGTATCATTACGGAACGTAGTAATTTCAAAATTTTCCTACGCACACGCAGGATCATGGTGATGCATAGCAACGAGAGGGGAGAGTGTCGTCCACGTACCCTCGTAGACCGTTAAGCGGAAGCGTTATGACAACGCGGTTGATGTAGTCGTATGTCTTCTCGATCCACCGATCCTCAGTACCGAACGTACGACACCTCCGCGTTCAGCACACGTTCAGCTCGGTGACGTCGCGTGAACTCACGATCTAGTAGAGCTCGGGGAAGAGTTTCTTCAGCACGACGGCGTGGTGACGATGTTGATGAAGCTACCGCAGCAGGGCTTCGCCTAAACACCACTACAGTATGACCGAGGTGGATTATGGTGGAGGGGGGCACCGCACACGGCTGAGAGAGATCTTTGTGATCAACTTGTGTCTAGAGGTGCCCCCTGCCCCTGTATATAAAGGAGCAAGGGGGAGGCCTGCCGGCCCTTTTTGGCGCGCCTAGGAGGAGGAATACTCCTCCTAGTAGGAGTAGGATTCCTCCCTTTCCTACTCCTACTAGGAGGGGGAAAGGTAGGGAGAGAAAGAGAAGGAAAGGGGGGCGCCACCCTCCCTTCTCCTAGTCCAATTCGGACAGGGGGGAGGGGGCTCACTGCCTACCCTAGGCTGGCCCCTCTCTCTTTCCCTTATGGCCCAATAAGGCCCATTAGTCCCCGGGGGGTTTCGGTAACCCCTCCAGTACTCCGGTAAAATCCCGATTTCACCCGAAACTATTCCGATGTCCAAATGTAGGCTTCCAATATATCAATCTTTATGTCTCGACCATTTCGAGACTCCTCGTCATGTCTGTGATCACATCCGGGACTCTGAACTACCTTCGGTACATCAACACATATAAACTCATAAAACCGATCGTCACAGAACTTTAAGCGTGCGGACCCTATTGGTTCGAGAACTATGTAGACATGACGAGACACGTCTCCGGTCAATAACCAATAGCGGAACCTGGATGCTCATATTGGTTCCTTCATATTCTACGAAGATCTTTATCGGCCAAACCGCACAACACTATACGTTGTTCTCTTTGTCATCGGTATGTTACTTGCCCGAGATTCAATTGTCGGTATCCAATACCTAGTTCAATCTCATTACCGGCAAGTCTCTTTACTCATTTCGTAATACATCACCCCGTAACTAACTCATTAGTTATCATGCTTGCAAGGCTTATAGTGATGTGTATTACCGAGAGGGCCCAGAGATACCTCCCCGACAATCGGAGTGACAAATCCTAATCTTGATCTATGCCAACTCAACAAGTACCATCGGAGACACCTGTAGAGCACCTTTATAATCACCCAGTTACTTGTGACATTTGGTAGCACACAAAGTTTTCCTCCGGTATTCGGGAGTTGCATAATCTCATAGTCATAAGAACATGTATAAGTCATGAAGAAAGCAATAGCAGTAAACAAACGATCAAGTGCTAAGCTAACGGAATGGGTCAAGTCAATCACATCATTCTCCTAATGATGTGATCCCATTGATCAAATACCAACTCATGTCTATGGTTAGGAAACTTAACCATCTTTGATCAATGAGCTAGTCAAGTAGAGGCATACTAGTGACACTATGTTTGTCTATGTATTCACACATGTATTATGTTTCCGGTTAATACAATTTTAACATGAATAATAAACATTTATCATGAAATAAGGAAATAAATAATAACTTTATTATTGCCTCTAGGGCATATTTCCTTCACCCAGACGGGTTCAAACCCATGAATATCGAATCAAACGGCGGAACAACGGATCCCGCGGTATGGATCGAGGACTTCCTCCTCCATATTCACATGGCCCACGGAGATGACCTTCATGCCATCAAATACCTACCACTAAAAGTCAAAGGACCAGCTCGGCACTGGTTAAACAGTCTGCCAGAAAATTCTATTGGCAGCTGGGAAGATTTGGTGGACGCCTTTCGCGACAACTTCCAAGGAACATATGTCTGGCCACCGGACGCTGATGACTTAAGCCACATTGTCCAGCAGCCCGGAGAGTCAGCCAGGAAGCTCTAGACTAGGTTCTTAGTTAAAAAGAACAAAATCATCGACTGTCCGGACGCGGAAGCCCTTGCGGACTTCAAACACAGTTTCCGAGATGAATGGCTTGCACGCCACCTCGGTCAAGAAGGACCTAAATCCATGACAACCCTTACTGCTCTAATGACTCGCTTCTGCGTGGGAGAAGACATCTAGCTCGCTCGTAGAAGCAACAACGCCAGCGACTCGGGCACCTCTGAAATCCGAGATGGCAATGGCAAACCACTATGAATCAAACACAACAGTCGCAATGATAATGACAGATCACGCGACACAATGGTCAACGCCAGATTCAGCAATCCCAAACACGGTCAACGGAAAAAGCCATTCAAGGCGAACCGAGACGGACCATCCAACCTAGATAGGATATTGGACTGACCGTGCCAGATTCACGGACACCCTGATAAACCAGCTAATCATACCAATAGAAGCTGTTGGGTCTTCAAGCAGGCCGGCAAGCTCAACGCCGAACACAAGGGGAGGGGGCCGCCAGGCGATAGGGACAACGGAAGGGTTCACCAACCAAATACCGGGGGTCAGAAGCAATTTCACCCCAAGGATCGATCAATCACGGAGTGGAAATAGCAGTTCGGCTTCCGCTGCCTACTTCATATACCCGCAAAATTTGTACCACACATACATCACTACGCACTCAAGATACCATGGGCATTGGCGGAATCACAATACGGACAAGCCTGCAAGCATTCCAGTAACATTTTTTATCTACTTTCCTTTTTCTTTCTTTTCTCTTAAAAACAGGTGACGCAAAGGACAGACATATAAACTGACTCCATCAGAGTTCGGATCCGTACACTCACCTAAGGGGCTATTCCCGTCAAGGAGTCCCTTCATCGAGGACAGGCAGCGCAGACGTGCGAGAGGAGGTCCAAAATTAATTTTTGTAGACTGCACTCTCTATTTTGAGCCTGTAAAGTGCCTTTTTCCTCCGCCTTCGACCCCTGGCATATTAAATAGCCGGGGTTGCGTCTTTGTTATCTATATACATGAATGGCACATCACTCAGATCCTAGTAAAAATAACCTATTCTTTTTCTAGAGGACCGAGTTTTGCCCCCGCGGTTGTTTCAAACATACACCTCGGCATAACTTGCCATGGGCTCGGTATGGGAACAAGCGAGTTGCCGACAAGTCCGAATAGCTCTATAGCGTACTTCGGCGTCGCAAGTTTGGCCTTATATGGATCAGCTTCGAATCATGTCTTGGGCCAATAGTTGGGTTGCTCGGCTCTTGTGCTTTCTATCCTACATTCCGCTCTATCGGCTAGGGTAGTAAAGGGAGAACTACTGCGATTGTGCTTCTGGTTCACCTAGTTAAGAACCTTAGTAGAGAAAGCCGAAAAATAACTGTCATGATGCGGCGAGAGCTGGTCAACCACTCGATGACTTATCGGAATCTTTTGCGATTCCTCCGTGTTACACGAAGGACCTCTTTCTGGTCAAATATGTAAATGCATCGTACGAATAAGCCGCATACATACCAGGGGCTATGTCGTAGTCCCACCATAAAACTCCTATGACTAAGTGAAAGTGTTGACGCTCCATAGTCTGGTTGCCTGGTTTACCGCATTGACACCTCCTTCACGGAACAAGACGTTGGGTCAAGAGTGATCAGATGATTTTTTTGAACACCCTCGTACTTCCTACGAGGGGGCTGAAGCTGACAACTGGAAAACTTTCAGATTATATACAAACGACCGCACAGGAGGAAGAAAATCCTTTAGGAAAAATCAAAAATATAGACTGATTACAACAAATGTCTTTTACAATTCATAAAGAATTCACTCGAATATTATGCCTTTCGAACATTGACCCTCTATCAAGCGGGTAGCCTCTAAGACTTCCTCAAAGTAATGCTCCAGTGCGTGATGGTCCTTGCCCTTGGGTGGACCCTGCGCTGCAACATCGACAACCTTCATCTTCCCCCAGTATGTCTTGACTTGGGCAAAGGACATCTGTGCACCTTCAATGCACGCCGACCGCTTTACGGTGTCGATACATGGCATCGCATCAGCAAGCCACCACACCAAGCCAAAATAGCTATTCGGAATCGGCTCAATCGGCCATAGCTGAAGTATGACGTTCTTCATGGCAGCCCTGGACATCCTGTGAAGCTCGGCCCATTGGGATATCTGTTCATTCAGTAGCAGAGGGTGTTTTGACACGCCGAACTGTGACCAGAAAAGCTTCTCCGTCGCATACCCCTCTTGTGCTTGGTAAAACTGTGCCACATCAGATGAACTCTTTGGCAGGTCCAAAAACACGTTTGGAGAACTCCACACTTGGTTAAGCTAGGCATAATTCGGATCTCCAAACTTAGTCTGTAATAAAAAGGGCTTACCAGCCACAATCTCCCCAGCTTGCCGGATCTCCTCACACGCTGCTCTGGATTCAGACCACGCTTCTCTTGCCTCTCGTAAGGCCTTGTCAAGTTCAGCCGTTTTGGCTTCATTTTCCTTCTCAAGAAGTTCACAGCGTCTAGCAGCATTTTTCAGTTCGAGCACCATCATGGATATCTTCTCCTCGTCTTGGCGCCGAGTAGCTTGTTCGGCTTTTAACTCAGCCGATGCCTTTTCGGCAACTGCATCACTAAACCGGGCCCGCTCCTTGGCCCGGGCCAGCTCCGCTCGAAGAATTTCAACGGCGGCAGCACCATCTGCAGTCATGCATATTCCAGTATATAACTTTCAGTGTCATGCTTATATAACAAAAATGTACGTGAAGGGACTGCCCCGAATACATACCTTGCGCCTCATCAAGACGCATATTGATTAACGCAATGTCATCCCCAGCCACGTCAAGCTTCCGCTGTAGCTCGGTAATATCCGTAGTCTGGGAAGTAGCTAGGGGGGAGGCAGCCTCTGTTCAAGTTAATCAGATTAGTCCTTGAATATTTCTTCTTGATCCTCCGTTCTCCTCCCATGGGAAGCCAACCCGAGTCTGAGGGGCTACTACCTATACACAGGTGCATCTTTGCAAATAAAATATTGTTGAAAACATTACATCACAAACCTCGAAGCCTCTCAGCAGGCCCACGAAGGCCTCATTCAATCCACTTTTCGTGGACAGGATCTTGTCAACCACTTTGCCCATCAAAGTACGATGTTCCTCTGAGACGGACGCCTGTCGCAGCATGTTCGTCAATATATCCGGTGCCTCTGGGTCTCCGGAGGCTGCTATAGGAGTACGGTCTCCCATTGAAGGGATCCATTAATTCGTATCCGGTTGTAGACCGAACTGTTCGGGGCCTTCATGGTTGGTCCCCGGACCCTGGGACACCAAAGTGTCACTTTCGGGCAATGTCTTCATCATTCCTCGCACCACCTGTTGGTCGCGGGAGACCCTCCGCGACGACACCTCGAAGTTGTCCGCCCTATCGGGCAGAGAGGCCGGTGGAGGCGTCTCGCTTTCCATCATCTCTGGGAGAAGGTCCCCCGAGGAAGAGGATTGTTGAAGAAGACTGCGCGCCGTACTGCATAAAATATATATTCTAAGCATCATGAGAACAGAACGGGATATGTTTAAAACATCCTTGTTCACTTATGATTTGTCCTGAGGCTTTTCCTCATTATGAGACTGTGCTTCGACGTCCTTCAAACCCAAGCCATCCAACAGAGGCATCTTGCCTCGCTTAGGAGCCTGTTTCTCCAAATCTTCGGAGGCGGCCCTTTTCTTCCCATGAGGGGAAGGGACAATGGCCCCCCCTTCACTTTTGTCTTTGGATGAGGGAATTTTGATTCCTTCGGACACAATGTCTGAGGTACCCTTGGAATAGGGGTCATCTTTGGTCTTTCCACTCTCCGCCTCGCCCTCCTTCACAGGCATCTGGTATGGTGTCGGGGCTAGCATCCTTGTTAAAACAGGATTCGCTGGGCCTTCGAGCAAAGGGGCCAAACACATAATTAGTTCCGCCTTCTTTATCCAGACCTGGAGAAAGATAGCCTGCTCAGTACCGTATTACGGTATGCGTAATTACAAAGAGTTCGGAATATAGGTGCTTACCGGGGTATCCGGACGGTTGCAGTTAAGGCCAGTGTCCTCGGTAGTGTCTGGCCAATGTTTTCGCTTCCCAAAAAACAACTTCCACACCCTTTCGTGCGCAGTGCCAAAGAAGTGTTGGAGGCTTTGTGGTCCTTCCAGATTAATCTCCCACATGCAACAAGACCGGTGCTGGCAGGGCAGGATTTGGCGAACTAGCATCACTTGAATCACATTGACAAGATCGATGTCTCTCTCAAGGAGGGTTCGGATGCGGCTCTGTAGAGTCTGCACTTCATCAACTGATCCCCAGTCCAGCCCTTTGTTAATCCATGATGCAAGTTGTGGCGGAGGGCCGGACATAAAACCATTCTCGCTACCACTTGGTGATGCGGGGTTCCGTGACATAAAACCATTCTCGCTACCACTGGTGGGAGGTTTCGGTGAAAGAGCCTTTTGGCCAGAGAGTGTTGGTAAGCTTGCTCACTACAGCACCACCACACTCCGCCTATTCCCCGTCAACTACCTTCGTCTTCACACTGAAGGTCTTGAGCCATAAGCCAAAGTGTGGGGGGATTCGGAGGAAGGCCTCACATGTAATGATAAACACCGAGACGTGGAGGATAGAGTCCGGGGCTAGATCATGAAAATCTAGTCTGTAATAAAACATTAGCCCCTGGACGAAAGGGTGAAGAGTGAATCCTAGCCCCCGGAGGAAGTGGGAGATGAATACGACCCTCTCACCCGATCTGGGGGTCGGAATAACCTGTCCTTGAGTAGGAAGCATGTGGTGGACCTCTGCGGTCAAATATCTAGCCGCCCGAAGCTTTGTGATATCCTCCTCTATAACGGAGGAAGCCACCCATCGGCCTTGAGAGCTGGGTCCGGACATGATGGAGAGGCTTGAAACACTGAAGTCGAACCTTGGGTGCTAGAACTCGAGGTTGGGAAGGCTGAGGGGAGAATTGGCATAGAAGGACGGCCCTTGGTTCCTTTATAAAGGCAGTGGGTATTGAACGCCTCCGCCTAAGCCTAAGAACCTGCCTATTCCTAAGGAATCTTTCCCGCAGGACGGTTGGGTTCCACACTCGTATTGATGAAAATCCCGCAATTAGGGGACACGATCTCTGCTTCGACAAGACGTGTCGATGAAAACCACGCCCCGAAACATGGAACGGCGGGACGGGAAACGGTTCGAAATAATGACCGAGAAGCATGACGTCACATTACTAAAGTTGTTAGCAGATTGGATTCATGGAATACTATATTCTCTACGGCTGTGCGTTGCAGATCCGGACATGTTTGTTTCATCCGAAGGCTGTTTTGGGGTTCGGAAGGAGGAACCTGCCTTGAAATGTCGAAGACAGATCTATGCGTCGGATACCTTGTCATTGAAGCTAAGTTCAGGGGCTACTAAGGGAGTCCTGGACTAAGGGATCCTCGGGCGTCCGGCCTATTAGCCATGGGCCGGACTGATGGGCTATGAAGATATGAAGACCGAAGACTACACCCGTGTCTGGATGGGACTCTCCTTGGCGTGGAAGGCAAGCTTGGCGACCGGATATGTAGATTCCCTTCTTTGTAACCGACCTTGTGTAACCCTAGATCCTTCCGGCGTCTATATAAACCAGAGGACTTAGTTCGGATAGGAGAGAATCATTATCATAGCCATACCAGCTAGACCTCTAGGGTTTAGCCATTACGATCTCAAGGTAGATCAACTCTTGTAATACTCATACTCACCAATATCAATCAAGCAGGACGTAGGGTATTACGTCCATAGAGAGGGCCCAAACCTGGGTAAACATCGTGTCCCGTGTCTCCTGTTACCATCGATCTCAGACGCACAGTTCGGAACCCCCTACCCGAGATCCGCCGGTTTTGACACCGACACCAGTGTTAAGCATCAACATTATATCCGGATCTTGTTTGATGCGAGACAGTTATTCATTTAAATCTAAGAATAATGGTTGTTCCATTTATATAAGTAATATATTTTATGGTCATGCACCCTTAATGAGTGGTCTATTTTAATTGAATCTCGATAGTAGTGATACACATATTCATAGTATTGAAACCAAATGATAAAAGTTTAATAATGATAGTGCAACTTATTTGTGGCACTGCCGTTTAGGTCATATTGGTGTAAAGTGCATGAAGAAACTCCATGCCGATGGGCTTTTGGAATCACTTGGTTATGAATCACTTGATGCTTGCGAACCATGCCTCATGGGCAAGATGACTAAGACTTCATTCTCCGGAACAATGGAGCGAGCAACAGACTTATTGGAAAAAATACATACTGATGTATCCGGTCCGATGAGTGTTGATGCTCAAGGCGGGTATCATTATTTTCTGACCTTCATAGATGATTTGAGCAGATATGGGTATATCTACTTAATGAAACATAAGTCTGAAACCTTTGAAAAGTTCAAAGAATTTCAGAGTGAAGTGGAAAATCATCGTAACAACAAAAATAAAGTTTCTACGATCTAATCGTGAAGGTGAATATTTGAGTTATGAGTTTGGTCTTCATTTGAAACAATGCGAATAGTTTCGCAACTCACGCCACCTGGAACACCACAACGTAATGGTGTGTCCGAACGTTGTAACCGCACTTTATTAGATATGGTGTGATCTATGATGTCTCTTACTGATTTACCACTATCATTTTGGGGTTATGCTTTAGAGACAGCTGCATTCATGTTAAATAGGGCACCATCTAAATCTGTTGAGACAACGCCATATGAACTGTGGTTTGGCAAGAAACCCAAGTTGTCGTTTCTTAAAGTTTGGGGTTGCAATGCTTATGTGAAAAAGCTTCAACCTGATAAGCTCGAACCCAAATCGGAGAAATGTGTCTGCATAGGATACCCAAAGGAAACTGTTTGGTACACCTTCTATCACAGGTCCGAAGGCAAGATATTCGTTGCTAAGAATGGATCCTTTCTAGTGAAGGAGTTTCTCTCGAAAGAAGTGAGTGGTAGGAAAGTAGAACTTGATGAGGTAATTGTACATTCTCTCGAATTGGAAAGTATTTCATCACAGAAATTAGTTCCAGTGATACCTACACCAATTAGCGAGGAAGCTAATGATGATAATCATGAAACTTCTGATCAAATTACTACCGAACCTCGTAGGTCAACTAGAGTAAGATCCACACCAGAGTGGTATGGTAATCCTATTCTGGAGGTCATGTTACTTGACCATGAAGAACCTATGAACTATGAGGAAGCAATGATGAGCCCAGCTTCCATGAAATGGCTTGAGGCCATGAAACATGAGATGGGATCCATGTATGAGAAGAAAGTGTGGACTTTGGTTGACTTGCCCGATGATCAGCAAGCCATAGAGAATAAATGGATCTTCAAGAAGAAGACTGACACTAACGTAATGTTACTGTCTACAAAGCTCGACTTGTTGCGAAAGGTTTTCGACAAGTTCAAGGAGTTGACTATGGTAAGACCTTCTCACCCGTAGCGATGCTTAAGTCTGTCCGAATCATGTTAGCAATTCTCGCATTTTATGATTATGAAATTTGGCAAATGGATGTCAAAATTGCATTCCTTAATGGATATCTTAAAGAAGAGTTGTATATGATGCAACCAGAAGGTTTTGTCGATCCAAAAGGTGCTGACAAAGTGTGCAAGCTCCAGCCATCCATTTATGGACAGGTGCAAGCCTCACAGAGTTGGAATATATGCTTTGATAGTGTGATCAAAGCATATGGTTTTATATAGACTTTTGGAGAAGCCTGTATTTACAAGAAAGTGAATGGGATCTCTATAGCATTTCTGATATTATATGTAGATGACATATTGTTGATCGGAAATGATACTGAATTTCTGAATAGCATAAAAGGATACTTGAATAAGAATTTTTCAATGAAAGACCTCGGCGAAGCTGCTTATATATTGGGCATCAAAATCTATAGAATAGATCAAGATGCTTAATTGGACTTCCACAAAGCACATACCTTGATAAAGTTTTGATGAAGTTCAAAATGGATCAGTCAAAGAAAGGGTTCTTGCCTGTGTTACAAGGTGTGAAGTTGAGTCAGAATCAATGCCCGACCACTTCAGAAGATACAGAGAAAATGAAAGTCATTCCCTATGCCTCAGCCATAGGTTCTATCATGTATGCAATGTTGTGTATCAAACCTGATGTCTGCGTTGCTATTAGTTTAGCAGGGAGGTACCAAAGTAATCCAGGAGCGGATCACTTGACAACGGTCAAGAACATCCTGAAATACCTGAAAAGGACTAAGGATATGTTTCTCGTTTATGGAGGTGACAAAGAGCTTGTCGTAAACGGTTATGTCGATGCAAGCTTTGACATTGATCCGGATGACTCTAAGTCACAAGCAGGATACGTATTTATATTGAATGGTGGAGCTGTAAGTTGGTGCAGTTCCAAACAGAGTGTCATGGCAGGATCTACGTGTGAAGCGGAGTACATAGCTACATCGGAAGCAGCAAATGAAGGAGTCTAGATGAAGGAGTTCATATCCGATCTAGGTGTAATACCTAGTGCATCGGGTCCAATAAAATATTTTTGTGACAATACTGGTGCAATTGCCTTGGCAAAGGAATCCAGATTTCACAAGAGAACCAAGAAAATCAGGAGACACTTCAATTCCATCCGCGATCAAGTCAAAGAGGGAGACATAGAGATTTGCAAGATACATACAGATCTGAATATTGCAGACCCATTGACTAAGCCTCTCTCAGGAGCAAAACATGATCAGCACCAAGACTCCATGGGTGTTAGAATCATTACTGTATAATCTAGATTATTGACTCTAGTGCAAGTGGGAGACTGAAGGAAATGTGCCCTAGAGGCAATAATAAAGTTGTTATTTATATTTCCTTATATCATGATAAATGTTTATTATTCATGCTAGAATTGTATTAACCGGAAACTTAGTACATGTGTGAATACATAGACAAATGATACGTCTCCATCGTATCTATAATTTTTTACTATTCCATGCTATTATATTATCCATCTTGGATGTTTTATATGCATTTATATGCTATTTGATATGATTTTTGGGACTAACCTATTAACCTAGAGCCCAATGCCAGTTTTTGTTTTTTCCTTGTTTTTGAGTTCTACACAAAAGGAATATCAAACGGATTCCAATTGACGTGCCAATTTTTGATGTTTTTTTATGGACCAAAAGAAGCCCCCGGAGTAAAATAGTTGGGCCAGAAGAGTCCCGAGCCATCCACGAGGGTGGAGGGCGTGCCCTACCCCCTGGGCGCACCCCCTGCCTTGTGGACGACTCGGAGACCTCCTGACGTGAGACCGACGCCAAAAATTCCTATAAATATAGAAACCCCCGAAAAGAAACCTAGATCGGGAGTTCCGCCGCCGCAAGACTCTGTAGCCACCAAAAACCAATCGGGACCCTATTTCGGCACCCTGCCAAAGGGGGGATCCATCAGCAGTGGCCATCTTCATCATCCCGGCGCTCTCCATAATGAGGAGGGAGTAGTTCACCCTCGGGGCTGAGGGTATGTACCAATACCTATGTGTTTGATCTCTCTCTCGTGTTCTTGATTTGGCATGATCTTGATGTATCGCGAGCTTTGCTATTATAGTTGGATCTTATGATGTTTCGCCCCCTCTATCTCCTTGTGATGAATTGAGTTTTCCCTGTGAAGTTATCTTATCGGATTGAGTCTTTAAGGATTTGAGAACACTTGATGTATGTCTTGCATGTGCTTATCTGTGGTGACAATGGGATATTCATGTGATCCACTTCATGTATGTTTTGGTGATCAACTTGCGAGTTCTGTGACCTTGTGAACTTATGCATAGGGGTTGGCACACGTTTTCGTCTTGACTCTTCGGTAGAAACTTTGGGGCACTCTTTGAAGTTTTTTGTGTTGGTTGAATAGATGAATCTGAGATTGTGTGATGCATATCGTATAATCATACCCACGGATACTTGAGGTGACATTGGAGTATCTAGGTGACATTAGGGTTTTGGTTGATTTGTGTCTTAAGGTGTTATTTTACTACTAACTCTAGGGTTGTTTGTGACACTTATAGGAATAGCCCAATGGATTGATCGGAAAGAATATATTTGAGGTGGTTTCGTACCGTACAATAATCTCTTCATTTGTTCTCCGCTATTAGTGACTTTGGAGTGACTCTTTGTTGCATGTTGAGGGATTGTTATATGATCCAATTATGTTATTATTGTTGAGAGAACTTGCACTAGTGAAAGTACGAACCATAAGCCTTGTTTCAACGCATTGCAATACCGTTTGCGCTCAATTTATCATTAGTTACCTTGCTGTTTTTATATTTTCAGATTACAAAAACCTATATCTACCATCCATATTGCACTTGTATCACCATCTCTTCGCCGAACTAGTGCACCTATACAATTTACCATTGTATTGGGTGTGTTGGGGACACAAGAGACTCTTTGTTATTTGGTTGCAGGGTTGTTTGAGAGAGACCATCTTCATCCTACGCCTCCCACAGATTGATAAATCTTAGGTCATCCACTTGAGGGAAATTTGCTACTGTCCTACAAACCTCTGCACTTGGAGGCCCAACAACGTCTACAAGAAGGTTGTGTAGTAGACATCAACAAACAGAGTGTCCCTAGTATGCCTCTACTTGACTAGCTCGTTAATCAAAGATGGTTAAGTTTCCTAGACATAGACATGTGTTGTCATTTGATGAACATGATCACATCACTAGAGAATGATGTGATGGACAAGACCCATCCGTTAGCATAGCACTATGATCGTTTAGTTTATTGCTATTGCTTTCTTCATGACTTATACATGTTCCTGTGACTATGAGATTATGCAACTCCCGAATACCGGAGGAACACTTAGTGTGCTATCAAACGTCACAACGTAACTGGGTGATTATAAAGATTCTCTACAGGTGTCTCCGATGGTGTTTGTTGAGTTGGCATAGGTCAAGATTAGGATTTGTCACTCCGTGTTTCGGAGAGGTATCTCTAGTCCCTCTCAGTAATGCACATCACTATAAGCCTTGCAAGCAATGTGACTAATGAGTTAGTTACGGGATGATGAATTACGGAATGAGTAAAGAGACTTGCCGGTAACGAGATTGAACTAGGTATGATGATACCGACGATCGAATCTTGGGCAAGTAACATACCGATGACAAAGGGAACAGCGTATGTTGTTATGCCGTTTGACCGATAAAGATCTTCGTAGAATATGTAGGAGCCAATATGAGCATCCAGGTTCCGCTATTAGTTATTGACCGGAGATGTGTCTCAGTCATTTCTACATAGTTCTCAAACCCGTATGGTCCGCACGCTTGACGTTCAATGACGATTTGTATTATGAGTTATGTGATTTGATGTACCGAAGTTTGTTTGGAGTCCCGAATGAGATAACGAACATGAAGAGGAGTCTCGAAATGGTCGAGACATAAAGATTGATATATTGGACCATGTTATTCGGACACAGGAAGTGTTCTGGATAGTTTCGGGTAAAAACGGAGTGCCGGAGGGGTTACCGAAACCCCCCGGGGGAACTAATGGGCCACCATGGGCCTTATTGGAGAGAGAGGAGTGCCGCCGGGGCAGCCCCCCCCCCCCTTAGCAGTCCGAATTGGACAAGAGAAGGGGGTGGCGCCCCCTTTCCTACTCTGTCGGGGGGATGAACCCCAGGCAGGCAACGGAACCCGGATCCTTTTCAAAAACAACGAGGGCAACAATGCCCCTCGAGCCGGCTCACGCTTGGCCGAGTTGCTCGACCTGGCCAAGCCCCTCGACC
This sequence comes from Triticum dicoccoides, assembly GCF_002162155.2. Lineage (NCBI taxonomy): Eukaryota > Viridiplantae > Streptophyta > Magnoliopsida > Poales > Poaceae > Triticum > Triticum dicoccoides. Next base: position 154,868,914 of record NC_041386.1, on the reverse strand, counting down.
CGGCTGGACTCCTCAAACTCAGCCCCGACAACCAGCTCAAGACAGCTGAACCCGGCACATCAAGACTTCTCCAACAAGCCAGCTCCACCCTTGGCGCGTTCCTCAACCCGGCCACGGGTCGGCTCCCGTCCCATACCAGCCATACAATGGGACGAGTCTCCATCTACCGATGACCGAGGCAACAGTGCCCCACCCATGCCTCTGGTCAGCCGAGGCATGGCAACAGTGCCCCACCTACCCGCTGACCGGGGACGGCATGGCAATAGTGCAATGATGCGTCTCCGTCGTCTCTACTTTTCCAAACACTTTTGCCCTTGTTTTGGACTCTAACTTGCATCATTTGGATGGAACTAACCCGGACTGACGTTGTTTTCAGCAGAATTGCCATGGTGTTATTTATGTGCAGAAACAAAAGTTCTCGGAATGACCTGAAACTTTACCAAGACTATTTTTGGAAATATTAAAAAATCCTGGCAAAAGATCAAGACCAGGGGACCCACACCCTATCCACGAGGGTGGGGGCGCGCCTGCCCACCCAGGCGCGCCCCCTACCTCGTGGGCCCCCTGGAGCTCCTCCGACCTCAACTCCAACTCTATATATTCACTTTCGGGGAGAAAAAAATCAGAGAGAAGGATTCATCGCGTTTTACGATACGGAGCCGCCGCCAAGCCCTAAAACCTCTCGAGAGGGCTGATCTGGAGTCTGTTCGGGGCTCCAGAGAGGGGAATCCATCGCCGTCATCATCATCAACCATCCTCCATCACAACTTTCAAGATGCTCACCGCCGTGCGTGAGTAATTCCATCATAGGCTTGCTGGGACGGTGATGGGTTGGATGAGATTTATCATGTAATCGAGTTAGTTTTGTTAGGGTTTGATCCCTAGTATCCACTATGTTCTGAGATTGATGTTGCTATGACTTTGCTATGCTTAATGCTTGTCACTAGGGCCTGAGTGCCATGATTTTGGATGTGAACCTATTATGTTTTCATGAATATATGTGAGTTCTTGATCCTATCTTGCAAGTCTATAGTCACCTACTATGTGTTATGATCCGGCAACCCCGAAGTGACAATAATCGGGACCACTCCCGGTGATGACCGTAGTTTGAGGAGTTCATGTATTCACTATGTGTTAATGCTTTGGTCCGGTACTCTATTAAAAGGAGGCCTTAATATCCCTTAGTTTCCGCTAGGACCCCGCTGCCACGGGAGGGTAGGACAAAAGATGTCATGCAAGTTCTTTTCCATAAGCACGTATGACTATATTCGGAATACATGCCTACATTATATTGATGAATTGGAGCTAGTTCTGTGTCACCCTAGGTTATGACTGTTACATGATGAACTACATCCGGCATACTTCTCTATCACCGATCCATTGCCTACGAGCTTTCCATATATTGTTCTTCGCTTATTTACTTTTCCGTTGCTATTGTTACAATCACTACAAAATACCAAAAACATTACTTTTGTTATCATTACCTTTTGCTACCGTTACCACTACTATCATATTACTTTGCTACTAAATACTTTGCTGCAGATATTAAGTTTCCAGGTGTGGTGGAATTGACAACTCAGCTGCTAATACTTGAGAATATTCTTTGGCTCCCCTTGTGTCCAATCAATAAATTTGGGTTGAATACTCTACCCTCGAAAACTATTGCGATCCCCTATACTTGTGGGTTATCAAGACTATTTTCTGGCGCCGTTGCCGGGGAGCATAGCTCTATTCTTTAAGTCACTTCGGATTATATCTGCTTATCATTATGAAGAACTTGAGAGATCCAAAAACAAAGATTTATCCCTCAACTACGAGGGGAGGTAAGGAACTGCCATCTAGCTCTGCACTTGATTCACCTTCTGTTTTGAGTAAGCTTACGACACCTAAACCTGCTTCTGCTATTGATTCTGATATGTCGCATGTAATTGATGATGCCACTTCTGCTATGCATGATACTTATGATGAAACTACTTTTATGCTTGATACTACTATGCCACTTGGTGAATTTCTTGATGAACAACTTGCTAGGGCTAGAGAGAATGAATTTATTGAAACTGATAATATTGATGAAAGCGATGATGAAGACTCTCCCCCTAATAAATATGAATTGCCTGTTGTTCCTGAGGGTTATGTTATGGATGAAGAAGCTACTAGAGCTATTTTAGCTTGCAATGATAGATCTAAAGAGGTTATTAGCTAAATGGAAGGAGCAATCCCTTAATGCTAGAATGAAACCTGACCCTGCTTTTGTTACTTCACCTATCTATGTTACTGATAAGGATTATGAATTCTCTGTTGATCCTGATATAATTACTTTGGTTGAATATGATCATTTTTATGGCTATGAATCTGAAACTGTTGTGGCACATCTTACTAAATTAAATGATATAGCCACCCTGTTCACTAATGATGAGAGAACTCACTACTTTTATATCCTTAAAATATTTCCGTTCTCATTAAAGGGTGATGCTAAGATATGGTTTAATTCTCTTGATCCTGGTTGTGTGCGTAGTCCCCAGGATATGATTTATTACTTCTCTGCTAAATATTTCCCTGCTCACAAGAAACAAGCTGCTTTAAGGGATATATATATATATAATTTTGTGCAACTTGAAGAAGAGAGTCTCCCACAAGCTTGGGGGAGGCTTCTCCAATTACATAATGCTTTGCCTGATCATCCTCTTAAGAAAAATGAAATACTTGATATCTTTTATAATGGACTAACCGATGCTTCCAAAGACTACCTGGATAGTTGTGCTGGTTCTGTTTTCAGGGAAAGAACACCGGATGAAGCTGAAATTCTATTAAATAATATGTTGACTAATGAAAATAATTGGACACTTCCTGAGCCTATTCCTAAACCAACTCCGAAGAAGAGAGGTGTTCTATTTCTCAGTCCTGAAGATATGCAAGAGGCAAAGAAATCCATGAAAGAAAAGGGTATTAAAGCTGAAGATGTTAAGAATTTACCTACTATTGAAGAAATACATGGTCTTAATTTACCGCCTATTGAAGAAACACATGGTGTTGATAACCCGACATAGGTAGTAAAGGTAAATTCTCTCTATAGATATGATAAAGCTGAAATCCCATTTACTAAGTTTGCTAGCCCATGCTTAGATGAGTTTGATAAATTTGTGGTTAAGCAAGAAGACTTCAATGCTTACTTTGGTAGAGAATTAAAATGCAGTGCTGATATGCTTGAACACTTGGGTGATTATGTGGCGAATGTCAAAGGTGAACTTGAACTTATTAATAAACATGCTTCTATGGTTACCACTCAAGTAGAACAAGTACTTAAAGCTAAAAATGATTTGCTCAATGAATTGAATAGTAAGAATAATGAATATGATATTAGTGTGGCTACTAGAACTGGTAAAATGACTCAGGAACCTTTGTATCCTGAAGGCCACCCTAAGAGAATTGAGCAAGATTCTCAAAGAAATAATATAGATGCACCTGGTCCTTCTAAAAGGAATAAAAAGAAAAATGATAGGACTTTGCATGCTTCTAGTGAACCCATTACTGAAACACCTGAGAATCCAAATGATAATGTTAATCATAATGTTCATGTTGATGCTCAACCTAGTAATGATAATGATATAGAAATTGAACCTGATGTTGATCTTGATAACCCACAATCAAAGAATCAACGTTATGATAAAGGAGACTTTGTTGCTAGGAAACATGGTAAAGAAAGAGAACTATGGGTTCAAAAACCCATGCCTTTTCCTCCCAAATCATCCAAGAAAAAGGATGATGAGTATTTTGAGCGCTTTGCTGAAATGATTGGACCTATCTTTTTGCGTATGCGATTAACTGATATGCTTAAAATGAATCCTTATGCTAAGTACATGAAAGAAATTGTTACTAATAAAAGAAAGATACCGGAAGCTGAAATTTCCACCATGCTTGCTAATTATACTTTTAAGGGTGGAATACCAAAGAAACTTGGAGATCCAGGACTACCCACTATACCATGCTCCATTAAAAGAAACTATGTTAAAACTGCTTTATGTGATCTTGGAGCTGGTGTTAGTGTTATGCCTCTCTCTTTATATCGTTGACTTGATTTGAATAAGTTCACACCTACTGAAATATCTTTGCAAATGGCTGGTAAATCAATTGCTATACCTGTCGGTATTTGTGAGGATGTGCCTGTTGTAGTTGCAAACGTTACTATTTAAATGGACTTTGTTATTCTTGATATTCCCGAGGATGATAGTATGTCTATTATTCTTGGAAGACCCTTTTTGAATACTGCAGGGGCTGTTATTGATTGCACCAAAGGCAATGTCACTTTTCATGTTAATGGTAATGAGCATACGATACACTTTCCGAGGAAACAACCTCAAGTTCATAGTATAAATTCTATTGGAAAAATTCCATCGATTTTTTGGAGGTTTTGAATTGCCTCTTCCTACTGTCAAGAAGAAATATGATATTCTTATTGTTGGGGATATGCATATCCCCATTGAGGTAACCTAGTGTTATTCGAAAATTCTCCAGTTCCATGTTATTCGGAATGAGTTTGTTAACAAGACTTGATCAACCTTGTTAATGGATTCCTTTTGATGATCATGAGATGGATGAATTTAGAAAACACAACTCTCTGTACCCTCCTTTTACTTTCTGTTTTTTATATTAAATAAAGTAAAAATAGTATTTTCTGTCTGTTATCTGAATTATCCGTGCAATATAAAAATACCTCGAAAATAAAAGCTCTCCAAATGCCATGAAATTTAAATATGATTTTTTCTAGAATATATGAGAATATTTGGCACTGAGAACACAGCAGGGGGCATCCACCTGGCCACGAAGGCGGAGGGCGCGCACTACCCCCTGGGGCACGCCCCCTACCTCATGGGCCCATGATGGGCCCCCTCCACTTATTCCTGCACCCACACACTCCTTCTTCCTCCCACAAACACCATTATCCGGCTCAAGCACGAGTTCTAGCTCATTTTGCTGCGATTTTCGATATTCTTGCTCAAAGCACCTCTCACAAAACTGCTTGGGGGATTGTTCCTTGAGGGAGAAATATGCTTAGGAAAATGTACCAAGGTGGTTCTTCAAGGAAGCAAGGACCCAGGCTTGCAATGCATGATGCTGACGATGAGCCACCAAGGAACGCTCCAGTGCGGCCCTATGAATGGCCTTCAGAGGACTTTATGGATCAAGCGGGAATCAAGGAAGAATTTAACGCATATTTGCGTAACACTGATCTTGTGAGCTTCGAGGAGGAAAAGTGCCGCCAGTACCACTATCTCACTAGTTCCTTTGTAAGGAGGTTTGAATTTTCATCTTCACGTAATTCTCAAACTATCATGTTTGATCTTTATGAAAATTCTTGTACTATGGACTTAGAGGACTTTACCACTGCTTGCAAACTTCCACAATGGGGTAGTGCTAGTGAACCCCGCAAATCTGGATTTAGAGATTTTCTTGGTAGTATAATTGTGGGGGAATCTAGAGATATAGCACAAGCTACCATAGGGAGCATTCACTTTCCTGCTATACATTATTTTGCTCTCTTCATAGGTAGATGCATTAATGGTAAATATGAAGCATGTCACATGTGTGTCCCTGACCTCAGTATTCTTACGAGTGCTGTGTTAGGAGATAAATCTTATAATTTGGGAGCCATTGTTGCATGTAGGTTGCATCTTAATAGATTTAATGGAGATTTCTTTGGTGGAATTTATGCAACCCGCATAGCTAATTTTCTTGGTATAACCATACGCGAGGATGATATTGAGTTGCCTCCTGATTATTTGGATTATGAGGCTATGGTTCGTCATCAGTTTGTTGAGAGGAACGATCAGTTCCTCCAGTACCGACTAATCTTTGACAGACGATGCACCTATCACGTCGCTATCCCTGCTTCTACTTTCTTTGACTTTCAGGCAAAAGGGAGATATGTTATAACCAGAGAGGAGGTGGAAGAGTATAAGAGGAGAGCTGAGATAGCTCGCCTCCAAGCTGCAGCACATGATGCAATGACCGCTGCATCTCAGTATGACCCCAACTACAACTTTGAATATCCGCCAGGCCATCTGTGGCACTAGACCAACTTAGGCCAAAAGCCTAAGCTTTGGGGAGTACATATTTCCCACCGACATTACATTCATGTTCACACGCTCATTGCTAGATGTCGGTGCTCATACTTTTTCATTGTAATATCCATGCTAGTTTATTTCTTTTTATGCTTTCTTCTTGTGTGTTTAATAAACCTTAAGAAAAACCCCCAAAAATTAGTTGTAGCTTTTAGCTAGTTTTAATTTCCATGATTGTAGTAGTAATTAAAAAGAAAACCCAAAAAGATTTCCTGTTCTTCTTTTGCTTCTTGGGAGCTTTCCCGTGTAAATAGTTTTATTTCTTTTCTTTTCTTTGGGGGTCGATAGGAGAAGACCATAATTAAATTGTTAGAGTGGCTCTTATATGCATTATTGTTGATCTAACAAAGAGCCCATATTGCCTTGTCTTCTCCTGTTTATTGAATGCTTGTAGATTCTAGCTTAGTCCAATGCACGTGCACTATTATTATTATTCACATCATTCGGTCGTGCGAGTGAAAGGCAATTATGACGATATATGATGGACTGATTGAGATGGGAGAAGCTGGTATGAGCTCGACCTCTCTTATTTTTGTAAATATGATTAGTTCATCGTTCCTGATTCAGCCTATTATGAATAAACATGTTTGCAATGACAATTAGAGATTATAGTTGCTTATGCAATGCTTGATTAGCTAGGAGCTTATAATGGTTTACCTTGCATGCCAACATGCTATTAAAATGGTTGTGATGTGGTATGATAGGGTGGTATCCTCTTTTGAACGATTCGAGTGGCTTGACTTGGCACATGTTCATGCATGTAGTTGAAACAAAATCAACATAGCCTCTACGATATTAATGTGCATGGTGCATTATATCCTACTCATGCTTGCATTCGGTGTTGACTAATTTTAATGCATGTTCACGACTGTTGTCGCTCTCTAGCTGGTCGCTACCCAGTCTTTTTCTAGCCTTCACCTGTACTAACCGGGAATACTGCTTGTGCATCCAATCCCATAAACCCCAAAGTTGTTCCATATGAGTCCACCATACCTACCTATATACGGTATCTACCTGCCGTTCCAAGTAAAATTGTATGTGCCAAACTCTAAACCTTCAAATAAATATCATGTTTTGTATGCTCGAATAGCTCATGTATCAACTAGGGTTGTCCGTATCTTCCATGTTAGGCGGGTTATTCTCAAGAGGAGTGGACTCCGCTCCTCACTCACGAGAAAATGGCTGGTCACCGGGATGCCCAGTCCCATGCTTTATACAAATCAAGTCAAAATAATTGCAAACAAAACTCCCCCTGGGACTCTTGTTAGTTGGAGGCACTCGTTGTTTCGAGCAAGCCATGGATTGATGCTTGTTGGTGGAGGGGGAGTATAAACTTTACCATTATGTTTGGGAACTGCCTATAATGTGTGTAGCATGGAAGATATCGCCATCTCTTGGTTGTTATGTTGACAATGAAAGTATACCGCTCAAAATATTATTCATCTCTATTTTAAAAACCGAGCTCCGGCACCTCTACAAATCCCTGCTTCCCTCTGCGAAGGGCCTATCTATTTACTTTCATGTTGAGTCAGCATCCTCTTATTAAAAAGCACCAGTTGGAGAGCACCACTGTCATTTGCATTCATTACTGTTAGTTTACATTGAGTATGACTTGACTGGATCTCTTTTACCATGAATTACAATGTCTAGTCAGTCCTTGATCTTTAAAGGTGCTCTGCATTTATGTTTTGCGGTCTCAGAAAGGGCTAGCGAGATACCATCTTGTTATATCATATTATGATTGTTTTGAGAAAGTGTTGTCATCTCAGATTTATTATTATTGCTCGCTAGTTGATTATGCCATTGATATGAGTAAACATGATACCTAAGCGTTATTGTGAGTATGGTTAGTTTATTATCTTTGCTGAAAACTTGAATGCTGGCTTTACATATTTACAACAACAAGAGCAAATAGAGTTTGTAAAAGTTTTTCTTTATCACTTTCAGTTTGTCAACTGAATTGCTTGAGGACAAGCAAAGGTTTAAGCTTGGGGGAGTTGATACGTCTCCGTCGTATCTACTTTTCCAAACACTTTTGCCCTTGTTTTGGACTCTAACTTGCATGATTTGAATGGAACTAACCCGGACTAACGCTGTTTTCAGCAGAATTGCCATGGTGTTATTTATGTGTAGAAACAAAAGTTCTTGGAATGACCTGAAACTTTACGGAGACTATTTTTGGAAATAATAAAAAACCCTGGCAAAAGATCAAGACTAGGGGGCCCACACCCTATCCATGAGGGTGGGGGAGCGCCTACAGCCCTGGGCGTGCACCCCTACCTTGGGGGGCCCCCCTGGAGCTCCTCCGACCTCAACTCCAACTCTATATATTCACTTTCGGGGAGAAAAAAATCAGAGAGAAGGATTCATAGCGTTTTACGATACGGAGCCGCCACCAAGCCCTAAAACCTCTCAGGAGGGCTGATCTGGAGTTTGTTCGGGGCTCCGGAGAGGGGAATCCGTCGTCGTCGTCATCATCAACCATCCTCCATCACCAATTTCATGATGCTCACCGCCGTGCGTGAGTAATTCCATTGTAGGCTTGTTGGACGGTGATGGGTTGGATGAGATTTATCATGTAATCGAGTTAGTTTTGTTAGGGTTTGATCTCTAGTATCCACTATGTTCTGAGATTGATGTTGCTATGACCTTGCTATGCTTAATGCTTGTCATTAGGGCCCGAGTGCCATGATTTCGGATGTGAACCTATTATGTTTTCATGAATATATGTGAGTTCTTGATCCTATCTTGAAAGTCTATAGTCACCTACTATGTGTTATGATCCGGCAACCCCGAAGTGACAATAATCGGGACCACTCCCGGTGATGACCGTAGTTTGAGGAGTTCATGTATTCACTATGTGTTAATGCTTTGGTCCGGTACTCTATTAAAAGAAGGCCTTAATATCCCTTAGTTTTCGCTAGGACCCCGCTGCCACGGGAGGGTAGGACAAAAGATGTCATGCAAGTTCTTTTCCATAAGCACGTATGACTATATTCGAATTACATGCCTACATTACATTGATGAATTGGAGCTAGTTCTGTGTCACCCTAGGTTATGGCTGTTACATGATGAACCGCATCTGGCATACTTCGCTATCACTGATCCATTGCCTACGAGCTTTCCATATATTGTTCTTCGCTTATTTACTTTTCCGTTGCTATTGTTACAATCACTACAAAATACCAAAAACATTACTGTTGTTATCATTACCTTTTGCTACCGTTACCACTACTATCATATTACTTTGCTACTAAATACTTTGCTGCAGATATTAAGTTTCCAGGTGTGGTTGAATTGACAACTCAGCTGCTAATACTTGAGAATATTCTTTGGCTCCCCTTGTGTCGAATCAATAAATTTGGGTTGAATACTCTACGCTCGAAAACTGTTGCGATCCCCTATACTTGTGGGTTATCATGGGACCATCGTCACCAGTGACGCCAGCAAGCAGTTACCTGACGGAGCGCCACTGTAGCCGACTCAACTCGGCCACTCCCTGACGATCGACAAGACAACCAATAGTGCCCCCATACCCAGCGGGCCCCGCGCCCGGAGAACCCGGCGAGCCCGGACCCCCGGCGGGTCCCAACGCCGGCTTCCTAGACAATGACAACCCGGCCCCACGGCCTTGTAATATTACTATTGTACCCCTGGGGGTTGACCTATAAAGCCCCCCATGAGCCCTCATGCAGGGACGACCGATCGATCACTCACTCACGCGCACACATAGCAAGCAACACCTAAGGAGAGGGAGCAGCTTGAGCCTTGGTCTGCCTTCCTTCTTCCTCCATACAGCTCTAGGAGCAACTCTATACTGATACACATCAACTACACTCGGCAGGAATAGGGGTATTATCTCTCCGGAGATCCCCGAACCTGGGTATGTCTTGCGTCCCGCGCTCGCTCATGCCGACCTCGCCTCTGGAGCCCACCAATGCCCTCGAGCCTCCTCCTATATTTAGCCATCCCTTGGCATCTGCCGTGCACCCATCACGATAGTTGGCGCCCAACGTGGGGCAGCTCGAGGTCCTGGCCGGGAGCATGCTTCAGACGGGGCTCCTCTCTGACTCCGACGAGCCCGTCATGCTAGCGGACGACGTCATCGACGCACTCGCCGCCTCCTTCACTGTGCTACGCATCTCCGACGCACCTGCGGCCGACGAGTACCCCAGCGAGGTACTTGACTTTTCCAACTCCCCCCTTTCCCTCGGCGGCAACGCTCCTGCCGGGGCAATGGACCTCTGCGTGGAGGTCTTCGTCACTGACACCGACGCCTCTTCCACGTCCAACACGGCAAGGAAGGCCGCCGCACCCAAGGCCGCAGTGGAACGGGCTGGCTCGCCCAACCCGTTGGGTGCCATGATGCAGAGCCTTCACGTCCCCATCGGCACCGACATCGACGCCTCCAACGTCGCTGAGGCCCAGACTCGGCTCGAGGAGGGCCGCCAGCGCCTTATGGACCTCACCGAGATGCTCGCCGCCATGCAGCGTCGCCTGGACTCCGCTCAGCTGGAGTGCAACACCGCCTACGGATTTACGCCAGACGCGCCCGAGCCAAGCTGGGTCACGATGTTCGGGCCCGGGGCTGTGCGATTGGACGCGCCTTCGACGCCCTCCCACCAATTTACGAGACTCCTGTGAAGAACATGCACGCCGCCCAGGCGGCTGCAGTCGGCCTGGATCAGCTCGTGGGCGAGGAGCTGAAGGATCGCCCCAAGTAGGTTAACGATCTCCTCGACGCGGCCAACACAGAGCAGGACCGCTTCAACCAACTCGCCAAGCCGGCGGGATCCACCTCCCTCCATGACAACGGACCCGGCGATCATCAGAACACGGCGTCTTCACCACCCGGCGAGACGCACTCCGGCCGCACCCAGACCCGACGCAACCCCGCCCCAATGACTGCAGGCGCCTTGGGTGATGAGCCAGCCTTGGAAGACCAACGCCGGCTCGATCCCCCTCTCCAACCCAGCCGACATCTAACTACAGTCGACCCGACCGCCCGCGGAGCGGTCGCTAGCCGGTTGGGCCCCCGTGCAATTGACGACATCGACGCCCGCCACCGCCTCGACCGACTCACCCTCTCCTAGGAGCTAGAGGGGAGCGGTCCTGTCGGCCTGGTGTGCTTCGGTCCGCGCATCCAGGACGAGCCCTTCACCAAAGGGTTCACGCTCCCCCGCCACACCCCCAAGTACAATGTCACCGTGAAGCCGGAAGACTGGCTCACCGACTACACCGCCGCCATCGGCATCACTGGCGGCAACCACCGCCTCGCCGTGCGCTACGCGCCACTCATGCTCCAGGGATCGGCCCGCACGTGGCTGAACAGCCTGCCGGTGGGCAGCATCAACACGTGGGTCAACTTCGAGCAAGCTTTTGTGCGCAACTTCACCAGCACCTACTAACGACCCGGCTGTTGTGCGATCGCAACACCTACTACCTCATCGACGCCCGCAAATCAAACAAGCGCAAGGGAGACTCCGCCGGTGAAGAAACAACCCGACGTGGAATGCGGAACTACTCCGCCTGTTTTACAGTTAGTCGTATGCACGTACATATCGCTGTCTTTTGTAACCATCTGAAAACTATGGGGTCCCTGAGCAATGCTAGGGGCTGCCCTTTCCGACCAAGCTATTGTGTCTCCTGCATTTGTGGATTATTTACCTCTCCATCAAACCCGGCCACCGGTCCGACTTGCTCGACCCAGGGGCTCGAGGGCTAGCCGGCTTGGTCACTGCCCGCCACCTTACTTAGTGGTTCCTGACGCATTGGGATCGCCATGGCCTTCCACTTCTCCCTAAGCCACAGAACCGGCTCCAGCTGTCGGCCGGCAAGCGCGCGAGGCTAGAGCACCAGCACGCCACGAACACTAAGTTAAGGACCGCTGGGTTACCCAACCCGGCCACGCCACTTTAAGTTACCGCACAACCGACTGCTCGCCAACCGGCTTCGCCGGGTTGCCGCCAGCTGATGTCTACTACACAACCTTCTTATTGTAGACGTTGTTGGGACTCCAAGTGCATAGGTTTGTAGGATAGTAGGTAGATAAAGGTTTTTGTAATCGGAAAATATAAAAACAGCAAGGTAACTAATGACAAAAGTGAGCACAAACGGTAATGCAATGCGTTGAAACAAGGCCTAGGGTTCATACTTTCACTAGTGCAAGTTCTCTCAACAATAATAACATAATTGGATCATATAACTGTACCTCAACATGCAACAAAGAGTCACTCCAAAGTCATTAATAGCGGAGAACAAACGAAGAGATTATTGTAGGGTACGAAACCACCTCAAAGTCATTCTTTCTGATCGATCTATTCAAGAGTCCGTAGTAAAATAACACGAAGCTATTATTTCCGTTCGATCTATCCTAGAGTTTGTACTAGAATAGCACCTTAAGAGACAAATCAACCAAAACCCTAATGTCACCTAGATACTCCAATGTCACCTCAAGTATCCGTGGGTATGATTATACGATATGCATCACACAATCACATATTGATCTATTCAACCAACACAAAGAACTTCAAAGAATGCCCTAAAGTTTCTACCAGAGAGCCAAGACGAAAACGTGTGCCAACCCCTATGCATAAGTTCACAAGGTCACGAAACTCGCAAGTTGATCACATAAACATACATCAAGTAGATCACGTGAATATCCCATTGTCACCATAGATAAGCACATGCAAGACATACATCAGGTGTTCTCAAATCCTTAAAGACTCAATCCGATAAGATAACTTCAAAGGGAAAACTCAATCCATTACAAGAGAGTAGAGGGGGAGAAACATCATAAGATCCAACTATAATAGCAAAGCTCGCGATACATCAAGATCGTGCGAATCAAGAACACGAGAGAGAGAGAGATCAAACACATAACTACTAGTACATACCCTCAGCCCCGAGGGTGGACTACTCCCTCCTCGTCATGGAGAGCGCCGGGTGATGAAGATGGCCATCGAAGAGGGATTCCCCCCTCCGGCAGGGTGCCGGAACAGGTCTAGATTGGTTTTTGGTGGCTACAGAGGCTTGCGGCGACAGAACTCCCGATCTAGATTTCTTTCTGGAAGTTTGGGTCTATATAAGAGGTGTTGGAGTCGGGAACAAGTCAGGGGGGTCCCCGAGGTGGCCATGACATAGGGGGGTGCGCCCAGGGGGTAGGGCACGCCCCCACCCTCGTGGTGGCCTCGGGACTCCTCTGGTCCATCTCCGATACTCCGTGGGCTTCTTCTGGTCCAAAAACAATCTCCGTGAAATTTCGGGTCAATTGGACTCCGTTTGGTTTTCCTTTTCTGCGATACTCAAAAACAAGGAAAAAACAAAAATTGGCACTGGGCTCTAGGTTAACAGGTTAGTCCCAAAAATCATATAAAAATCATATAAATGCATATAAAACATCCTATATGGATAATATAATAGCATGGAACAATCAAAAATTATAGATACGTTGGAGACGTATCAAGCATCCCCAAGCTTAATTCCTCCTCATCCTCGAGTAGGTAAATGATAAAAACAGAATTTTTGATGTGGAATGCTACCTAACATAATTTTCTTTATTGTGGCATGAATATTCAGATCCGAAAGATTCAAGACAAAAGTTTAATATTGACATAAAAATAGTAATACTTCAAGCATGCTAACCAAGCAATTATGTCGTATCAAAATAACATGGCCAAAGAAAGTTATCCCTACAAAATCATATAGTCTGGCTATGCTCTATCTTCATCACACAAAATATTTAAATCATGCACAACCCCGATGACAAGCCAAGCAATTGTTTCATACTTTTGATGTTCTCAAACTTTTTCAATCTTCACGCAATACATGAGCGTGAGCCATGGATATAGCACTATAGGTGGAATAGAATGGTGGTTGTGGAGAAGACAAAATGGAGAAGATAGTCTCACATCAACTAGGCATATCAACGGGCTATGGAGATGCCCATCAATAGATATTAATGTGAGTGAGTAGGGATTGCCATGCAACGGATGCACTAGAGCTATAAATGTAAGAAAGCACAACAGAAGAAACTAAGTGAGTGTGCATCCAACTTGCTTGCTCACGAAGACCTAGGGCATTTTGAGGAAGCCCATCATTGGAATATACAAGCCAAGTTCTATAATGAAAAATTCCCACTAGTATATGAAAGTGACAACATAAGAGACTCTCTATCATGAAGATCATGGTGCTACTTTGAAGCACAAGTGTGGAAAAAGGATACTAGCATTGCCCCTTCTCTCTTTTTCTCTCATTTTTTTATTTGGGCCTTTTTATGGCCTCTTTTTTTTCTCTTTTTTCGTCTAGAGTCTCATCCCAACTTGTAGGGGAATCATAGTCTCCATCATCCTTTCCTCACTGGGACAATGCTCTAATAATGATGATCATCACACTTTTATTTACTTACAACTCAAGAATTACAACTCGATACTTGGAACAAAATATGACTCTACATGAATGCCTCCAGCAGTGTACCGGTATGTGCAATGAATCAAGAGTGACATGTATGAAAGAATTATGAATGGTGGCTTTGCCACAAATACGATGTCAACTACATGATTATGCAAAGCAATATGACAATGATGAAGCGTGTCATAATAAACGGAATGGTGGAAAGTTGCATGGCAATATATCTCGGAATGGCTATGGAAATGCCATAATAGGTAGGTATGGTGTCTGTTTTGAGGAAGGTAATGGTGGGTGTATGGTACCGGTGAAAGTTGTGCGGCACAAGAGAGGCTAGCAATGGTGGAAGGGTGAGAGTGCGTATAATCCATGGACTCAACATTAGTCATAAAGAACTAACATACTTATTGCAAAAATCTATTAGTTATCAAAATGAAGTACTACGTGCATGCTCCTAGGGGATATATTGGTAGGAAAAGACCATCGCTCGTTCCCGACCGCCACTCATAAGGAAGATAATCAATAAATAAATCATGCTCCGACTTCATCACATAACGGTTCACCATACGTGCATGCTACGGGAATCACAAACTTTAACACAAGTATCTATCAAATTCACAACTACTGAACTAGCATGACTCTAATATCACCATCTTCATATCTCAAAGCAATCATCAAGTATCAAACTTCTCATAGTATTCAATGCACTCTATATGAAAGTTTTTATTATACCCATCTTGAATGCCCATCATAGTAGGACTAATTTTATAACCCAAGAAAATTACCATGATTTTCTAAAGACTCTCAAAATAATATAAGTGAATCATGAGAGTTCATCTATTTCTTCAAAATAAAACCACCGCCGTGCTCTAAAAAGATATAAGTGAAGCACTAGCAAATGACAAACTACTCCAAAAGATATAAGTGAAGATCAATGAGTAGTCGAATAATTATGCAACTATGTGAAGACTCTCTAACATTTAAGAATTTCAGATCTTTCTATATTATTCAAGCATCAAGCAAAACAAAAGAAAATAAAATGACCCTCAAAGCAAAACACATATCATGTGGTGAATAAAAATATAGCTCCAAGTAAATTTACCGATGAACGAAGACGAAAGAGGGGATGCCTTCGGGGCATCCCCAAGCTTAGGCTCTTGGTTGTCCTTGAATATTACCTTAGGGTGCCTTGGGCATCCCCAATCTTAGGCTCTTGCCACTCCTTAGTCCATCGAATCTTTACCCAAAACTTGAAAACTTCACAACACAAAACTTAACAGAAAACTCGTAAGCTCTGTTAGTATAGGAAAATAAATCACCACTTTTGGTAATGTTGTGAACTCAAATTTATATTGGTGTAATATCTACTATATTCCAACTTCTGTATGGTTCATACCCTCCGATACTACTCATAGATTCATCAAAATAAGCAAAGAACACATAGAAAACAAAATCTGTCAAAAACAGAACAGTCCATAGTAATCTGTAGGTTTCGAATACTTCTGTAACTCCAAAAATCCTGACAACTTAGAAAGTACTAGGAAATTTGTTTATTAATCTACTTCATGTGTATTTGGTATTTTATTGCTCTCTGGTAAAAAATGAAATTATTCTCGGGAGCGCATACTTTCTGTTTTTTACAGCAAGATCAAATAACAATCACCCAAGAAGATTCTAAAGGCTTTACTTGGCACAAACGCTAATTAAAACATAAAAACACAATCATAACAGAGGATAGATGATTTATTTATTACTAAACAGGAAGAAAAAGCAAGGAACAAAAATAAAATTGGGTTGCCTCCCAACAAGCGCTATCGTTTAACGCCCCTAGCTAGGCATGATGATCTCAATTATGCTCACATAAAAGATAAGAATTGGAACATGAAGAGAGCATCATGAAGAATATGACTAGCACATTTAAGTCTAACCCACTTCCTATGCATAGGGATTTTGTGAGCAAACAACTTGTGGGAACAAGAATCAACTTGCATAGGAAGGTAAAACAAGGATAACTTCGAGATTTTAAGCACATAGAGAGGAAACTTGATATTATTGCAATTTCTACAAGCATATATTCCTCCCTCATAATAATTTTCAGTAGCATCATGAATGAATTCAACAATATAACCATCACATAAAGCATTCTTTTCATGACCTACAAGCATAGAATTTTTATTACTCTCCACATAAGCAAATTTCTTCTCATGAATAATAGAGGGAGCAAACTCAACAAAATAATTACCATGTGAGGCATAATCCAATTGAAAACTAAAATCATGACGACAAGGTTCATGGTTATTTGTATTCTTAATAGCATACAAGTCATCACAATAATCATCATAGATAGCAACTTTGTTCTCATAATCAATTGGAACCTCTTCTGAAATAGTGGAATCATTACTAACTAAAGTCATGACCTCTCCAAATCCACTTTTATAATTATCACAATAAGATTCAACATCCTCCAAAATAGTGGGGTCATTACTTCCTAAAGTTGACACTCTTCCAAACCCACTTTCATCAATATAACCATCATAAATAGGAGGCATGCTATCATCATAGTAAATTTGCATATCAAAACTTGGGAGGTTAAATATATCATCTTCATGAAACATACCATCCCCAAGCTTGGGACAAACATTAATTGCAGCAAAGTTCTCAAACATGTCATTCTCATCAAACATAGCATCCCCAAGCTTGGGCCTTTTCATATCATAAGCATAATCACTCTCATCATTAATAGTATGGATAGCACCAATAGTATAGCAAGTATCATCATCACAATGAGTAATAGGAGCAACATCATTTTGGAGGGATACATTTTTACCTTTGCTTCTACGTCTTTTCTTTTTCTTCTTCGCATCATGTGTAGGTTTAACCCTCTTTATGGAGCTCCTTATTAATGAGATTGGTTGGATAGAAGGCTCCTCCTCATTACCTAATTCATCATAGGAAAAAATAGGAGGATATTGGGAAATCTCTTCCCTTTCATTAGTATTCTCTTCATCTTCTAATTGTTTTCTTGAATTTATGTAATTGGTAGTATAAGGATTTTCAATGCAATTCACCGCACAATAAATATAAATTTTCTCTAGATCAAAATCAAGAACTTTATCAAGGGCAAATTCTGGAATATCCTTAGTTATACGTTTCATTTCTTCATATCCAAGAAGCAAACTAAGTTCATTATAGTGTGCAAAGGAAATCAAGTCATCACAATTTTTGGACACGATTCGATCATGAAACAATTTGCATTGGATATTTAAATGACCACGTTCATTGCAAAGTTCACAAGGATGGCTAAGAAAAAATAAATTTTCAGCACAAACATCTAGCCTTTCTTGCAACCATTTAGTTTCTAAATACTTATGCCTCTTGCAAAATCTATCTTCCCTATTTGGTGTGTACTTGAAAACCCTATGAACTCCACAAAAATTGACATGCTTATAAGAGACATTTTCATCATGACTTGCAATCATCATTAGTACTATGGATATTCAAAGAGTTAAGTCGGGGATCTTTACTGTACAGTCCGTTTACTACGGACAACTCCCTCTCCCTCTCCTAGGCGCCCACCGTCGGTGGCCACCCCGGCCCCGGCGGCCAGCCCTCCTGCCACTGGCTACTCCGGCCATGCAACCACCACGTCGCCATGGAGAGTCTCCTCCATTGGGACTTCTCTCCGGGCTTGGCAATTGAATCTCAGGTACGTGACAAGTTTGGGTCCACGGTGCACTACTCTTCGGCCAACCCTAGATCCCCCAAGGAATTCTTCCTGGTCGTCTCGTTCTCTTCGGCATCATTTCCCTTGACTGAGGAATCAGTGGCTGTCGGTGTCAAAACTGGCGGATCTCGGGTAGGGGGTCCCGAACTGTGCGTCTAGGACGGATGGTAGCAGGAGGCAAGGGACACGAAGTTTTACCCAGGTTCGGGCCCTCTTGATGGTGGTAAAACCCTACGTCCTTCTTGATTAATATTGAAGATATGGGTGTTACAAGAGTAGATCTACCATGAGATCAGAGAGGCTAAACCCTAGAAGCTAGCCTACGGTATGATTGTATCTTGTGATTTTTGTCCTACGGACTAAAACCCTTCGGTTTATATAGACACCGAAGAGGGTTAGGGTTACACAAGGTCGGTTACAAAGGAGGAGATATCCATATACGTATTGCCTAGCTTGCCATCCACGCCAAGTAGAGTCCCATCCGGACACGAGACGAAGTCTTCAATCTTGTATCTTCATAGTCTAACAGTCCGGCCAATGGAGATAGTCCGGCTGTCCGGAGACCCCCTAATCCAGGACTCCCTCAGTAGCCCCTGAACCAGGCTTCAATGACGATGAGTCCGGCGTGCAGTTGTCTTCGGCATTGCAAGGCGGGTTCCTTCTCCAAATACATCACAGAAGAATTTGAATACGAGGATAGTGTCCGACCTTGCAAAATAAGTCCCACATTTCACCATAGAGAGAATAATGTTTTCGCAGATCTAATCCGCTAGCTTGTTTTGGCAACATGACGTTACGTCATGTCCCGGTGATTATTCGAACCGTTTCTTTTAACCAGCCCTGCACATAACGCGAGGCAGTTTTTCGACACGTCTTGTCAAAGCAGAGATCGTGTCCCCTTATTACGGGATTCTCATCAATACGGGCGTGGGTAACCCAACCGCGCCATCAATTGCGGCGCTTGGGGGATAAGCGAGTTTTACCAGGCAAGTGGGGACGTTTAATTTTGTTCGCCCATATAAAGGGATAAGGATTCACCTTTCTGTCCACGCCTTCTTCCTCCTCTGCTCATCCGCTCTCGCACACTCGAGCTCTAGCGCCCAAGTCCTCACTTCCATCTCAACCTTCTCCAACCATGTCCGGAGCGGGAGGCAAGTGGATGGTCTCCTCCCTCACGGAGGGAGACGTCAAGAAACTAAGGAGGGCCGGATACCTGCCTGACGATATCGCGCACCGGCTCCCAGATGAGGGACAGCTCATCCCCACCCCCGAGCCCAATGAGAGGGTGGTATTCCTCACCCCTTTCCTCTGCGGACTGGGATTCCCTCTCCATCCCTTCGTCCGGGGGCTCATGTTTTATTACGGCCTGGATTTCCACGATCTGGCCCCGAACTTCATCCTCAACATCTCGGCGTTCATCGTCGTGTGCGAGGCCTTCCTCCGCATCAAGCCCCACTTCGGCTTATGGCTGAAGACCTTCAATGTCAAGCCGAAGGTAGTGAGCGGCCGCCAGGCGGAGTGCGGAGGCGCCATGGTGGGCAAGATGCCCAACATCACATGGCTCGAGGGCACCTTCATGGACACCATAAAGGGGTGGCAATCGGGGTGGTTCTATATCACCGAGCCGCGTGACCTCGCATGGGTAGCGGCCCCGAGTTCCGATCTGGCATCCCCATGCGGCTCACCTCCTGGAAAGAGAAGGGCATGTCCTGGGGTAATTCAAAAGAGCAGACCGGACTCCAGTCATGTATTTAGAACATGGTGGATAAGAAGCTCAAGCTTGTCAACATAGTCCAGGTTATGCTCATCTGCCGGATACTCCCGTGCCAACAACGGGAGTTTACCCTGTGGGAGTTTAATCCGGCGCAGCACCGAACTCTAAACAGGCTCTTCGACATGACTCATGAAGATGCCTGGAGGGTGCTCTTCAAGGGCGCCGCGGTCCCTCCCCCCATTACTGAGGATCGCGGATTCAGCGCGAAGCGCCACACCAGTGCGGTAAGTTGTTTTACCTTTCACGGGATACTTGTTTTCTGTATAGATTGATTCTATGCGGGATCTAAACTCCTGTGCCGTTAACAGGACTAGCAGAAGATGGCCGGACAAATCGACTGTCTGGCTCCCTTGCCCGAAGGCCCTGCAGACGCCATTCTAGTGAAGATGTTGACTCCGGCCCCTTATAAGGTGCCGGAGAAGACCCAGAAGTCCAAGGGAGCTCGAAAGAGTTCCCGACGCCAGGCGTCGTTGGACTCACTGTCCGATGAGTCTGCGCCGCACTCTTCCCCCGAAGACGAGGAAGAGGAAGAAGAGGCTCCCCCACCGACTGGGGGAGACAAGAAAAGGAAGGCCACCCCAACTGGGGAGGCCGGAGGGTCCAAGAAGGGAAGGACGCTCCTTCCGGACAGCTCTACTGCCGCCGACGAAAGTGAAGACGAGTGGTTGCCTAGGGCCAAGCCCCAGGGGAGATCGTAAGTATTCAAATACCAAAGTAACCCATAGGATTCCTTTGTCGCATTCCTTTCCCGAAAGCCGAACTCAATTGTGCAGGCCGCCCCGAGCCAATATCGAGGTATCCTCGGACGGCTCCCTGGGCGCATCGGACATGGATAGCGATCCAGTCCCGACCACCACCTCCCCTCATCCAGCTGATGACGCCGAGGTGCTGTCTCAAGAGGCACCGGATCAGGGGGGACAGTCCCGGAGGTGCCTCAAGGCGACCTTCCGGACTCTGGGAGCCGAGGGGACGGGGTCCCCGAGAGCTCCGAGTTCGGCCCTCAGCCGAACACCGCGTCGGACCCTCCAACGGCTCCGAGCTCGAGCAGGCGGTCCCCTTCTCAGGGGGGTGAGACGCCTGTGCCGGTGACCTCTGTCCATCCAGAGGCGCCGGACACTATGTTGGAAGCGCTTCGCAGTGCTTCCATCAAGGAGGAGCACCGCACTATCATGAGTGCGGTGATCCAGAAGGTTCAGTCCGTCAAGAGCGGATTGACTGAATTCTGTACTAGCCTTCTAACAGGCTTTGAGGTAAGTGTTTTAAAATGTAGTAGAAATATTACCGCATAGACAGTAGCCCCTGATGCTTTGTTCGGTGTTCACAAACAAAAGCCGAACAGAGGATCAAATAATATCGCAGGAGTCGAATATAAGTATGTCATATATGCATATGCAGGCTTCGCTGCTGGCGTCCGCCGCACTAACTGCGGAGGTCGCCGTACTGAAGGAGGCCCTCGAGGGGTCCAAGAAAGAGCTCGGCCTCGCTAAGAGGCAGCTCGAGGAGAACAAGGGTAAGTAATACCCCGTCTATAGATGAGAAAAAGTACACGATTGCTAAATGACAGGATCATTGTATGTTTGCCAGGGGCCACACTGAGGTGGCGACCCTGAAGCAAGCGCTATCCCAGGCCGAAGAGAAGGCGGCCCAGGAGCGCACCGAGCGATAGAGGCACGAGGCTCGGGTGGGCGAGGTGCAGCAAGAGCTCCGGGCTCTCGTGACGAAGCACGAGGAGTTGGAGCTTGACTTGAAGACGCGAGAGTCTGAGCTTGCCGCGGCCCATGAGAGCGCGAAGAGTGCCAAGGCCGAGGCCCAGAAGGCCCTTCAGGAGATCGACGCGATAAAGAAGATAGTGGCGGGTAAGGCTTTCTATATGCAAAGCAAGCATGTAAAAGTAAATTATCGATTACTTACCCGGATCCGAAGCTCTTCAGGAGCATTCGCAGATTTGCCCCGCAGTGTGTCCGATGCCGCACAATTTCACCAGGCTGAGGACGGTAGCTCGACGGAGAAGCTGTTCTGGTCTCAGTATGCTGAGGCCAAACATCCGGTGCCGATGAGTGACCAGCTGAAGCAGATGGCCGAGCTACATAAGGCGGCCGATCAGGCCATGAAGGGCTTCATAGTCCAGTTGTGGCCTGGTGGTGCCCTTCCGAACAGCTTCTTTGGCCTGGTGAGGCGGCTTGTGGATGCCTGCCCACGGCTGGAGGTCGTCAAGCGATCCGTCTACATTGAAGGTGCACGTCGGGCCTTCGCCCGTGTAAAAACGCAGTGGGTTAAGCTAGACGCCGTGAAGCTGATCAAGGAGGGGCCGCCGGAGGGCAAGGAGCACCGCCACCCTGAGATGTACTATGAGGGTGTTCTGCCGGGTGCCCGTCTTATCGCGGATGAGTGTTCACAAAATGTAATATTTGAATGAGACTTGCTCGTTTTTTATCCTGTGTGATGAAAAATTGTTTCATATGCGCTATGCAACGCTTGTGTGAATTTAAAATATTACCTTCTGTTTGGCTATTTATCCAATCTGAGAGATGGCTAGTCCTCGGCTTCTGCCCCCATACCACGAGTGCTGGGGTGTTCGGGATAAACCTGAGCACTCTTCTTCCCATGTTTGGGTCCTTCGAGGGAGGTGCTCAGCACAACGAACAAGGCAACCGGACTAATAATGCTTTATCACTCTCACTTAGCCATAGAATTCTATAATTTTAAATTTCGGTGAAGCCCCTGGTATTCGGAAGGCCGAATTCGGGGTGCGATACACGTCTGTAAGCCGGACGGAGCCGACCCCTCGCCCTAAGCGGCATAAGTCTTTAGGGACTCGAAAAACCTCGCCGAACAGCGACCAGTCTCTCGCCTTATCATGACAGTCAGTTTTAGCTTTCTCTACTGAGGTGCTCGGCCCGGAAGAACCGGGGCACAATCGCAGTAGTTCTCCTAGCTCTACCTTAGACGATAGAGCGGAACGTAAGGTACCAAAACATAGGAGCCGGGCAAACCCAACATTTGACCAAAGACATGATTTGGAGCTGATGCGTATAATGCTATAAGTTCGGGGTGCCGCACTTGTGAAAGTGTTCAGACTTTTCGCACCATATCGTGGGTACGTAAGCCCCTGGTGCATTGGTCGTACCAGAGTGTATGGTTGCTAGGCGTCATTAACGAACACATAGATATGTATACATATAACAAAAATGCGATAATAGTCGTAATGTCATGCATTGTATATTAAAAAATTGCATTAAAGCAGAGTGATACAGATAATGTAATAGGCGAAAGAGTAGGACTATGTCCCTTCCAAGGGCGAACTGAGGAATTATATGAAATCTGTAATCCACCTGGGAATTCCATAGTTGCCGGCCTCCTTGGTTGCTGTATCATGTGTTCGGCAATAGAGCTGCCGGACAGTGTTTCCAGAGATTGAAGTCCTGAAAGAAAAAGAAAAATAACCAAACGGAAAGCCCCTGGTGCGGTTTAGGCCGCGTTTTGGGGCATGCCATAGTTGTGCCCCCCTCCCCACCTGTGCCCATGGTATTTTTAATGCGTAATTATGTACGCGCGGCACGAACAACGCCGTTGGGCTGGGTATTGGGGTGGCTGCCGTATTGCTACGCGAGCTCAGATCGCGCCAGGCGGTCTGTTTGCCGATTGCCCCGAGCGCGCTTGAAGGTGTCCGGGCTTTGAAACGCCGAACTGGTAGATTGCCTTGAGAGGCTGCTTTACGCTTCTACTGCAAGGGCCACAGTGTGCTCCTCTGTTCGGAGAGAGCGCTCTGTGTTTCCGTTGACTGTAATAACTCCGCGAGGTCCTGGCATCTTGAGCTTGAGGTATGCATAATGTGGCACCGCATTGAATCTAGCTAATGCGGTTCATCCGAGAAGCGCGTGATAACCACTGCGGAAGGAGACTATATCGAAGATTAACTCTTTGCTTTGGAAGTTATCCAGGGATCCGAAGACCACTTCCAGTGTAATTGAGCCTGTGCAGTGGGCCTCTACGCCTGGAATGACGCCTTTAAAGGTCGTCTTTGTGGGTTTGATCCTTGAGGGATCTATACCCATTTTGCGCACTGTGTCCTGATAAAGTAGGTTCAGGCTACTGCCGCTGTCCATGAGGACTCGAGTGAGGTGAAATCCGTCGATGATTGGGTCTAGGACCAGTGCGGCGAATCCGCCGTGACGGATACTAGTGGGGTGGTCCCTACGATCGAAGGTGATCGGACAGGAGGACCAAGGGTTGAACTTTGGGGCGACTGGCTCCAACGCATATACGTCCCTGAGTGCACGCTTCCGCTCCCTCTTGGGGATGTGGGTTGCGTATATCATGTTCACCGTCCGCACTTGCGGGGGAAACCTCTTCTGTCCTCCAGTGTGCGGCTGCTGAGGTTCTTCCTCGTCATCGCTATGCGGCCCCTTGTCCTTGTTTTCCGCGATTAACTTGCCGACATGCTTGAACACCCAACAATCCCTGTTGGTGTGATTGGCTGGCTTGTCTGGGGTGCCGTGTATTTGACACGAGCGATCGAGTATACGGTCCAAGCTGGATGGACCCGGCATACTTTGTTTGAATGGCTTTTTCCGCTGACCGGGTTTAGAGCCTTTGAATCCGGCATTGACTGTCGTATCCTCAGTACTTTCGCCATTAATGCGGCGCTTATGCTTGTTGCGATGTGACCTGCTATTGCCGTCCTTGGTATCTGAGGTACCATGGTTCTTTGATATGTTGTTACTGCGAGCCAACCAGCTGTCTTCTCCCGCACAAAAGCGGGTCATGAGCGTCGTGAGGGCTGCCATAGATTTCGGCTTTTCCTGACCAAGGTGCCGGGCTAGCCACTCGTCTCGGATGTTGTGCTTGAAAGCCGCTAAGGCCTCCGCATCCGGACAGTCGACGATTTGATTTTTCTTTGTAAGGAACCGAATCCAGAATTGCCTGGCCGACTCCTCTGGCTGCTGAATTATGTGGCTCAAGTCATCGGCGTCTGGTGGTCGCACATAAGTGCCCTGAAAGTTGTCGAGGAATGCGGCTTCCAGATCTTCCCAACAGCTAATGGAGTCCGCTGGTAAGCTATTAAGCCAATGTCGCGCTGGTCCTTTGAGTTTTAGTGGGAGGTATTTGATGGCGTGTAAGTCACCACCTCGGGCCATGTGGATGTGGAGGAGGAAGTCCTCAATCCATACTGCGGGATCTGTTGTGCCGTCGTATGATTCAATGTTTACAGGTTTGAAACCTTCTGGGAATTGATGTTCCATTACTTCGTCTGTGAAGCATAAGGGGTGTGCGGCGCCTCTGTATTAGGCTATATCGTGACGCAGCTCGTATGGGTCCTGCCCGCTGTGTTCGGCCCAACCGGATTTGCTTTTACTGTATCCGGCATGACGTTTACCGTCTCGTAGAGTGGTGCGCCCTCGTGATCCGTAGATCGATCTTGAATGCTTTGCTTTGTCCTCCAATATGTCTCGCAGGTCTGGCGTATCTCCCCATGCCTTTTTATTTGGATGGCGTTGCGGTGGAGGCTGAGCTTTTGGCTGGAATGCCTCTCTATCGCAGCCATGAGGTGGCCGATCAGCCGTATCATACGCTTCTTCCTCCAGTCGGGGTAGTAACCTGCGCCTTGGGTAACTCTTGGAGGGACGCTCGAGTTTATATTCCTCGGCTGCGAGGACTTCAGTCCATTTGTCAGCTAGCAGATCTTGATCAGCTTGAAGCTGCTGCTGCTTTTTCTTCAGGCTATTTGCCGTGGCCATAAGCCTGCGCTTGAAGCGCTCTTGTTCGACGGGATCCTCTGGTACGGTGAATTCATTGTCGCCGAGGCTCGCCTCGTCTTTGGAGGGGGGCATGTAATTGTCATCCTGCTCTTCTCCGCCAGCCGCTCTCTCAGGAGAGCTGGCTCCTTCATCCTCCTGATCTAACTCTTGCTGGAGGGGATTTTTGTTGTCTTCGGCACTATCCGGAGTGTTATTATCTCCTGTGCCGGTATCACCACTTTTGCTTTGGTGGGACTTAGAGCGGCGCCACTGACGTCGGCGCTTGGGTTGCTTCTTGGAGGGGTCATCCTCTGCTATCTCATCACCGTTGCCTTCATTGGGTGTATCCACCATGTATATGTCATACGACGAGGTGGCTTTCCAGTGCCCTATAGGTGCTGGTTCATGTTCGTCTCCTACATCGTCGTCCATACCGTCGATGTCTTCGAAGTCGAAGTCGAGCATGTCGGTTAAATCATCGACAGTGTCTACAAAGTGGGTGGTGGGTGGGCATCGAATTTCTTCGTCATCCGCATCCCAGTCCTATTGGCCATAATCCGGCCAGGGCTCTCCTGACAAAGAGAGAGACCTTAGTGAATTCATAATGTCGCCGAAGGGCGAGTGCTGAAAGATATCCGCATCGGTGAATTCCATGATCGGCGCCCAATCGGATTCGATTGGCAGGGGCGCGGATGGTTCGGGGTCCGGAGGAGAGTCCGGCACCTTGGAGTCATGGGCTGCGCAGAGGATTATGCTGGTGTTTGGCTCGATCACCGTCGAGACTGCAGCCCCTGAGGCGGTGTCTAGCCACCCATCCTCGATTGCCGCGGCTGGCTCCGAGCTAAGGGTCGGAGCTGATGCGGGCGCGGCCTATGGGGTACCGTCCGATGGAAGAGCTAGGTCATACCCATCGCGACAGCGTGGCGCGCCCGGCTGTGTCTCGAATCCATCGAAGATCAAGTCCCCACGGATGTTGGCCGTGTAATTCAAACTTCCAAATCTGATCTGATGGCCAGGGGCGTAGCTTTCAATCTGCTCCAGATGGCCAAGCGAATTAACCCGCAATGCAAAGCCGCCGAATACGAAGATCTGTCCGGGGAGAAAAGTCTCACCCTGGACCGCATCGCTATCGATGATAGTAGGAGCCATCAAGCCTAACATCGACGACACAGAGGAACTCTCAATGAAAGCACCAATGTCGGTGTCAAAACCGGCGGATCTCGGGTAGGGGGTCCCGAACTGTGTGTCTAGGCCAGATGGTAGCAGGAGGCAAGGGACACGAAGTTTTACCCAGGTTCGGGCCCTCTTGATGGAGGTAAAACCCTATGTCCTACTCGATTAATATTGGAGATATGGGTGTTACAAGAGTAGATCTACCACGAGATCAGAGAGGCTAAACCCTAGAAGCTAGCCTACGGTATGATTGTATGTTGTGATTGTTGTCCTACGGACTAAAACCCTTCGGTTTATATAGACACCGAAGACGGTTAGGGTTACACAAGGTCGGTTACAAAGGAGGAGATATCCATATACGTATTGCCTAGCTTGCCTTCCACGCCAAGTAGAGTCCCATCCGGACACGTGACGAAGTCTTCAATCTTGTATCTTCATAGTCGAACAGTCCGGCCAATGGAGATAGTCCGGCTGTCCGGAGACCCCCTAATCCAGGACTCCCTCAGTGGCTCTCGCATTGCAATCTTGCATTGGTGGTCTCTATTCAGGATTTAGGGTTTTACGGCTAAGTGATCGCTGTTTCCGATTTTCGATGGCCTCAAATCGTGTGGGACACTTTATCTATGGGCTTAAGGATCAGATCTGGCCAGACTTCATTTGTCATTTTCGTCTCTTTTGTGGGGAAATTGATTAAGGTTTGGGTAGTTCGGGGAATGGTTGGCATGCGGATAGCCATCTTCATGAGGTTCAATCTATAGCTGTTAAGTCCAAGTGGCTCCAAGATCAATAGAGAAAGTTTGATCAATTCCCTGTGGCTTTGCGAAGTGATGATCATAGTTCCTCGTCGGAGTTCAGTTTGAGTTTGTCTCCGGCCGCCGAGAACATCTCTTTTGGAAAGTTGGTTTTTCCGATTAATTTGGATCCGGATTTGAATATTAGACTGGGTAATTTTGTTTGCAAACACAAGGATAAACTGCATTCTATTGCCCCCTCTTTCAAGGGGTCTCATTTCAGGGAGATTTACTGGAATTCCATCCCGGATGAAAAATTATATCATATTATGGATGGCTGGCAAGCTGGTTATTCTGATGCTAATATCTTATCTATGGTCCAAATCAAGGATGTGCCAACCCAGGAGTACATTGACTCATGTTTGTTGAAGTGTATAAAGTGCTCGCGTCACGACCATCTTGCATCGGATTGCCCAGGTATCTTGTATCAATGTTGCATTCGTTCCATAGATCAATGCTCATGCTCCAATACTCAATATGATCAGTTTGACACATGCATAATGGGCCGCAAATTACCTTTATGCCTAGCATGTACCCAACGTGGCCACTATGTCCCTAGTTGTCCTGGGCTTAAGAGATGTACGAGCTGCAATTATTTGGGTCATATGATATGCAGTGGAGGTTGGAATGGGCCAAAATATTCTTGGCAGCCCAAGATCTTCAAAAAAACTTTGCCATTTTGTGTGGAATGGAATAATATCCGCCACCCAGGTCTGCGGGATATACATGGTAAAAATTGGGATCGGGTATGGAAGGTGAAACAGAAAATCCCGATTACAAGTGACGTGGTTGGCCCTCATTGCTTGTCGATACGACTCCCTCCCCCCTCAGTTGTCAACTCCACTGCCCTGGGGCCCCAATCAGATGCAGTCTTCCTAGTTTCACCCACCTCCTCCTCCCATGTTCCTGCCTCGCCCTCCCCTGCTTCCGAGCCCTCGAAAAACCCTAGTGGCGTCGCCATGGCAAACTTTCCGGTCTGGCCATTTGCCTTCACGCCCATCGGCACTCACATTGAGCGCGGGCCAGATCATCGGCTGTAGAGGAGCACCATGGTCGTGGATGAGCCGCCTCTGAACCACGACAAGTACGCTCTGATAGAGATCACCCCACTGTACCAGATCATCAGAAGAGGTTTTGGCTAGAGGAAGTTTGTCGCATCATTAGGGAGGATCTTGAGTTTCAGATTGAGGATGAGTTTGTCTATCTGATTGTTGTTGTCTGTGTTGCTTTCCGTGATGTTCAGAGTAGAGATGAAGCTATTAGAGAGGGGTCGCATGCTCTTACGGAGGATTCTTATTTTACTTTAATCCCTCATGATGAAGGTATTAACATGAGAATGCTTGCCTTTGAGTACGAAGTTTGCATACTGATGCTTGCTTTCCCTATGGATTATATGACTAAACATTATGTTCGTAAGGCGGTTTCTCAGTTTGGTAAGCTTCTTGCTTGGCCAAGACCGAATGAGAACAAAGCTAGGGTTCTTGTCAAGTGCCACATTAAAGATGTTGCTGAAGTTCCCCATAGCTTGCTTGTCACGAAAGTTGGGCTGCTGCCCGGTCTGGGTCGGTCTTGGTCTGTCCCGATTTATGTGATGAATGGTAGAAACACTGTACCGGGTCTGCAAGGGAATGAGGATACTCCACCACTCCTGAATGCATCACCACATCCCTACGCACTGCCCTACTACACTATAATGCAGCAAGCAAGGATAGATGACATGGAAGCTTAGCAGGCTGCAAATGAAGCTATGTGGAATGGTAATGAACAAGTTCAGGAACAAGTGCAGGACAATGGCTGGAGAGACTGGCCAGTTATACCACCTCCATATACTGGATTCAGTTTCAGAACATACTTTCAGTACGATGGGTCGTCCCTGATGGATGGTGTGTCACAGGAGCACAATCTAGTGGATAACCTCTCGGATGCTTGGTTAGAATATTCATATGTTGAGGAATTGGCTGATAACTTCATAAATGGTGTTCCTGACACTGAGCATACTTTTTTCAGAGCTGGAGGCTCTGTAACTGCTATGTTGATCTCTGCTGACGCTGAACTGCTCTGCTGGATGGGTGGCATGCTCAAGAGGATTTATACTCGTTCCATACTACCACCTCAGTCTCCCAAGATATCTTGCTTCCCACTCAATCCCTTCACTATTATTCAGTTTCATCTTGATCGTGTTCGCATGGATCTTCTCGACTAGTTGATGCCTGAACTAGATGTCCTCGGCCGCATCTTCAACTCAACTTTCAGCGTGGGCATGGTGATTGATTTGTCTGCCTCCATAGAAGGTGTAAACTCTGTTATGCCAGCTATGGACGAGCCCTGGTTGTTGCTCCATCCCTGCCAGATGTGCTAGTCTATGTGGATCGTGTGATGGACCCGATTGGTCATATGATGCTAAAGGAGCCGACTCATGTGGACACTGTACTTCTCCGTCGCAGTGCACGCTCCAACAAATATGATGGGTTCAGGGTCCCTCCTGTCTCTGACAAGAGAGCTGCAACTTCCAAGGTCAAACCTAGGAAGGACCCATCTCTTCCCTATCCCTCTAATGACAAGGCATCTGATGTTATCCCACCTCATACTTCCATCCACGCTATTCAATCCATTGGCATTAATATGTGTGGTGTACATCCGAGTCAGTTAAGCAAGCAGAAGCTGCTCTCCAGTCAAGGTGGGCAGAGGAGCGACATCACGGATCTAGATGCAGCTTAAGGCATGGAAGGTACTATGCTGGAATGTTTGAGGGATCAAATCAGACAAGAAACAGTTGGCACTGCGTAATGCTATCAGTAGTAGTGGTTGTTCAGTTATCTGTTTGCAAGAAACCAAGCGTGCTACCTTTGATGCTGCTTTTGTAAACTATTCTGTCCTAAAAAATTTGATAAGTTTGAGGTGGTGCCCTCTTAGGGGGCCTCTGGTGGATTAATTGTGTTGTGGGACAGCTCTGTGTTCTCTGGCAATGTGTTTTGCTCTGCATCTTTTTCTTTGGGTATTCAGTTTACTTCCTTGCAAACATCCAGGAATTGGAAACTTATTAATGTTTATGGCCCATGTGCTGGGCCAGACAGAGTGGCCTTCACCTCATGGTTGTTTGACCTGGATATACCAGATGATGAAGATTGGCTAATATGTGGCGACTTCAACTACATTAGAGCGCTTGATAATCGTAAAAAACCGGGGGTGATGCTAATGATATGCTTATTTTCAATGATTTCATTCAATCACAGGCGCTTGTTGAAATACCTATTAAGGGTAGGCAGTACATGTGGAGTAACATGCAGACTGAGCCTCTGCTTGAGCAAATTGACTGGTTCTTTACCTCATCGAATTGGACAGCTAACTATCCTAACACCACAGTGGGACTGCCTCCCAAGCCAGTGTCAGATCGCACACCATGTATGATCTCGATAGAAACATCTATCCCCAAAAGCAAGGTGTTTAGGTTTGAAAAAAAATTTGATCTCCCACTCAGGTTTCTTTGATTTAGTTCAATCTACCAGGTAAAATACTGCTATGCACCCAATTCGGCTAAACTGTTATGCAAAAAGTTAAAGAACCTAAGATATGTGCTTAAACGTTGGAGCAAACAAATTTCTCGGTTGATCTTGTGCATTGATAACTCCAACTGGGCACTACTGGAACTTGATAATATTGAGGACAAAAGGGCTCTCACAATACCTGAAGCCAACTTTAGGTCGATTCTCAAGGATCATCTGGTTACTCTCCTTGGATATAAACGAGAATATTGGAAGAAGAGGTACACTGTGAGATGGTTCAGTTGTGGAGGTGATAACACCAAATTCTTCCACTCAGCAGTGTCAGAAAGATACCGCAAAAACTCCATAGCATCTCTCAAACTCCGAGATGGTACGGTGGTGACAGACCATGTGAGTAAAGCACATGAACTTTTTGACACATACAAGGAAAGACTGGGAAAAAAGGGGGAGTATGAAATGAAGTTTGATCTGGCAAGGATCATTAAGAAAGTTGAGGGGCTGGATGAATTAACCAAACCTTTCATGCATGAGGAGATTGACAGAATAGTTCGTGAAATGCCCTCTGACAGAGCACCGGGTCCCGAAGATTTCTACAGGCTGTGCAAAGACTTCTATGATGGTGTTCTAGATCTCCAAAGCCTGAATTCTGGTTTCATAACGCTCATCCCAAAGACCCAATCGCCAGAAACGGCTAACGATTTTAGGCCCATTACACTACTTAATTGTTGTTTGAAACTTATAACTATGTTGCTTGCTAACCGCCTGCAGAAAATTGTGCTTAAGATCATCCATCGGAACAAGTATGGATTTCTCAAAGGGAGATCGATACAGGATTGCTTGGCCTGGGCCTTTGAATACATCCACCAATGCCAAGCATCGGGGAGAGCCTGTTGTATTCTGAAGCTTGACTTCGCCAAGGCATTTGATACGATTCAACATGAGTCGATGATTGAGATCATGCATCATATGGGCTTTGATGATAAGTGACTGGGATGGATCAAATGCATTTTCTCCTAGGGAAGCTCGGCAGTACTGCTTAATGGCACCCCAGGGAAGCAATTTGAGTGCCTCTATGGGGTTCGACAAGGCGGTCCACTATTGCCTTTGATCTTTGTCCTTGCAGCGGATCGTTTGCAGTCGGCGATCAATGAAGCCAGTCGGACCAGATTGCTCCGGTTGCCCTTGCCCACCTCTGACGGTGACTACCCCGTAATTCAATATGCACACGATACGATCGCCATCCTCCCTGCTTGTACTTCGCAAGCGCAAGTGTTGAGAGACATTCTGATTGACCACGCGACGTCTGTGGGCCTCAAGATCAACTTTCACAAATCAACTCTGGTGCCCATCAACCTCGATCATGTGCAGGCGACAGGAATTGCAGCTATCTTTGGCTGCTCTATTGGCCAGATGCCGTTTACATACCTTGGACTGCCCATGGGCACCACGCGCCCGAGTGTGACTGGCCTGATGCCTTTGGTGACCTTTGTTCAGAGGAGAGTGCCAGCGGCAGCATCTCTGTTGGATTATGGCTCCAAGCTCACACTACTCAATTCGGTGGTCACCTCCTTGGCCATATATGCCATGTGCTCCATCAAGATAAACCCTAAGATCATTGAGCACCTTGACAAACTGTGTAGGTCATGTCTCTGGGTGAGGAAATCAGACGATGGACACAAGGGCAACTCGTTAGCGGCATGGGGATGGTCTGCAGACCTAAGAATAAAGGAGGACTCGGGATCATCGTTCTTAGGGTTCAAAACCAAGGGATGTTGCTGAAGCAACTTCACAAATTCTACAACAAGTGCGATGTGCCTTGGGTGAGTTTGATCTGGGATACTTATTATGCGGGCAAAGTACCTCATGCTATGGAACCATGTGGCTCGTTTTGGTGGAGAGACCTCATGCGGCTATCGGACATATATAGGGGGGTCACAAAATCGGACGTGGTCTCGGGTGACACAATCCTGTTCTGGAAAGATAATAGGAAAAGTGAAGTCTTCCAAGACAAATTTCCGAGAGCTATTTCTTTTGCCAAGGAACCGGATATCTCTGTGCGGCAACTTCTGTCCTCTGATCGATTGGGGGAAGTGTTTCACCTGCCGCTATCAATGGAGGCACGTCGTGAGGTTGCTGGGCTGCAGTCTGAGACCTTGAATACCTCGCTCACCGATGGCAAAGATGTGTGGTTGTGTGTTTGGGGAGGAGACAAGTTTAGGTCCACTTGATATTATGCTCACTGCTTCAGCCAGGTGTAGGTGGATGAGGCCTTCAGTTGGATATGGAAAACAAAATGTACAATGCAATGGAAAGTGTTCTTGTGGTTGCTGATGGCTGATAGATTGAACACTAGAAATATGCTCAGAAGAAGGCATTACAAAATCCAGAACGACGACTACACCTGCCTTCTTTGCCATCACCTGCCTGAAGAAGACGTCGTGCACCACTTCTTTACTTGTCCGTTCAGTCAGAGATGCTAGGATGCCCTTGGAATACAATGGAAAAATGGCACTTGTATGATGACAATGCTGCATGAGGGTAAATCCAGGTGGGCTCGGCCGATGTTCTTGGAGGTTTTTACTGTTGCAGCCTGGGGGGTATGGAAGGAAAGGAACGTCAAACACTTTAGAGGGATCCAGCCCTCGTTTGACTCCTGGAGGAACATATTCAATCTTGACTTTGCCATGCTAGTTCATAGATCGAAGCAAGAGCAGGGTCCTTTCCTTTTATCTATAGCTAGTTCATTGTGATTCCTTGCATTAGATTTTACCTAACACCCCCCTTCCCCTCCTATAATGTAACATGTAAATATCTGTA
>NC_041386.1:154788762-154834562 GCF_002162155.2 Triticum dicoccoides | reverse complement strand
TAAAAGGCAGTGAGAGAATCTCACTATCATCAATTCTCAAAAAAAATATTCAAAGAGTTCGTACTAACAACATTGCAATCATGATCATCGTTCAAAGATTTGGTGCCAAACATTTTAATGCATTCTTCCTCTAGCATTTTGGCACAATTATCGGAATCCTTATTTTCATGAAAGATATTAAAAATATGAAGCATATGAGGTACCCTCAATTCCATTTTTTGTAATTTTCTTTTATAGACTAAACTAGTGATAAAACAAGAATCAAAAAGATTCGATTGCAAGATCTAATGATACACCTTCAAGCGCTAACCTTCCCAGCAACGGCACCAGAAAAGAACTTGACGACTACTACACAACCTTCTTCTTGTAGACGTTGTTGGGCCTCCAAGTGCAGAGGTTTGTAGGATAGTAGCAAATTTTCCTCAAGTGGATGACCTAAGGTTTATTAATCCGTGGGAGGCGTAGGATGAAGATGGTCTCTCTCAAACAACCCTACAACCAAATAACAAAGAGTCTCTTGTGTCCCCAACACACCCAATACAATGGTAAATTGTATAGGTGCACTAGTTCGGCGAAGAGATGGTGATACAAGTGCAATATGGATGGTAGATAAAAGTTTTTGTAATCTGAAAATATAAAAACAGCAAGGTAACTAATGATAAAAGTGAGCATAAACGGTAATGCAATGCATTGAAACAAGGCCTAGGGTTCATAATTTCACTAGTGCAAGTTCTCTCAACAATAATAACATAATTGGATCATATAACTATCCCTCAACATGCAAAAAAGAGTCACTCCAAAGTCACTAATAGCAGAGAACAAACGAAAAGATTATTGTAGGGTACGAAACCACCTCAAAGTTATTCTTCCTGATCGATCTATTCAAGAGTCTGTAGTAAAATAACATGAAGCTATTCTTTCCGTTCGATCTATCCTAGAGTTTGTACTAGAATAACACCTTAAGACACAAATCAACCAAAACCCTAATGTCACCGAGATACTCCAATGTCACCTCAAGTATCCGTGGTATGATTATATTATATGCATCACACAATCTCAGATTCATCTATTCAACCAACACAAAGAACTTCAAAGAGTGCCCCAAAGTTTCTACCTGAGAGCCAAGACGAAAACATGTGCCAACCCCTATGCATAAGTTCACAAGGTCACGGAACTCGCAAGTTGATCACCAAAACATACATCAAGTGGATCATGTAAATATCCCATTGTCACCACCGATAAGCACATGCAAGACATACATCAAGTTTTCTCAAATCCTTAAAGACTCAATTCGATAAGATAACTTCAAAGGGAAAACTCAATCCATTACAAGAGAGTAGAGGGGGAGAAACATCATAAGATCCAACTATAATATCAAAGCTCGCGATACATCAAGATCATGCGAATCAAGAACACGAGAGAGAGAGAGAGAGATCAAAGACATAACTACTGGTACATACCCTCAGCCCCGAGGGTGGACTACTCCCTCCTCGTCATGGAGAACGCCGGGGTGATGAAGATGGCCACCGGAGAGGGATTCCCCCCCTCCGGCAGGGTGCCAGAACGGGTCTAGATTGGTTTTTGGTGGCTACAGAGGCTTGCGGCGGCAGAACTCCGGATCTAGGTTTCTTTCTGGAAGTTTGGATATATATAAGAGGTGTTGGAGTCAGGAACAAGTCAGGGGGGTCCCCAAGGCGGCCACGAGATAGGGGGCGTGCCCAGGGGGTAGGGCATGCCCCCACCCTCATGGTGGCCTCGGGACTCCTCTGGTCCATCTCCGGTACTCCATGGTCTTCTTCTGGTCCAAAAACAATCTATGTGAAATTTCGGGTCAATTGGACTCCATTTGGTTTTCCTTTTCCGCGATACTCAAAAACAAGGAAAAAACAGAAACTGGCACTGGGCTCTAAGTTAATAGGTTAGTCACAAAAATCATATAAAATAGCATATAAATGCATATAAAACATCCTAGATGGATAATATAATAGCATGGAACAATCAAAAATTATAGATACGTTGGAGACGTATCACCAGCCGGCCCAATGGGTGTTTCGCTCGCGCTCAACGTTTCGACAACCTAAATACTACACGCTCCCCTCAAAGGCCGAACTCCTTGTGACCAACCGGAGCCTCGGCTATCAGACTCGCAGGGGGGAAGCCCAAGAGGGGGAAATCGCAAGAAAACGGCTCGAAGGACAAAAAGCAAGAGCGCAAACAACCACAAAATTTATACATCACAAGTTCAAATTTAAGCAGGCCCCAAGGCCAGAATTCATTACACCCAGAAACCCCCAGTGGGTGGGTGGACCTACTACCTAACAGAATTTTTTACTAAGTTAAAAAGCAGGTGGCTTCAAGCATCCCCCTCGGTGGCCTCCGGGTTCGCCGAGGTGCCGGTGTCTCCCTCCTCGGTGCCCATGTTACGGTAGACGTCCGTCTCCTCAGAGCTGCCCTCTGGGTCGTCCATAAGAAGGCCATAGTCGTCAGCAAGCACGAGTCTGCCATCTTCCGCCCGCTCCGGCCAGAACTCATCGTGAAAGGCGAACCCGGCGATGTAGCTGGCCCGTGCAGCAATTCGGCCGGCCTCCACCTCCAGCTGGCTCTTCGGGCTGGCTCGCTGGCCCATCAAGGCGTCCAGCGACAGGTCCGGATGCCAAGACATCGCGAACCTGAGCGCCATCTTGGCGCCAGCACGAGCGGCAGAAACACGCAAGTCATGGAGCCGATCCGGCCCCGCCTCCAACCACCGCGCCAGCCGCGTGAAGTTGCTCAGCGCAACGGAACCCGGCCAGAGGGTCGCCGTCATCGCCGCACCGGCCTGAGAGAGCTGCCCCACTTGGTCGCCCAAGACTCGCAGATGAGCCTCGGCGGAGGTCACAATCTCCGGGAAGGTCCAGGCCACCTGCGGGTCGGTCCCGGAGCCGACAACCCCTTGCGGGTCATGCTGAAAGCGGACGGCCACCTCCGCTAGCTCGCACGTCTCCAGGAAAGCCCTTGTCAAGAAAAAGAGCAAGTAAGAAAAATTACCAAGGACAAGAAGCCGGGATCCCAGCCCGGCAGAATCCAAGGAAAGCACTTACTGGAGAAGGACTCTTCCAGGTGCTACGCCTCGAGCAACGTACTGCGCCGCTCCAGGGCAAGGGTGCGGTCGTGCTCCTGCAGCGACTTCTCCAGCTCGGCGATCTTGGCAAGAGCCACCTTCAGCTCGGCGTCCTTGGCCTCGGTTGACTTCTCAGCCTCCTCGCAGCGATGGGTTTCCCCCTGACGGGTCTCCTCCATCGTGGCCACCAGTGCCTTCAGGCGCTCCACCTTGGCCAGGAGCTGGCCCTTGTCGTCGGCCAGCTTGCCGCGTTGCTGGTCTGCCTCGGCAAGGGCCCGCTGCGCCTCCACAACCTTGGCGGCTTCCGCCATAAGGCGTCCCACATCAGCCTCAAGGCGGCCTTTGTCGCCCTCCAGCTGCTCCCGCAGCAGGCTGGCTTCATCGAGCGGCCGCCGGGCTCCCGTCGCCTCCGCCCTCGCCCTCGCTACCTCGGCCCCAAGCCGTCCGGTGTCGGCAATGAGCCAGTCGTAATGAAGGCCGGCACGAATCAGCCGGGTCCTCCAAGACAGCACCTCGGTTGCAGAAGTAAGAGTCAGAAACAAAGACAGCAATTTAAGATTCGACCCAACAGCTACACAGTTGGCCCCAATCTCGGGGGCTACACCCAGTGGGTGCGCTAGTGCGCCCCCACTAAAAAAGAGCACGCAAAAGAATACCTGCCGCGGTGCGGAGCTCCTCCTCCTTGGCAGCGAGCTGCTCCTTGAGCTGCCGGTGCTTCTCCAGAAGCCGGTTGAAGACGCTGACCCGGTAGGAATCCAGTTACTGCAAGAAGTGCCGGTCAACACAAAGACAACAATTTAAGATTCAACCCAACTGCTACCCAGTTGGCCCGAATCTCGGGGGCTACACCCAGTGGGCGCGCTAGCACGCCCCCACGAAGAAAAAATAGAAGGCAAGGAAAAACCTTACGGACACGACGCGCTCCAGCTCCCGCGCTTGCTCCACCTTGGGCTGCGCGAAGGCCTGGATCTGGTCCGCCCGCCCTCGCAGGCACCGGGTCACGGCGGCCATCGCTGCCTCCTCCTGGGTAAGAGGTCTGATGAAGACCTCGCTCGGCCCACTCCACATCGACTGCGACCCGACGTCCCTGCACCCCCCTGGCCTGAGCACCAGGGCGCGCTCTCCGCTGGCCGCCTCCCCTACGGTCGGCTCCCGCTCCGGCGCCCTTACCGGCTCCATCGCCGGTTCGGTGGCCGGGGTGGCCTGCGACCCCACCACCAATGACGCCTCGCCCATCGACGCCTAAGCCGCCCTCTCCAACGGTGCCTCCCTCAAGATGGCGTCGCCGCCGCCTCCGCCATCCCCCGCCTGCTCGACCACGTCGGTCCGCGGTCCATCACGTCTGCATGGCCATCCCGGCCATGCTCACCCCCCGACACGGCACAAAGACCGTCACCTCCGCTGCTACCTCTTGAGCACTGCGTTGGATTTCCCCGAAGAGGAGAGGATGATGCAGCAAAGTGGCGTAAGTATTTCCCTCAGTTTTTGAGATCCAAGGTATCAATCCAGTAGGAGGCCACGCACAAGTCCCTTGTACCTACACAAAAACAATAGCTCAACGCAACCAACGCGCTTAGGGGTTGTCAATCCCTTCACGGTCACTTACGAAAGTGAGATCTGATACAGATGATAAATAATATTTTTGGTATAGAGATGCAAAGTAAAAAGTAAAAGCAAAGCAATAATAAAGTGATGGAGATTGATATGATGAGGAAGAGACCCGGGGGCCATAGGTTTCACTAGTGGCTTCTCTCAAGAGCATAAGTATTCTACGGTGGGTGAACAAATTACTGTTGAGCAATTGACAGAATTGAGCATAGTTATGAGAATATCTAGGTATGATCATGTATATAGGCATCACGTCCGAGACAAGTAGACAAAAACGATTCTGCATCTACTACTATTACTCCACTCATCGACCGCTATCCAGCATGCATCTAGAGTATTAAGTTAAAAACAGAGTAACGCCTTAAGCAAGATGACATGATGTAGAGGGATAGTTTCATGCAATAGGATACAAAACCCATCTTGTTATCCTCGATGGCAACAATACAATATGTGCCTTGCTGCCCCTTCTGTCATTGGGAAAGGACACCGCAAGATTGAACCCAAAGCTAAGCACTTCTCCTATGGCAAGAAAAACCAATCTAGTAGACCAAACCAAACTGATAATTCGAAGATACTTGCAAAGATAACCAATCATACATAAAAGAATTCAGAGAAGATTCAAATATTATTCATAGATAGCCTCGATCATAAACCCACAATTCATCGATCTCAACAAACACACCGCAAAAAGAAGATTACATCGAATAGATCTCCACGAGAGAGGGGGAGGACATTGTATTGAGATCCAAAAAGAGACAAGAAGCCATCTAGCTACTAGCTGTGGACCTATAGGTCTGAA
Organism: Triticum dicoccoides; assembly: GCF_002162155.2. Lineage (NCBI taxonomy): Eukaryota > Viridiplantae > Streptophyta > Magnoliopsida > Poales > Poaceae > Triticum > Triticum dicoccoides. The sequence goes on along the minus strand of NC_041386.1, from coordinate 154,829,055 downwards.
GTAAACTACTCACACTTCATCGGAGAGGCTTGTATGATGATGTAGAAGCCCTCCGTGATCGATGCCCCCTCCGGCGGAGCTCCGGAACAGGCCCCAAGATGGGATCTCGTGGATACAGAAAGTTGCGGCGGTGGAATTAGGTTTTTGGCTCCGTATCTGATCGTTTGGGGGTACGTGGATATATATAGGAGGAAGAAGTACGTCGGTGGAGCTTTGAGGGGCCCACGAGGCAGGGGGCACGCCCTAGGGGGGGCGCCCTCCACCCTCGTGACCACCTCGTGGCTTTCTTGACGGAGGATCCAAGTCTCCTGGATCTTATCTGATGAGAAAATCATGTTTCCGAAGGTTTCATTCCGTTTGAACTCCGTTTGATATTCCTTTTCTTCGAAACCCTAAAATAGGCAAAAAAGCAATTCTGGGTTGGGCCTCCGGTTAATAGGTTAGTCCCAAAAATAATATAAAAGTGGATAATAAAGCCCAATAATGTCCAAAACAGTAGATAATATAGCATGGAGCAATCAAAAATTATAGATACGTTGGAGACGTATCAAGCATCCCCAAGCTTAATTCCTGCTCGTCCTGGAGTAGGTAAATGATAAAAACAGAATTTTTGATGCGGAGTGCTACTTGGCATAATTTCAATGTAAATCTTCTTAATTGTGATATGAATATTCAGATTCAAAACATTCCAGACAAAGGTTCATGTTGACATAAAAATAATAATACTTCAAGCATACTAACAAAGCAATTATGTCTTCTCAAAATAACATGGCCAAAGAAAGCTATCCCTACAAAATCATATAGTCTGGCTATGCTCTATCTTCACCACACAAAGTATTTAAATCATGCACAACCCTGATGACAATCCAAGCAATTGTTTCATACTTTTGACATTTTCAAAACTTTTTCGATCTTCACGCAATACATGAGCATGAGCCATGGATATAGAACTATATGTGGAATAGAAGGGTGGTTGTGGAGAAGACAAAAAGGGAGAAGATAGTATCACATCAACTAGGTGTATCAACGGGCTATGGAGATGCCCATCAATAGATATCAATGTGAGAAAGTATGGATTGCCATGCAACGGATGCACTAGAGCTATAAGTATATGAAAGCTCAAAAGAAACTAAGTGGGTGTGCATCCAACTCGCTTGCTCACGAAGACCTAGGGCATTTTGAGGAAGCCCATCATTGGAACATACAAGCCAAGTTCTATAATGAAAAATTCCCACTAGTATATGAAAGTGACATAATGAGAGACTCTCTATCATGAAGATCATGGTGCTACTTTGAAGCACAAGTGTGGTAAAAGGATAGTAACATTGTCCCTTCTCTAATTTTCTCTCATTTTTTTATTTGGGCCTTCTCCCTTTTTATGGCCTCTTTTTTTCGTCTGGAGTCTCATCCCGACTTGTGGGGGAATCATAGTCTCCATCATCCTTTCCTCACTTGGGACAATGCTCTAAAAATGATGATCATCACACTTTTATTTTTCTTACAACTCAACAATTACAACTCGATACTTAGAACAAAATATGACTCTATATGAATGCGTCCGGCGGTGTGCCGGGATATGCAATGAATCAAGAGTGACATGTATGAAAGAATTGTGAATGGTGGCTTTGCCACAAATATGATGTCAACTACATGATCATGCTAGCAATATGGCAATGATGGAGCGTGTCATAATGAACGGAACGGTGAAAAGTTGCATGGCGATATATCTCGGAATGGCTATCAAAATGCCATGATAGGTAGGTATGGTGGCTGTTTTGAGGAAGGTATTTGGTGGGTCTATGATACCAGCGAAAAGTGTGCGGTATTAGAGAGGCTAGCAATGGTGGAAGGAAGGAAAGTGTGTATAATCCATCGACTCAGCATTAGTCATAAAGAACTCATATACTTATTGCAAAAATCTAGAAGTTATCAAAGCAAAGTATTACGCACATGCTCCTAGGGGGATAGATTGGTAGGAAAATACCATCGCTCGTCCCCAACCGCCACTCATAAGGAAGACAATCAATAAATAAATCATGCTCCAACTTCATCACATAACGGTTCACCATACGTGCATGCTACGGGAATCACAAACTTTAACACAAGCATTTATCAAATTCACAACTACTCAACTAGCATGACTCTAATATCACCATCCTCATATCTCAAAACAATTATCAAGCATCAATTTCTTCTTAGTATTCGACGCACTCAAAAGAAAGTTTTACAAATCTTGAATACCAAGCGTATTATTATTAAGCAAATTATCATGCTATTAAGACTCTCAAAATAATCTAAGTGAAGCATGAGAGATCAATAGTTTCTATAAAAAAATCCACCACCGTGTTCTAAAAGATATAAGTGAAGCACTAGAGCAAAATTATATAACTCAAAAGATATAAGTGAAGCACTAGAGTAAAACTATAGAGCTCAAATGATATAAGTGAAGCACATAGAGTATTCTATCAAATTCCAAATTATGTATGGCTCTCTCAAAAGGTTTGTACAGCAAGGATGGTTGTGGTAAACTAATAATCAAAGACTCAAATCATAAAAGACGCTCCAAGCAAAACACATATCATGTGGTGAATAAAAATATAGCTCCAAGTAAAGTTACCGATAGAAGTAGACGAAAGAGGGGATGCCTTCCGGGGAATCCCCAAGCTTTGGCTTTTAGGTGTCCTTAGATTATCTTGGGGGTGCCATGGGCATCCCCAAGCTTGGGCTCTTGCCACTCCTTACTCCATAATCCATCAAATCTTTACCCAAAACTTGAAAACTTCACAACACAAAACTTAAAGTAGAAAACTCGTGAGCTCCGTTAGCGAAAGAAAACAAAAGACCACTTCAAGGTACTGTAATGAACTCATTATTTATTTATATTGGTGTTATTCCTACTGTATTCCAACTTCTCTATGGATTATAAACTATTTTACTAGCCATAGATTCATCAAAATAAGCAAACAACACACGAAAAACAGAATCTGTTAAAAACAGAACAGTCTGTAGTAATCTGAAGCTAGCGCAAGATCTGGAACTCCAAAAATTCTAAAATAAATTTCTGGACGTGAGAAATTTATCTATTAATCATCTGCAAAAATAATTAACTAAATTTCACTCTCCAAATAAAAATGACAGCAGTTCTCGTGAGCGCTAAAGTTTCTGTTTTTTACAGCAAGTTCAACAAGACTTTCCCCAAGTCTTCCCAACGGTTCTACTTGGCACAAACACTAATTAAACACAAAAAACACAACCAAAACAGAGGCTAAATAATTTAATAATTACTAAATAGGAGCAAAAAGTAAGGAATAAAAGTAAAATTGGGTTGCCTCCCAACAAGCGCTATCGTTTAACGCTCCTAGCTAGGCATAACAAGCAAGAATAGATCTAGGTATTGCCATCTTTGGTAGGCAATCCATAAGTGGCTCTCATGATAGATTCATATGGTAATTTTATTTTCTTTATAGGGAAGTATTCCATGCACTTTTTAATGGAAATTGTAATATAATGTTCCCTTCCTTCATATCAATAATTGCACCAACCGTTCTAAGGAAAGGTCTACCGAGAATAATAGGGCAAGAAGGATTGCAATGTATATCAAGAACGATAAAATCAACGGGCACATAATTCCTATTTGCAACAATAAGAACATCATTAATTCTTCCCATAGGTTTCTTAATAGTGGAATCCGCAAGATTCAAGTTTAGAGAGCAATCATCAAAATCACAGAAATCTAGCAAATCACACAAAGTTTTGGGAATAGTAGAGACACTAGCACCCAAATCACACAAAGCATAAAACTCATAATTTTTAATTTTAATTTTAGTAGTTAGTTCCCACTCATCATAAAGTTTTCTAGGGATAGAAACTTCCAACTCAAGTTTTTCTTCATAAGATTGCATCAAGGCATCAACGATATGTTTAGTAAACGCTTTATTTTGACTATAAGCGTGAGGAGATTTTAGCACGGATTGCAACAAGGAAATACAATCAATCAAAGAGCAAGTTTCATAGTTAAATTCCTTGAAATCCATAATGGTGGGTTTAGCAACATCTAGGGTTTTAATTTCTTCAATCCCACTTTTATCAAATTTAGCATCAAGATTAACAAATTCAGAATTATTGGAACGCCTTCTAGGTAAAGGTGGATCATATTCAGTCCCATCATTATCAAGATTCATATTGCAAAACAAAGATTTAATAGGGGACACATCAATAACTTTTAGATATTCATCATTATTTTCATAGGAATCCGGTTTAGCGGCCATCTTATTGACTAAGGTAGCTTGCATATCCGAAATTTCAGCAGTTAATTTTTCAAGATAGGCAATTTGGGATCTTATACCATCAAATTCTTTAGACATATCATCGAGCTCTTTATTCATATAATTCATGAAACTTTTTTGTTCCTTAAGCTCATTTCTAAATAAATTATTATGCTCAAATTGCAAAACCATAAACTTCCTGACGTTGTTTTCGATCTCCTCTAACCTTTTAAGGTGAAGATCACCAAATCTAGGTAGAGCCATCACGACAAACAAGCAAACTAACACACAAGCAAACAAAAAGCAAACGGGCAAAAAGAGGCAAATAGAGAGGGAGGGGGAGGATAGAGAGAGAGGGCGAATAAAATGGCAAGGGTTGGGGAGAGGAAAACGAGAGGCAAATGGTAAATAATGTAGTGTGGGAGATAGGGATTGTCATGGGGTACTTGGTATGTTGACTTTTGCGTAGACTCCCCGGCAACGGCGCCAGAAATGGCTCGTTGTCGGGAGTCAAATATTGACTTGCGCGAACCTCCCCGGCAACGGCGCCAGAAATTCTTCTTGCTACCTCTTGAGCATAGCATTGGATTTCCCCGAAGAGGAGAGGATGATGCAGCAAAGTGGCGTAAGTATTTCCCTCAGTTTTTGAGAACCAAGGTATCAATCCAGTAGGAGGCCACACACAAGTCCCTTGTACCTACACAAAAACAATAGCTCAACGCAACCAACGCTCTTAGGGGTTGTCAATCCCTTCACGGTCACTTACGAAAGTGAGATCTGATAGAGATGATAAATAATATTTTTTGGTATAGAGATGCAAAGTAAAAAGTAAAAGCAAAGCAATAATAAAGTGATGGAGATTGATATGATGAGGAAGAGACCCGGGGGCCATAGGTTTCACTAGTGGCTTCTCTCAAGAGCATAAGTATTCTACGGTGGGTGAACAAATTACTGTTGAGCAATTGAAGAATTGAGCATAGTTATGAGAATATCTAGGTATGATCATGTATATAGGCATCACGTCCGAGACAAGTAGACAAAAACGATTCTGCATCTACTACTATTACTCCACTCATCGACCGCTATCCAGCATGCATCTAGAGTATTAAGTTAAAAACAGAGTAACGCCTTAAGCAAGATGACATGATGTAGAGGGATAGTTTCATGCAATATGATAAAAAAAACCATCTTGTTATCCTCGATGGAAACAATACAATATGTGCCTTGCTGCCCCTTCTGTCATTGGGAAAGGACACCGCAAGATTGAACCCAAAGCTAAGCACTTCTCCTATGGCAAGAAAAACCAATCTAGTAGGCCAAACCAAACTGATAATTCGAAGATACTTGCAAAGATAACCAATCATACATAAAAGAATTCAGAGAAGATTCAAATATTATTCATAGATAGCCTTGATCATAAACCCACAATTCATCGATCTCAACAAACACACCGCAAAAAGAAGATTACATCGAATAGATCTCCACGAGAGAGGGGGAGAACATTGTATTGAGATCCAAAAAGAGACAAGAAGCCATCTAGCTACTAGCTATGGACCCGTAGGTCTAAAGTAAACTACTCACACTTCATCGGAGAGGCTTGGATGATGATGTAGAAGCCCTCCGTGATCGATGCCCCCTCCGGCGGAGCTTCGGAACAGGCCCCAAGATGGGTTCTCGTGGATACAGAAAGTTGCGGCGGTGGAATTAGGTTTTTGGCTCCGTATCTGATCGTTTGGGGTACGTGGATATATATAGGAGGAAGAAGTACGTCGGTGGAGCTTTGAGGGGCCCACGAGGCAGGGGGGCACGCCCTAGGGGGGTGCCCTCCACCCTTGTGACCACCTCGTGGCTTTCTTGACGGAGGGTCCAAGTCTCCTGGATCATATCTGGTGAGAAAATCACGTTTCCGAAGGTTTCACTCCGTTTGGACTCTGTTTGATATTCCTTTTCTTCGAAACCCTAAAACAGGAAAAAAACAGCAATTCTGGGCTGGGCCTCCGGTTAATAGGTTAGTCCCAAAAATAATATAAAAGTGGATAATAAAGCCCAATAATGTCCAAAGCAGTAGATAATATAGCATGCTGCTATCAAAAATTATAGATACGTTGGAGAAGTATCAGCCGCAACCGTCCCTGCTGGCCACGCCAGCTCCTCCCCGGCCCGTGCCCGTGTCGTCGCGGTGTTAACCCAGGCCTGGGTAGACGCCGCCTCCAGCTCCGCCACGGCCCTGTTCCGGTCCCGCCAGTCCCGGCCTTCGACATCGGCCGAGTCCAGGCCAAGGTCCGGGTCCGCCGCCTCTGCCCGCTCCTCCTCCTTGTCCCAATCGACTGTGCCGGACCGGCTCCTCCGGAACACGGCGTCTGCTGCTGCCAGCGCCAACGAGATCGGCCACCTGAAACACAAGATAGAGTAAAAACGCAAGAGCCAAGCAGGGCCGCTCGGCCACTCGGTTCAGGCAAGAAGGGAACTCACCCCGGCACCACCTGAACGGCGGGCCTCGCCGCGCCTCCTCTTGGCAGGCGGCTTCGCGCCACCGACCGGGTCCGCCACGCGTTTCGTGGTCAAGGCCCGCGGCACAACATTGTCTTTGCCATGTGGTCGGCTCGCTGCCGGCGCCCCCCGAGACGACCCGGCTTCGGCCGCGCCGCCGCCTCCCCCACCTGCCACCACTACAACGGAGACTCGCGTCAGCACCCCCAAGACCGTCCCGCAACCGTCAACTCAAGAAGTGAAGACAAGCTTACCCGCTTGGCACCCTACGCCCGCATAGGCAGTCGCCCCCTCCCCTACGCTGTCGGCCTCGGGCTCCTCCGGGGCAGTGCGCGCCACCTGTGTCCGCGCTCGGTCGTAAGGATGTCGGATGGCGTTCAGAAGTACCTCCCGCGTCGCGTCAGGGCGAATAAGAAGATGAGTAGCAACAAAGTATGGAGACCAGGGACTCACCGCGGGCGCCGGGTTCGCCTGGCTGTATGGAGACTTCCCGAACTCCTAGTCATCCCGTAGGTTGGCCTTGGAGATATCATTGACCCGGCGGGTGACCTGGTCCGCCCCCAGCCACAAGTTTGACATGCGGGTGGGGTCCTGAAGCCCGGTCATCTCGCCGATAAGGTGGCTGCGTTGCTGCAGCGGCAACACTCGCTGCCTGATGAATGCGGTGATGAGGTCGGTGCCGGTGAGCCCTTCCCGCTCCTTCATCACCGACACCCGCTCGCATAGGTTGAGCACCTCCTGTGACGGATGCTTGGGGTAATAACCCCAGTTCTTTTTCTCCCTCGGCGGCGAGTTGACGAAGGGCGGTAAGTTGATGCGGTCCGCGTCGAGGTTGCGGACGTAGAAGAAGGAATTCTGCCACTTCTTGGCAGAATCCTCCAGCGGCATCTTCGGGCAGTCAGCGCCCGACCGTTTGGAGATGACGGCGGCCCCACACTCGGACATCTCCCGGTCCTCGTCCCCTGCTGCTTCAAGGTGAATAAGTGCACCCAGAGTTCGATCGAGGGCTCGACCCCCAGGTACCCCTCGTAGAGGGTGACGAAGCCCGAAAGCTGCATGATGGCGCCGGCGCCAAGATGGTGGGGCTGGAGCCCAAAGAACTCCAGGAAGTCGCTGAAGAAGGTTCTCGAGGGAAGCCCGGACCTGCGCTTGAAGTGTGGGTAGAAAACCACATGCTCCATGCCCTCCGGTCGCGGCTCCCGCTCGCCCCGCGGTAGGCGCACGGCAACCTCCATCTCCCCCGGCAAGCGCCTGGAGGTGCGCAGATAGGCAATATCATCCAGGGTGACAGTCGAGCCCATCCACGAGCCCGACGGCAGTGCCATGGATGGAGGCGAAAGAGAGAAAAGAAGAAGAGCGACGATGGAGCTCTACTCGCAGCGGTGGGCATCACAGTGCGCGGTGGTCGCAAGAAGCAGAGGAAGGAAGAAGGAGCAGGGGAGCGCTGGAGAGAATGACTTCCGCCGCCCCCCTCCCCTAATTTATAACCCACGATTCGAAATGTGGGTAAGTGGGATCGTTTGCGCTCGCCCCTCCTGTTGGGGATATTACTACTGGGCGTAAACCAGCCTATCTGGGCCGGATTAACTTCATCAGTAGTTAAGCATGTTAAAGCCCATGAAGATAGATGAGGGCTCAAGACCCATAATCGGCTGAGAGCCTGTAGCCGTAAACCGGCGTCAATATGTAACTTGTATTGTAAGTAAGGAATAAGTAGAAACCAAACCGGACACATCTATGAGCCGGTGTTGGGACTCTATAAACCGACGGGCGTCACCCATGTATATAAGGGGATGACCCGGCGGCGGTTCAAGGATAACAAACAACAACTCGAGACATAGGCGAAGCTTATTTGCTCCCTAGTCATCAAAACACCCATCAATTCCATCACAACTAGACGTAGGCTTTTACCTTCCTTGAAGGGGCCGAACTAGTATAAACTCTCTTGCGTCCTTGTGTCCGCTTTAACCCCTTCAAGCTAACCCGTAGCGATGGATCCACGACTAAGTCCTTTCTCTAGGACATCTGCCGTGACAAAACCACGACAGTTGGCGCCCACCATGGGGCTATCGCACGATGGTTTCCGGTTCTTGGAGTGTCGCTTTGAAGGACTCGAGGGCTACGCTGTAGGCCGGATGACTAAGAGTCGTCGCGGCAAACTCTACATCGACGACGCAGGCTGGGGCCCCGAGGCCGGCTCAATTGAGTACGGGTACCGGGTCCCCTTTGGTAGCATTCACGTTTTCATTGGCAAGATCGGCGAACCGGGCCCTGAGCCGGACATCTGCACCGACCTCGTCGAGACGGCTCAGTGTACGCGATCCGCCCGGGTTAAACCGGCCATGAAGCGTGCCTTCGTGGGAATGATCCATGGAGGGAGTTACGAGGATGGATCGGAGCTTCGCGGGGCGACTGCCGTTCGTTCCGATGACGAATCTTCGACCGGAGAAACCGAATCTCTTTATCAGCTACAAGATGGCCGGATTGAGAGCTGTTCCGATGGCGACAGTATTCCGGACCCCTCTGATCTGCCTAACCCGGTTGGAATATTCATGACCAGAATAGAAGCAGCGCTTCACTCTTCGACAGCCGCGGCAACGATCTCCGGTTCAGCAGTGGCAACGGTTGTCGGGGCGGGAGGCCCTGTGCGTCCACCGGCTCAGGTTCTATCAGAACTATTCGATGCATTGGCTGTGCTTATGGCAGAAGTTAATCCGCCAGATCAGGACGCTCACAACGCGGAGATTGCAAAGGTAAAGGAACAAATCACCCAGGCCAAAATGGATCTGGCGGCTGAGGACACCAGGATGGCCGCAGAGCAGGCCGCTTTAGACACACAGGCCTACAGGCTTATGTTGGATCAGAGCGCGTCACATGAAGTCATGAGGAGGAAGCACCGGTCCCGCTTACCTCCGGTTTTCAAGGCCGGAGACCTTTTCAACACTCCAGGACCAAGAGCCAGTAATCCGCTGGAGGGGAACCGGGCAGAAGCCCCTGGGACCGGTGCACTGGTTCAGCCCCGTCAGATGGACCCGCCTCGTCAAAACACCGTTATACCTCGGGATGCTTTAACGCCTCCGGGTCACTACTCCAACCCAATGGACAATCTTGTTGCCGCTGCTGCACGACTGGAGGCCATTCCAGTTGAAGGTGACTCGCCACAAGCAGTAGAGACGCGACGGGTCAAGGAACTTCTGAGGATGGCTTTGGCCCGACAGGAGGCGTACTCGTACAGCCGCGACCGAATCCACTCGACCCCCCGTCCAAGCCGGAGCTATAGCAGACATATGGATGAACCAGCAGTGTCGAGTAATGAACGACGTGGAGCACCCCGTGGTAACAACCTGACGGGTGGTGCTGATGACGCTCAGGAAGTGGTGAACCGGGCCCGAGCACGTAGGGAGGCCGAGTTAGCCGCACAGCATCAGGCTCGGCAGCTCACACCGGTTCGTCCAACCATTTCAACCGAACCTGGTGTTACGTCTAGTTCTTTGGGGGTGCCTTGCCTCGTCCCCGCTTTACGCAACGTACGCTTGCCCAAGGATTTCAAAGGCCCACGCAAGGTACCAAATTATACGGCGGATCAACCACCAGAGACATGGGTAGAGAGCTATGAGATGGCCATGGAGATGCTTGATGTGGATGACACGGCGTGTGCGAAATACTTCACCATGATGCTCGAAGGAACGACCCGTACTTGGTTAAAAAGCTTGCCCGCTAATTCTATCAGTTCATGGGCCCAATTACGAGCCCGGTTTATCAACAATTTCAAGGATACCTGTAAACAACCTATGTCGATAGTAGACTTAGCTGCATGCATCCAGGAGGAAGGAGAGTCAACGACTCATTGGGTGCACTTGGTTTCACAAGTGTTGCACTCCTCAGACCGCATCAACGCTGACACCGCAGTATTAACCCTAGAAGGCAACTGCCGGTTTGAGCCCCTGAAGTTGAAATTGGGATGGATGAAGCGTCATTGCACCGACATGGGGACCCTCATGGCCGCTTTGGTAAAATATGATGATTCTGATAGTACCAAGGATCCCGAATCTGATGATGACAAGATAGGGAAGGGGAAGAAGAACAGCATCTCCAAAGGTCAGCAGCATCACTGGGCAGGCAATGGCAGAGGAGGCAAGCGTAAAGCGGATGACAACATGGATTTTGTGGCTAATACCAACATACAGGACAATGGCCAATGGCGCAAGGGTAGGCTGAAAAATCATAGTGGAGCACCCAACCCCAACCCAAACCGCCTGAACTATCTGCTAAGCCAGCCCTGTCCAAGACATGGGACGAAGGAGGAGCCAGCAAACCACCTTTGGAAGGATTGCTTTATTATGCAGGAGTTCAAGAATTCTAATAATTTCCGGTATGATCACGGATCTGGCAGTGGCTCAGGGTCCGGGCCGGGTTACGGTGGAGGAAGTTCCGGTTCAGGATTTAATGGTAATCTGGGCGAACATAATGGTCAAAATAGTCAGAACAACCAGGGTGGTTACAACCAACAGCAGCAACAGTCAGGTTACCAAAGCAACCCAAAGCAGTTGAGTAATGGGCAGTACCATGTCTTTACCACTAGCTTGGACAAGCGAGACCGGAAGGTTCAGAGGCGGGCAGTCAACTCTGTTGAACCGGCCACACCCCGTTATCTACGTTGGTCTGAACAGCCAATCATATGGAGCAGAGAGGATCACCCACTCCAGGTCGATAATCCGGGTCAGTTGGCTCTGGTGGTGGCGCCTCAGGTGGGAGGTTATAAGTTCACGAAGGTGCTCATGGATGGAGGGAGCAGCATTAACATCCTATACTATGAGACCTTCCGTCATATGGGACTTACAGATAAGAATCTCAAACCGTCCAATACAGTATTCCACGGTGTAGTGCCTGGCAGATCAGCATATCCCGTTGGTAAGATAGCTCTTGAAGTGGCCTTTGGGGATGATCATGATTCCAGGTCAGAGACATTAACGTTTGAAGTGGTGAAAATCCAAAGTCCATATCATGCCCTGTTTGGGCGTCCGGCATACGCCAAGTTTATGGCTCGGCCCTGTTATGTGTATTTGCAGCTCAAGATGCTGGGTCACAAGGGGACAATAACGGTTCACAGAAGCCGCAAAATCGCTTTGGAATGCGAGGAAGGAGATGCGGCTTATGCAGAGATGGTTTGTGCCACCGGGGAGTTGAAGTACTATAAAGACAATGTTGACCCGGCGGACATGACTCCATTGAAGAAGCCAACTAAGAGCATGATCCGGCCCTGAAGTTCAAATCGGCAGCAGAAACTAAGCTTGTTGACTTCATACCTGGCGATTCGTCCAAGCAGTTCAGCATTAGTGCCAACTTGGATCCGAAATAGGAAAGCGCGCTCATCGAGTTCATCCGTGAGAATCGGGACATTTTTGCATGGAAGCCCTCTGACATGCCAGGTGTACCGAGGAAACTCGCTGAGCACACACTTAATGTGGATCCTAAATACAAACCGGTGAAACAGTTCCTCCGCCGGTTTAACAAAGAAAGATGCAAGGCGATTGGAGAAGAGGTAGCCAGGCTCTTAGCAGCTGGTTTTATTGTTGAAGTTTTCCACCCTGAGTGGCTGGCCAATCCGGTGCTAGTCCTTAAGAAAAACGGCACCTGGCATATGTGTGTGGATTACACAGATCTTAATAAAGCTTGTCCAGCGAATCCTTTTTCCCTCCCCCGTATTGATCAAATCATTGATGCTACGGCGGGTTGTGAGCGTTTAAGTTTTTTGGATGCATATTCTGGCTATCATCAGATCAAAATGGCAGTTAAGGACCAGGAGAAGACAGCATTCATAACTCCCTTTGGAGCCTTCTGCTATGTGTCTATGCCCTTTGGGCTCAAAAGTGCCCAGGCAACTTATCAACGGTGTGTACAAAATTGTCTTCACAAGCAGATTGGCTGTAATGTACATGCTTACGTGGATGATATCGTGGTTAAATCCAGGGAGAAGGAGACTCTGGTTGATGATTTGAAGGAAACCTTTGATAACCTAAGGACATACAAGATGATGCTTAATCCGGACAAGTGTGTCTTTGGTGTACCGGCGGGCAAGTTATTGGGTTTTCTGGTGTCCAACGGGGGAATTGAGGCTAATCCGGAGAAGATCACAGCCATCACCTCCCTGGCTAAACCGAAGTGTATCAATGATGTTCAACGCCTGGCAGGCCGGATTGCCGCGTTAAGCCGGTTTATCAGCCGCCTTGGTGAGAAGGCGATCCCTTTGTATCAGATGTTGAAGAAGACGGATCAATTCATCTGGAGTTCTGCTGCTGATGAAGCATTTGAGGAGCCTGTGCTCGCCGCTCCCGTTGACAAGGAGCCGTTATTGCTATATGTTGCTGCTAATGCTCGTGCGGTCAGCATGGCTATTGTGGTGGAACGAAAGGAGGCAGGTAAGGAGCATCCGGTTCAACGTCCGGTCTATTATATCAGCGAGGTACTCATTGAGTCCTAGCAAAGGTATCCGCATTGGCAGAAGCTGGTGTACGGAGTTTTTATGGCAAGCCGGAAGCTTAAGCAATACTTCCAAGGGCACCCAATTACGGTGGTCAGTTCTGCCCCTTTGGGAGATATCATCCAGAACCGGGAAGCAACTGGCCGGATTGCAAAGTGGGCTATAGAGCTGGGGCCGTATGGTTTGAAATATGTGCCTCGGACAGCGATTAAGTCTCAAGCACTTGTTGATTTCATCAATGATTGGACGGAAATGCAAGCACCTGAAGAAAAGCCGGATCATACGTATTGGACCATCCATTTTGACGGATCCAGGCAGTTGGAAGGCTCGGGGGCTGGAGTCGTATTAACTTCCCCACGAGGTGATAAGTTTTGTTATGTTCTCCGTTTAATGTTCCCTTGTACTAACAATGCAGCTGAGTATGAAGCCTTGCTCCATGGTCTTCGGATGGCTAAGGAGATGAATCTAAGTCGAGTTAAGTGCTTCGGTGATTCGGACCTTGTGGCTCAGCAATTGTCTGGCACTTGGGACTCCAAGGACCCACTCATGGCAGCATATCATCATGAGGTGGATATTGTTGCAGGTTATTTCAGAGGCTATCAGGTGGACCACGTGGACCGGCGGAAAAATGAAGCGGCGGACGCTTTAAGCCGGCTGGGCTCTCAGCGCAAACCGGTCCCACCCAATGTTTTTTCTGGATGTGCTGCACAACCCGTCGGTGAAGATCCCTGGTGAAGAGGATTTGGCCATTCCTGATCCGGAGGCTCAATTGGCGGCAGTTCTTCATGTTATTCCGGATTGGACGCTTCCTTATCTGGCGTACAAGAACCGGGGCGAGTTGCCAGAAGATGAGATTCTGGCCCGGCAGATAATCCGGCAAGCCAAGTCCATGGCTGTCATCAACGGTGAGTTGCATCATTGCAGTGTATCAGGAGCTTTTCAACGTTGCGTGTCTCCTGAAGAAGGCCGTGAAATTTTGCGGGAGATCCACGAAGGAGATTGTGGTCACCACGCCGGTTCAAAGTCTCTGGTGGCTAAAGCGTTTCGCCATGGTTTCTATTGGTTAACTGCTCATGCTGATGCGAAGGATCTGGTCAGACGATGTGATGGTTGCCAAAGGTTTTCAAGACGTGCTCATGTACCGGCTCAAGAATTAAGGATGATTCCAATTACTTGGCCATTGGCGACTTGGGGGCTAGATATGGTTGGGCCTTTCAAAAGGTCCAAAGATAAGAAGACCCACCTCCTGGTGGTGGTGGACAAGTTTACAAAGTGGGTGGAGGCAGAACCTGTTAGCAAGTGTGTTGCGGCCACGGCGGTTCAGTTCATCAAAAAGGTGATTTTCCGGTTTGGCTTTCCGCACAGTATTATCACAGATAATGGTACCAATTTATCCAAAGGTGCTATGAAGGAGTTCTGCGAATGGGAGCACATCCGGCTCGACGTTTCATCAGTGGCACATCCACAGTCCAATGGTCAAGCAGAAAGAGCTAATCAAGAGATCTTGAGAGGCATCAAGCCCCAGCTCATGGTTCCTTTGCAGAGAACGCCGGGTTGTTGGGTAGAAGAATTACCATCTGTGTTATGGAGCATCAATACAACACCCAACAGATCAACAGGATACACACCGTTCTTCATGGTTTATGGAGCGGAAGCGGTTCTCCCCAGTGATATCCGTCATGATTCACCTCGTGTCACGGCTTATATTGAAGCGGACAACGAGACAACACGGCTAGATGCTTTGGACCGGTTGGATGAAGAGCGTGACATCGCAGCCACCCGATCGGCGATTTACCAGCAGGATCTTCGTCGTTATCACAGTCGCCGAGTCAGAACCAGAGCCTTCCAGGAAGGAGATTTTGTGCTTCGGCTCATCCAAGATCAGACTGATATGCATAAGTTATCCCCACCTTGGGAGGGGCCTTTCGTGGTCAGCAAGAATCTGCACAACGGGTCGTACTATCTGGTCGATATTCGAGAGCATAAGGACTCACGTACATCAGAGGAAGAGACTAACAGGCCGTGGAATATAGCTCATCTTTGGCCTTACTATACCTGAGCCATCGGCTATGCTTATGCACATACAATGTATATATTATGATTAAGTATAATAAACCAGAACCTCAGCTAAAGCGGGGTATCTGTTCTTTTACATCATGTGAGGTTACACGGAGTTGCTCTAAAGCGGCCTCCGGTTTACCCCTTGAGTTCGCTTTTCTAAAAGCATCGTGTTATATCACTTGGAGGATTGGTCGTGTCCGAACCAATACCATGCCTCTTGATAGGCAAAAGCCACCAGATCACTTGGGGACTTGGTCATGTCTGAACCAGTCATGCCTCTTGATCGGCCTAAGGCCACAGAATCACTTGGGGGCTTGGTCGAACCCGAACCATGACCACGCCATTCGGTCGGCATAAATGCCACAAGAATCACTTGGGGACCTGGCTAACTAGAACCATAGTTACACCTAACGGGAGCTTGGTCGTGTTTGGCCATGGTTACGCCATTTGATCAGCTTAAATAAATCTTTTTTGGCAAACATTTTTTTGTCATTGCTTTTGCTTCATACTTTTCTTTGAAGGGGGGTTTTTGATTTTTATTGTGTTCTTTAAAAACGACAAAGTTTTTTAAACAAACAATTGACGGAACACAGTTCAAGTCAATCCGGAGACTATTTGTCCGGTTTGATCCTTGTTGTTAACATCCTCTTATGGAGTAACACGGTATTCATTATAACCCGGCACGGTTTACATGGTAACCAGTGTCATATACATATACAGGAGTTGTTATTTCCTCCAAACAGTATGGGTTTGCAAAAGCTCCGCTTCAAGGTTGGCCAAGCCACCTTCACACTCAATGGTGGCAGGTATTATGTATCTCTAATTTTTTGATCATATACTTAAAATTTTATTTTGGATGTTTTGACTTTATATATACAAACATCATATTCCGCCTGACGGTACAACCGCGGTGGCACTTAACGAATTTCTTATTTCAGAAAGTATTTTGGAAAGTTCATTACCACAGGAAGAACAAGTTATGCGCGAAGGCATATCAACATCAAAGGTATCAGCTAGCCTATTACAAGGCAACATGGTGCCCATAATAACATAATTGTTTTTCACAAAGGAGAGACAGTTTTAAAACCGGCTTCCGGTTTAAGCTTGGCCACCAGCCTGGCCTGATGGTTGTGGGTCATCCTGCGCCGCTTCAGCTTCCGTTTCTCTACCCAGTGGCTGAAAATCCACAGTTGTCCAGTCGATTCCCATCAATGCTTGAAAAACAGCTTCGTCATGGATTAGCAAAGACGGGTCAATATCGGGAGAGTAAGTATGCTTACGGATTGGAGGGATCAGGTTTTACGATTCATGGATTGGTGCAGCTATTCGCTTGTTCTGGCTGTCATATTGGGCTTGATAATGAGACAAATCTGCTTCCTCAGCCAGTTGACAAGCTAGTGGACGTACCTCCCGGTTTATGGCTCGCAGATCCGCTTCACCAAATTCTGACCCGTCTTCCTTCAAACTGGGATAACCCCGAGCCGCTTCAATAGGATCAAAATCCGGCACCCAGGCTTTTGCCCGGATTAAAGCATTGATTGCACCGGTTCGAGCAGCAGATTTCTTCAGCTCTTCAACCCGGGAAGGAAGCACTGACAGTTTCATCAAAGTATCTTGAATCAGAGTGGGCGCTGGTTTGTTATGAGACGCGGTACAGATGATCCGCTGGGCACCAGTATACAATTGTTCAACCAAGGTATAGGCGGCTTTCAATTTCTTCCGCACATCTGACCCCAAGTGACCAATGCGTGTCCCTGAAATACCATAAAAGGTTAATAAACCGGCAACTCTGTAAGAAGGCAGAACCAATTCAGAAGGCAAGCTGGCTTACCAAAGTAGCAGTGGTCATGGCATGAACGTGCCGCTTTATGCTGGTCAGTTCATCCGTCACTGGTTTCAGTGCAGCCTCGGCATCCTCTGCTCGTTTGATCAAAGCGGACTTTTCAGTGGCCCAATCCGCCCGTTTCTTCTTGAAGTTCTCCTTAAGTTGTTCCATGGCACTTAAGGCACTGGCCAATTCCTCTTTTGCCTTGGAGGTTTCAGCCTGTTGGGTTTTCAGGTTTTCTCGCAGAACGATGACTTGGCTTTCTTTTGCCTTCAGCTCCGCCTGCAGGCATACAGATATATGTTTCAACAAATCGGTAGAAGGATTCAAGTACCAAGCACATAACAAGTTATGCGCTTGGCACTTGGGGGCTAATGCATATTCGATCTTCATCTTTCAATTGTTTACAAAGTCCCAAGCTCAATACAAGTATTCAACTTGGCACTTGGGGGCTAATGCATATCCGATCTTCATCTTTCAATTGTTTACAAAGTCCCAAGCTCAATACAAGTATTCAACTTGGCACTTGGGGGCTAATGGCTATTTGATCATATGTATTCTGATGCGGCAGTTTCAATTATTTAAAGTACCGGTTTAACTACGCTAAGTTGAACCGGCCCTTGGGGGCTACATCAGCAAATTTCAAAGCATCAAGATTTATATTATTAAGTCCCGGTTTGAAAGAATAGTTCAAACCGGCCCTTGGGGGCTAGGAGAGTCAGCAAGAATAAAAGCATACAAGAAGGAAGGAGCATATGGAAGTTACCTCATATTTATCTTTCATCATATTAACCAGACCGGCTTCGTAGTCACGGCTGGTATACAGCCGATTCAGATAGCCGGAATGGATATCTTGGGCGTTCAGAGCAGAGTAAGCCGTCAGATCAGTGTTCCACATGCCTTTGCCAAAAGCAGCAGATTCTTCCTTGGCAGAATGTTTGGATAAAGCGATAGGATTGCTTGGTTCAGCATGACCAGTGCTAGTAATGACAACCTCATCATCCTTGGTACCGCCGGTTTGCACTGGAGTTGTTGGCTTATCAGTAGATTTTGCTGGACCGGTGGAGCTTTCAATCCGGATGGAACCTGTGGGTTGTTGGATAGGGCCTGAGGTATCAACAGGTCTCTCTTAAGCAATAAGATCATCATCTGGCTGCGGTAGATTGTTGGGAATATCCTCAGAGATAGCCGCTTCAGGAATGACATCTTCTTCGGCCGCTTTGTCCAGGCGGGCCTTCTTGCTTGGCCTAGGTTTGTCCCTGAGAAGAATAACCAAATTAAATACAGCATGTGTTCTAAGGCAATGTACTGCAAACATCACAATAAATATGGCTTACCCAAGCACCGTTTTGAGCGGCGGGAGCTGAGTGGTCGATGACTCGCCAGAAGATGAGTGGGAAATAACCTGGTAATCGGAGTCAGACGGATTAAGAGGTTGACGAAAGCAGCCCGCTTTAGGACAAGCACGGATAGGCGAGTTAGAGACCTCGGAATGACATTTCCGAACCGAACTATTCGGTAAACCGGCGGAGGTAACTACCTGGCCACTGTGCCGGGTGGTGCGGCGAGCCTCGTGTTGTTGAGTCTTCATAAGAAGTTTAGAATCCAAATAAGCAAGAGGATGAGAAAATTTAACTTTCCGGTTTGCCTGACGAATTTTTTGTGAAGGCAAAGTTTCTGAATCGGAAGAGAGAATAATTACCTCTGCAACATCCGGTTGGCTGGCTTCGGCATCATCCTGACAAATATCATCATCAATAAGACGCATGAAAAATAAACCAAGTGAGTCAAGCTCTACCTCAAAGTCCGGATTATCCACCTCATCATCAGGGGCCGGATTAGAAGATGCAGTGGTTCTTTTCCTGTGGGCAGTCTTCTTCACAGCTTTAGTTTTTTGCCGGATTGCTCTTTCCGGTTTGTCTGCCTTCTCTGGTTTCTCCTGCGGCAGCTTTTTGCTCCAAAACGGATCATCGCCCTGATTATACAGACACTGATATTACAAACAATGACCAGACATGTCAATAACAGATTCAGCAAAGAGAAAAATCAAAGTCTTATAGCTGGCGGTTTGTAGGTGGCACAGAAGGGAAGCAGGCCGGTTCTAGCACAGATGTCCTCCGGTTCATTCAGTATCTTACGCACAGCCTCTGTGATTTCTTCACTGGAGAGCTGGAGTCTTGAATGTCGCAGTGGGTCATCCACACTATCAGTATATTCGCACATCAAACCGGAGCGCTGACTAAGGGGCAGTATGCTCCATGATATCCAACAGCGAGCAAGGTCAACCCCTGTTAAACCATTGGCCATAAAGGCTCTCAGCTTTGACAGCTGAGGAGCATATTTGCTTTTATCCTGGGCAGTCAATCGTCGAGGAAAAGGATGGGTATTGCTGAGCCGCTCCAGATGAAAGCCAGGCAAGGGATTCTCACCAGCAGGGGAGGTGTCTTTGCAGTAGAACCATGTCTGATTCCACTCCTTGGGGTGACTGTGCAGCTTGGCGTGAGGGTATGTGACCTCTTTCCTTTTTTGAATCGCCATGCCACCCAACTCCGTATTAGAGCCATCAGTAAACTTAGTACGGCGGTTTAGATGGAAAAGATCTCTGAATAATTCCACTGTGGGCTCCTCTTGAAAGAACACCTCATAGAGCACTTGGAAGTGGCACATATTTGTAACAGAGTTGGGGCCAGTGTCTTGCGGATGGATTTGGAAATCAGCTAGAACATCCTGGTAGAATTTAGAACCGGGCGGTTTAAAACCCCGGGCTAAGTGGTCTACGAAGACAACAACCTCTCCTTCTCGAGGTGTGGGGGGGCATTCTTTGCCAGGAGCCCTCCAATGGATGGTATCTTTGCTGCCAAGGCGCCAATCAGGACTAAATCGTCCAGTTGATCCTCTGTGACGCGAGAAGGGACCCAATTGCACTCATACACTTGCTTGGCCATGATGGAATCTACAAGGTAGAAGATCCCGGTTCAAAAATGCATTTGATCAAGATACGTTGGTATGGACACTGTTAAACCGGAGACAAAACTATCTGAACCGGAGTTTCATGAAGCAACCAACATCTGGCGGTTCAACAAGGGGACTAATGGTATATAACGGTTCGTAAAAAAATTCTACGAAGTTAAACCACCTGATCTAAGCATTGAACAGTCAAGACTGCGGATGAGTAAGTACACAAAAACAGATTTCACAAGATTATACTATAGCTTTGGATCCGGAACATTTCTATAAAGGAGATAAATATTCAAGGCCCTAAAGGAGCAGTGCCGAATCAATAAGCGAAGGTACGGATAAGATCTATGGTCTTAATATGCGAAAGTGAAAACGGAGGATAAAAACTACTGCTACATAGAGCGAAGATTCACAGACTCGTCTAAGGATCTATCATATGAACAAGAAGCAAGCCATGAACAGTTGAGAACATGGAAACCCTAGAACAGATCTATGATGAAAGGGATAGA
The DNA here is from genome assembly GCF_002162155.2 of Triticum dicoccoides. Lineage (NCBI taxonomy): Eukaryota > Viridiplantae > Streptophyta > Magnoliopsida > Poales > Poaceae > Triticum > Triticum dicoccoides. The sequence goes on along the minus strand of NC_041386.1, from coordinate 154,808,466 downwards.
AGACTTACCGGAGCTGAGGAAGAAGCGGAAGGTCGCCGCGGTGCTTTGGTATGCTCAGGGTGATGCAGCAGCCAAAGTTGGTGCGGAGGTCGACGACGGCGGTGTAGCTCCGAAGACTGGGCGACGCGAGGAAGAAGAAACAGAAGGGAAAGCAGGGGAAAAAGAAATGACCCTTCGGTCCTATTTATAAAGCAAGGGACATGGGTCAGGCGCGAAAATCAAGGAGCTGCAAGTTTGGAAATAGAGCTGTCGCCTCGATTATCGGAGATCTATTAAACAAGAAGGTATCACTGATAGTTTCTTTATGATAGATGACGTCACGCCGGTTTACAGCAATCAGAGAAGATGACATCACGGTGGTTCACCAAACTACAAGAAGACGTTGAAGATGAAGTTTTGCTAAGGATTGACATGAACCTGTTCAAATCAATCTGGGGCCTAATGTTGGGGATATTACTACTGGGCGTAAACCGGCCTATCTGGGCCGAATTAACTTCATCAGTAGTTAAGCATGTTAAAGCCCATGAAGATAGATGAGGGCTCAAGACCCATAATCGGCTGAGAGCCTGTAGCTGTAAACCGGCGAAAATATGTAACTTGTATTGTAAGTAAGGAATAAGTAGAGACCAAACCGGACACATCTATGAGCCGGTGTTGGGACTCTGTAAACCGACGGGCGTCACCCATGTATATAAGGGGATGACCCGGCGGCGGTTCAAGGACAACAAACAACAACTCGAGGCATAGGCGAAGCTTATTTGCTCCCTAGTCATCGAAACACCCATCAATTCCATCACAACTAGACGTAGGCTTTGACCTTCCTTGAAGGGGCCGAACTAGTATAAACTCTCTTGCGTCCTTGTGTCCGCTTCAACCCCTTCAAGCTAACCCGTAGCGATGGCTCCACGACTAAGTCCTTTCTCTAGGACATCTACCGTGACAAAACCACGACACCTCCCACTTCCCGGCAATAACTGCGCACGTACGCACGCAGTAACTGCATTGAGAATGGCAACCGGCCCGCGGACACCGCAATAAATCCGCGCGCGTGGGCCAAGGGCACGCGACCACGGGCCCCAGTGCATCACCCTGTCCTATCGCGCGTGTGGCCTGTCAGGCCTCTCCGGCTCCCGGGCGCCACGTGGCGCCCGCACGAAGTTCAAAAGATTTCCCCAAGATTCGACGGACCCTTCGGTTTCCCGCCCCTGTCGGGGTGCCGCGATCCGGCTTCTGGAAGCCGGCACAAGTGGGTGTTGCCGGACCCGGCGGCCACGAAATTCACCTCCTCGAGGGGGGGAACTACGAAGGCCCTCCCATCCGAAGACAGCAGACCTTCACAGCTTTGGGGACTACTGTCGGGGGGTGAACTCCAGGCAGGGAACAGAACCCGGATCCTTTTCAAAAACAACGGGGCCAGCAACGCCCCTCGAGCCGGCTCACGCTTGGTCGGGTCGCTCGACCCGGCCAAGCCCCTCAACCCGGCCGAACTCCACAACCCGGTCGGACTCCTCAAACTCGGCCCTAACAACCAGCTCAAGGCAGCCGAACCCGGCACATCAAGACTTCTCCAACAAGCCATCTCCACCCTTGGCGCGTTCCTCAACCCGGCCACGGGTCAGCTTCCGTCCTATCCCAGCCGTACGATGGGACGAGTCTCCATCTACTGATGATCGAGGCAACAGTGCCCCGCTCATGCCTCTGGTCAGCCAGGGCGTGGCAACAATGCCCCACCTACCTGCTGACCGGGGTCAATGTAGCAACAGTGCGACCATCATCACCAGTGACGCCAGCAACACTACAAAAAAATACACTTCCGTGATGATACGTGTTTGTCACAATAGGTCGCTCTTTTTGTCATGCATGTACATCCATGGCAAATTTATGACAGAATCAAGATAGTCATACCTGTGTTGTCGTAGAAGTGTTCCATGACATTACCAAAATTATCATCACGGAAGTGTCCACTTCCATGACGATAAATCGCGCGTCACAGAAGTGCTTTCGTCAAGGGTGACCGACATGTGGCATCCACTGTAACACACCGTTAAGCTATCGGGTAGGGTTTTGGATCCGATAACCCGTTAACAGCCCCGACCAATGGGGATTTTCCACGTGTAAAATCATCATTGGCTAGAGGAAACACGTGTCGGCTCATCGTCAGGACAGATGACATCCACTCACTGGACAGAAGGCGCCTATGATACGTCGACGCGTGGCACGGCCCAACAAGTTTAAATGGGTCGGCCCAACTAAAGGCCCACAAGATTTTGCGGACCATAATGGGCCGGCCCAGCTAAAGGCCCACGAGATTTTGCGGACCATAATGGGCTGGCCCAGCTAAAGGCCCACAAGATTTCGCCGGCCATAATGGGCCGGCCCAGGTAAAGGCCCACAAGATTTTCGTGTGCCATAATAGGCCGGCGCAGGTAAAGGCCCACGGTGACTCTAGCCCATAATGAACAGTAATTTTCTTTATACCCGTTAACGGCCCGTGATTTACATGGGCCGTTTCCAGCCCGTGTTAGCTTTCGGCCTATTGACGGCCCATACGTTCTTGGGCTCCTTTTCGGCCCTCGATTACTTCCGGCCCGTTACTGGCCTGTTCCCCTAATGGGCCAAATTCGGCCCATGGCAAGAGTCGGCCCATTACTGGCCTGTTCCACTAATGGGCCAAATTTAGCCCATGGCAAGAGTCGGCCCGTAACTGGCCTGTTACCCTAATGGGCCAAATTCGGCCCATGGCAAGAGTCGGCCCGTTTCTGGCCTGTTAACCTGTTGCGCCGTTTCTAGCCTGTCCTATATTCTGGCCCATTAACGACCTGTTATGCCTATAACAGAATTAAGCCTTTGCTGTCCTAAGGCCTGTTAACGGCCTGTTACCGTGCTGGGCCGATACCAATTACGCCCGATTATGGCCCATGTAGACCCATTTATCGGACGGCCCGAGGCCCATCGGTTACAGGCCCATTTATCAACGGCCCGTAGGAGACCCATGGATCCTACGGCCCGTATATGGCCCATGGTAGTTGCGGCCACTAGCAAACCAGGGAAAAAGAAGACTAGGAAATAAATAAGGCCAAAACTAACGCTAGGCTATTAAGGCGATTGCACAGATTACATCCACTCGGCATCAAAGATCGCCACCAGTGCAAATATAGGGAACACCCTACACTATACAAAAATGGCTTGCTGTTTTCTTCAGGCGGTGGCTGCACGTTAAGAATAAATTTTGTATCGCACCAAAACAAATTACAACTATATAACAAAAGGAAGGTTGGCATAAAACTTAACAGTCTAGCAGATAAATGCACCACCGGAAGTTCAGAAGCTCAGTTCATTTGACCTGACTGTTACGTTTTCATGTTGTATTGTCCGATGGAGCACCATAACCCTCGCCTTCATTTCCTCTAGGCTCCTGAACAACATAGCAAATGTCTGATAGTCTGGTTTCAAAACCATGCATATCTTGATGACATTGAGCAATGTTTCTCCTTGTTTCACAAAGGGTCTCTGTTAGGGAATGGACTTGTGTCTGGAGCGCAGATACAACATTGCTTTGAGCTTGCATATCTTGATCATGAGGCAGTTTGGATGATATTGCCTTAACAACCAACCCAATATTACGCAGGAACGTGCTTTTGGCACTGTTAGTGGACAGGTACTGACCCACTGTAGCAAGAGCTGACATTGCGGTTATAGTTGCCTCGCCACCTTCAGAAGGTGGCGGTTCCACCATTTTTTCCATAGCTCGCTGAAAAGTTGAGGTTTTACATTAGTAGTACCAGAACAGAAGATATTAAGGAGGTAGCAAAACCAAACAAAATATCTTTGGTCTATATACAGAACTTATTCTGGTGAACCCATGTAAAATATTAGTTGTATTTTATTGCAAAGTACATAATAAAACCAGGTTCCAAACATATGATCATGTACCATCGCTAATGTATTGTCTATTTCTTCACATTGTATTGAGGGCTAAGGATAAAGAGACGAAGTTTATAATACAGTAAGCATAGTATGACGTCATTCATATCACAAAACAACTGAGAACAGACAAACAGGCAATTGTAATGTTGTGTGGGCAAGTCCAGCACGGAACTAGATTACGGGTCAAGATCAAAGGAACATCACTCCTCTCTTTTAAACCTTGTAAGGTGCAATGATACGCTAAGACAATTGTGTATAAAATTGAAAAGAGTAATAGACATTGGCTGCAAACCATGCAGTTCAAGGCACAAGTCAGAGTAAGTAGTAGTTAAAAGGCATGAGGATTAAGGACTTACAACAGCGGCTTTGACTGGTGTAGTCATGCCCTTCTTTTTGCTGGTGTGACAGTCCTTGAAGATTTCCACAGCATTTGGTTCAGGTACTTTTTGGTCCTTGCGGGCTTTCCTCTGCATTTGGAACAAGTCAATATAGATATGATAATATGGTATAGCGAAAAGAGTGAAACAGCAGCTAATTACAAGAGCCTCGCATTGTGCAATATAGCTACGAGATCATGTCGTCTATTGGAATTTCACTTTCGTACGGTTGGCCTTGTTCTTTGAACAGTTCACCTACAAGAAGATAGATTTGTGTGGCACATGCATAAATAGGACTTCAACATGTGATTTGATGACATATATATAATGTACCTGATACTTCGGATCGGACCAGTGTTTAACGAGGCCTCTCCAGTCTTCATCAGATATATTTTCCACTGGAGATGTTTGGGCAAGTTCACTGTTAGCCTTGCCTTCAAAGTGAGTTTTCCTCAAGTTATGCCGATACTGTCGTAGAGCAGACTTGAAAACATGGGTGCAAGCTTGTCTGGTTGCATCATCTTGGCTATCCAACTTGAACCTCATCTATTAAAAATTATGGGAGTCTCATTATCAGCAACCTAGAAAGTATTGGACAGAGCAAGATGATATTACTAGTTTGCATACATAACCATACTTATAGATAAATGGTCGAGGAAGATGTTGAACTAGGTTTCGTCTTTGTCATTCCTGTACTGAATCCATGTTGGGAGGATACGTACATGACACCTAACAGAAACCACTGCCTCTGATACTAACTTGGCTGACTCTGTAGCATCACGTGACCTTTTTAAACCTGCCTCAAACGGATCTCCATTCTTCCTCCTCTATATTTAGTTAACCTATCGAGCATTATCCCTGATGTTTGTTTCCTCTTGCGCCTAGGTGCTAGTCCAACAACAAACATATGAAGTGTTAGTGTACATCAAACTGTGAGACTACATATAAAGAAGCATGCAACTGTAACTTGACTCCAGCAACTACCTTCTTGCTGTTGAAGCTCACAAGGTTCATCTGATATTGCCAACTCGTCTTGTGTCAAGAGTGCTTGGGAAGTAGTGTCAGGTGGCAAGGGAGCTTGGGAACGTGCTGCTAGCTCAGTTGACGCACGAGTACGTCGTGCAGCTGGTAGTACTGTGGTAGGTTTTGCAAGAACTAGGGCTGTCTCTGCTTGTTTGGTGGCAGCTATTTGTTTCTGTTTGTCTTTTTTTGCAACTCGTGTAGCATGGGATGCCGTGTTTGTAGAATTTTCTGCTGGACTTTGACCTTCTATTGCACCATCAGTACCAGCAGAATCTGCAGGATTCATCCGCTTCTCATTCCCTGCCATTCTGTGTTTCTTCCTCTTTCTCTGTGCCATGTTAAGTCAAGCCGACAAGAAAAATGAATAACAATTTAGTTCTTCAAAACAAATTGATGTGTGATGCAGACGAACTGAACTTTGATGTTAGACAACCACATGATAGGAGGATGTGATATGTATGAAAAACAGGACGGAAGAGATAACCAGAACTATGATGTGTAAACTAAGAAGAAGACATTTCACCAAACTAGAAGCAATGCAATGGAAGGTAGACACCATATGAAAGATGCTAAAAATATCGCTCTGCCAAGTTAACAGTGTCTCATCATAAATGGCGTTTAAACAAATGTGAAGCAGTACAAGAAATAAATCATATGCAAGATGCAAACAACATCACACTACCATGTTAGAGGTCTCTCGTCACTAGTGCCTTGCATATTCACAGCATTGCATATTCACATCTTATGATGTGTAAACTAAGGAGAAGGCATTTCAACAAATTAGAAGCAATGAAAGCTAGACACCATATGAAAGATGCAACGAATATCACTCTACCAAGTTAAAACTGTCTCGTCATAAGTGCCATTTCAACAAATTAGTAATACAAGCTAGAAAAGAATGTGAGATGTAACCTATATCACACTCCGAAGTCAAACGTGTCTTATGATAAGTGATTGCTGCAGGTTACACAACAGTAGTAATTTGATGTAAGAACATGGTGTGATAGACAGATATTGTATGTTCTAGAAATAGGAACATGTGTCTTATTTAAGTATAATGTGTAAAGTAAGCAGATGGAATTCAACAAAATTAGAAGCAATACAAGCTAGACATCACACATAACATGCAACCACATATAACAGTGCCAAGTTAGAGGGAGCACCGGTGATGCTGCACTAGGGGAGATGTGCTCATCATAAACACAGCTTTGTTGAGTGTCTATGCATGTGTTGTCTTGGAAATCATCTTGGGGGTGTGGAGGAGTAGAAACTGTAGAGGCCCTCCGTTCGGAAGGAGCACCTTTATCCGCTGCCTTGCTAACTTCCTTCCGCTTTATTGATTTTGAATTGTCAAGTAAAACCGACAAGAAAAAGCAATAAAATTCTCTCTTCAGAACTCATTCATGCATGATATTGACAATCAGTACTTTGATGTAAGGCAAACACATGATACCAGGATGGAATATGTACGAAAAACAGGACGGCATTGCATGTTCACAACTGTTTGTGTAAACTAAGCAGAAACCATTCCAGCAAATAAGAAGCAATGCAAGCTAGACACCACATGAAAGATGCAACCAATATGACTCTGCCAAGTTAAAAGCGTCCCATTATAAATGGAATTTCAACAAATTAGAAGCAGTGCATGCTATAAATCATATGAAAGATGCAACTAATATCGCACTGCATATACTAAAGGTGTTTCATCATGTTGATTGATGCGGGATACAAAAAAACAATAGTTTTATGTAAGGACATGCTTAATAGACAGTTGTATTGTGTACTAAATACAGGAAGGCATGTCACATTAATAGGTATAATGTATAAGCTAAGCAGACTAGCACATGCAGTTTAACCAGATTGGAAGAATTACAATCTAGACACCATATGCAACATGCAACCACATATCACGCTGCCAAGTTAGAGCAAGCACATGCGATGCTAGTGTAGGGGAAATGTTGTAATCAACTACAGAGCTACGTTCACTATCTTCATCTAGCATTTCTGTTTCTTGAGAATCATGTCGGGAGGCTGACGTTGCATTCTTTAAATGAGGAGTAGTCCCCTTGCCTGCCTGCCTCGTCATAAGTGATTGATGAGGGATACACAAGAACATTAGTTTGATGTAAGAACATGGTTAATACACAGATGTACTAGTATGTACCAAAAACAGAAAGGCATGTCATATTCAAAGGTATAATGTGTAAGCTAAGCAGATGCAATTTAACCAAATTGGAAGCAATACAAGCTAGACATCCGGCTGGAGTGGTGAGCATGATCATCTAGGATCTGAGAGCCTGGTGGGAGGCGGGCTGCTTCGCCACCATCGCAGCTTTTTAGTTGGCTTCCAGGTGATGCCTATCTTTGCTGGGCTTGTCACTGGCTCGGCCAGTGCCCTGACTAGCTATTTGTCTTCTGGTGCTCATGGGATGGTGGTTCATGTAAAAAAATATCTTTCCTTATCTTACCAACTTCGGCCTTTCGAATACAAGCTAGACACCATATGGAACATGCAACCACATATGACACCGCGAAGTTAAAGCAAGCACCTGGGATGGTGGTTCATTGCGAGCGAGGTCATCAACTCCAGAGCTACGTTCCCCGTCTCCATCTGCTGACACTACACCCTTTAAAGCGTTGAAACATGTCTTGCCTAGCCGCACACCAAACTGGAGCGACTTCTCTCTTTTCTTTTTGGCTTCTCTCATAGCAGCAGAGTCTGAAATACCCTTGCATAAAAACACAACAGTGAGAGTAAGGGCGAAGTGTGTGCAGAACTAGTGCACTATAAAAGTAGCAGATAGCAGGTGGCTGAAAAATAAATGATAGGAGACATATGATAGCTCTACAACATTGCATGGCAAACAAAATTAGATTCTACTCTGTATGATTTTGTAATATATGAGCACAGGAAATGCAGGTACTCCTCCAGCACACCACCACATGTGGTCATATCTAAGATAACAGTCGACTGAAAATAAATAGGTCAGTCAATTTTTTAATGAACCGTCCGATCTATAAGGAACGGGAAGATGGCCTTCGTCTACCTCCCGCCAGTCACTGTTGACGATCTTTCTCGAACCGCCAGCGACCACCAGCCCAGACCCCTGCCTCCGCCGCCCCGCCCTCCCATCGACCTCACACCACCGTCGTGCTTGGCAGCGCCCCCTGGCCATCCCTTCAATCCCGGTCGACCTCCAGATCGGGCGCCAGTAGCTCTAGGCCGCACACGCCCCTAAGATAAACACCAAGGCGCTGCTTCCCCGATGTAATAGGCGTACTAGCGCCTGTTACGCCGGGGAATGCTTCCGTTAATTGGGAATCAAGTGGCCAGAAATTGAAATTCAGGGGGGGCGACGAACCTCTAGCTAAGGTGAAATAGTATATGAGGAGAAACCTTGTGCATCGCGAGTTACTAGGAACATCTAGTATCAAGAAGAAGCGGTCAACTAGTGTCTTCTGTGGGATGAATACCGTGCAAGCAGAGACGTAAGATTTGCACGAATAAGGGAAGAGGAGTACCTTTTTCGGTTGCCGGTGTGGTCACCTCCACAAGTCACGCCGATTTTCTTCTTTTTACCAGGGAAACCGATGTTCTGGAGGGTGCAGGCTTGGAAGAACCCATGGCCAAATTGTTGACTGTGTTGCCGTGGCCGTATGTCGGTGGAGGGGAAGCAGATCCGAGGCGGCGAAGGACGGCGTAGCAGGAACAGCTCCGGTGCGGTGGAGGGTGGCGAAGTTGGAGCGGTAGCGGTGAGGCACAGGACGGCGTGGTTGAACTGGCTCGGGTACGGACGGCTCAGCCTCGGCTTCAACTACTAGATGTGGAGGGCGTTGCGGTTGAGGTTGCGGTGGACGACAACGTCGGGGTATCGGCTCCGGCGTGATGGAGGAGGGCGGTGGTTGATGGGTGGGATGGGGTGGTGGACGGAGGATGCCGGGGTTTCACGGCTGGTGGAGAGGTAGTTTTGGCGCCCACGGAGTACGAATGGGGAATCGGGCAGGTGGGGGGGAACCATGTTTCGGTCTGGAACGCGCTTGTTTTTGGCTTTTTTGAACAGAAATGGGACGCGCTTGTTTGAAATTTGGGGAAAGTACAAACTTTGCCCCCTCTTAAATTTCGGATCTACTGCGGGTCGGGGTAGGATGGTAATCCCAGGTGTCCCAAATAATGGGCGGGAGCAATTTCGGCCGCGCGCATGTGTGCTTAGGCGGCCATTGTGTATGAATGTTTTTCGGATGCGGTTGCGTGGCGTCTAGATGAAGCTATAAACCTACCCCGGTTTAGACGTTTGGATGATGGGCCGGTAGGTTTCATGGGTCGGAGTTATTAGAAAAGTAATTTCCTTGTACTACCAAACATTGGTCTCACACAGTTTCGGGCGAGTAGGGGCTATTTTGGCGCTTCGTTCGAAATTTTGAAACACAAGCATTCACGTTTAGTGTACTCTTGAACTATGAGGATTGACCTAAATATACAACGTTATATTTGACCTTGTATGTTTGAAAACCTCATTAAATTATCCGCTTCTTTTTGAAATTTTAACACTTGAAAATCCTATAACTACGATTATTTTGGAATGGAGGAGCTAAATTTGAATCTATTTTGTACACGACTACATATGCTATTATGTACAAAATCAGAGCAAAGATTGGTGCCCCCATAATTTAGGTATGGTTTACAAATGCCATGATATCAAATTCAAATAATTGAATGGACTTCATGTTGAATTCGATTTTTTTAAACCACCTTAAGTTGAATTCAAATGTATGCTAGTTCATAGGTAGTAGCTATTTATAATGTCCATTGTGTAACTTTCGTATGTATAATGTGCTTTACACACACAACATGAACTATACTCGCGTTTATATTCGATTGCTAAAGCGATGCATTGTCTGGAGTTCAAAATACTAACTATGTGGATCAACTGTGTCGAATAATAACATAGACATGCTCAAATTCGATAGAATCTAGATGTCTGATGGATCAATGACCGCTCCTTACGCGAATTGCAAATATCATGATCCCATCCTAATATTTGGATACAATTTATATCTTTAATCAATGTGAGAGCAGTCTTTTACGTGTAGTTTCACTCTCCATCGGTGGTCTCTCACACATGCTCACACACTCTCTCCCGAGGTGTCTTTCTCGCACACATGCTCTAGATATAACCCTCCCTCCCTCTCATAACCATTTACAACTGTTTTCACTAACCTTTATCACAAGCACTCTTCCTCTCGCAAACATACACACGCACAATCCTCATCGACCCTTTCTATATACATGGACCTGCCTACGTGTCTCATGTACGCACATTATCTTTACGCCTATCTCTCATGCATTGTCTCACACCTCTCTTCCTAATCGACGAGTATGATTCTAGCAGAGCATTCTGTAGGATGCCCCTTAAAGTTAGGTTGGCTGAATAGTAATATCAGAGATAAAGGGGTTACCTTAGTCCGAGAACCTAGGGTTACAAATCCTAGCCGGCTTTGTCAGTGGACACAGAGTGCTTCACAATTATGCTATCTTTGTCTTGTACAACTAGTCATCCATGGGTCTTCCTAAATGCATCACGGGCCGACCAATGTGGCGCAGGACGGAACAGAACAAAGGGCCTCACCTCGACCCACCGGACCTCACGCGGTGACACACCCTCTGCCCCCACGTCACATTATCTTCTCACACCCACACATAGCAACACAAACACCACACACACAGAAAATTTCTCCTGGTGCCTCTATTCCCTCCCTCCTTGCATATACACACTCAAGGGAATGGAATCTCTTGTCGTGACGTCATATTCGTCTCTCTCTCTAGACCACTCTCATTTCTCGTGCTATCTCTCCCACGCCCCCCCTCTCCCCCGTCGGCCCCTCTATCCATGCCTCTCTCGAATACGTAATACACACACATACCTCTCTAGGCCCCGCCAAATGCATCAACTACACATTCACACATGCTACATCACGTACCCCATTGATCTAAAAAGCCCTCTCTTCACGTTTATTTCGCATACAACATTCCTTTTGAATAAAGTGTGGCCAAAAAATTATTTTACAGTTTCTACATATATACAACATTACAAAGTTATATGGAGGAGTATGAACGCTAATTTGCATTACATGGTGCCCACAGTGATATTTATTCCGCACTGTGAATTTGTATATTTTTATACTATACACAAAGTTAGTCATAATAAAGAGAAACGAAGAGCATCTCTCTCTCCACCGCATACCCCCCTATACGCCCCTTTCACGTATGCACACAAAACTATCTCCAGGTCCTCTAAAAGTAAGCCCCCAGAAAATTCACGCATGTTTCATCTTTCTCTCGCGATATATGCACTAACGATCATTGTATTTGAAGCGAAAGCACGATACGTACATTGGACTTCAGAATCCACTCATTACGGTCACCATTTACGTTTAGTGGTTATTATGCAGTCACGGGCTCATCGTACAACTCTGTATTTGCTCATGACATGACTAGTTGACCAGTTAAACGCTCCACGTGGCACCTATAGTGTTGCATCACATTATCTCACTACCATCGTGCCCACCTGTCGACTTGTATCTACTCTACATCTACACTCTTATAAAATACATAACACTCTTATAAAAAACAGAGTTGGTGATGATGGTGTGCCTGCCATCCTGCAATATAGGTCGTCCTATTTATATCTAACGGATAGGAAAGAAACTATGGCAATTTTGCAAAAAGGTACCCACACACCTCTCCATATTTGCAAATAAGGCCTTCCCTCGTTCATCCTTTTCTCTCACAAGATAAACAAGGCATACAAATGCATCTTGATGTTACATGCAACGCACGGGCATCTTGCTAGTAAGAATGAAAACAAACGACAAAAAAATATTTGGACGGTGGTTCGAAGTCATGACCGCGGGCACAGCGGACAAGGTGGCCTTGTATTGGTATGCTGAGCCGTCTGTTTTAACACACAGGAGCTGGTGTGGTGATTATACACACATGCACGCATGCACACGAACTGCATCCACGCAACACTCACACAAACACATGAACCCACGCACGCACGCAACACTCACACGTACACACGCAGCCACGCACGCACGCATGCAACACTCACACGCACACACGCATGCATGCATGCATGCACACACCAGTACACCACATGACCAACACACACTCTCACGCTCAAGTGCTCAACCTACACGTGCATGCGCACACATCAGGCCCTGACAGACACATACACAACCAGGTGATTCCCGCGCACGGGTTGGAGCCTTGTCGCGCCTGCGTAAATTTGTGTTTATCTGACCTTTTGCCTATGCGAACTGACAGGTGGGACCCACAACGAACGTGGTCAATTTAACTAGTCAACATGGCGCCACGCAGACTATTTGGCCGGTCAACAGAGTGCAATCCGATGCTGAGCTGTGAGCAAGTGACCGTATAATCACCGCAAAACGTATATAGTGACCGTAATCAGCTTATTCTGAAGTTCGGTGACCGTATTACGCTTTTCTCTCTGTAGGCCCTCCAAAACTACATCTCTACACGTTCTCGCATGTTACATCTAACAACTATACAATACAGCACTGCTACTACACTCTAACACAATAAATCATATGTGTTTTTAGTTTTACTAGATATCATATTGTTACTTATAATTATTCAGTTTGCATACATTAAAATTGCCTTTGAAATGTATGGCCAGTATCATCTACCGCGCGGGAAAAATCCCGCCTTTCCTGTTTAATCGGGTTTGTATCGATGGATCATGCGAAACAGCAAAACTATAGTACTATACAGTGTAAGTGACAGTTCACTGGGCCGTCGTGTCGTCTACTCCTCCGTCGTAAGAGTGGAGTGCTTGCTTTCATAAATCTTCTAGTCCCTTTCGCCGACATGTGGGACGTCAAGCTACCGGGTCCACGTGCCATACCGGAATACAATGCAGAGTAGCCGGGGTGAAGCACCCCAGTCATGGCGCCGGCGTAGTAGTGAGCAATGAGGCGTCAAATCAAAAAGCTGCACCTTTCCCGCAGTTAAGTTGGAGGGACGAAGCAACCATCATTTCACTCGTTGCTAAATCCGCTTCTCCCTCATCTTCTTCAACTTAATCACGTGTTGCTTCTGTCGTTGTTCTGCCTCATGTGGGACGCGGATCGGCTTGGTAAAGCACTGACACGTGGGACCGCATGTTAGCAAACCGCTAGGACAACGTCCTCCGAAAATAAGAAGCCTAATCCTAGACTTACAAAGGGCTACATAGCTGCTACGTATACTTTCCATCTAATCTATATATGCCCCCTTGATTTTCAGGTGGGGTGGGCCTAATCCTCTCCTTTAATCCAATCAAATAGTCCCACATCACATCAGTTCGTAACTTTACGTAAACCATTACGTGGATGTAGCATTGCTCAAATAAGAAACCTCCCCCACCATCTGCGCGGCAAAATCACCTCCTTTTTACTAATCTCAATTCTATAATTTTTTAGATCAATATAATTGAGATTTGTATAGATAGCACACAGGAGCAAAACCAAGTGGTACGGTTAAGGGCATCCACAATGTGTAGCCAAATGTGAAAATAGATTTTGGCATCGTGGGAACCATTGTGGACGGTGTTGCCAAAGCCAAAAAGATGGAACCGAAGCTCCCTGATTGATTGATTGAAGGAATAGAAAAATGCAATGCCTCTCCTCTTTCTCCCATGCTTGGATGCATGTAGTACAGTATAGAGCACAGAGTCTACTCCCCTGTCCCTTCTATCACAAATCACAAAGCAGTGAGGCATCAAATCACAAAAGCACGGACAAAGCAACCATCATTTCACTCTTCGCTGACTCCGCTTCTCCATCGTCTTCTTCGAGAAGCCATCTCACCGCATTAGTTATAGTAGTACTAGTAAAGGACTTCCTAGATGCAAATAAGGCGGTTGTCTCGGCTTGCAGGCGGCACTTGCGAACGACTTACCGTGGTCTCCCTCAATGGTGTTCTCCGTCGAACGCACTTCGCCAAACCACCAACCAAAATATCGTCGACGTCACCGCAATGGGGAAGGAAGTCAAATATAGTTACTACCACCATTTTTTTGTACACAAGGACAATATATCAATATTACAATTTTCAAAGGGCCACTAACACTAATCGAGGCAAAATTGATGGGGTTAGCAACCAAGGACATTAATATCCCCTGCATGCATGCGGAAGTGAGAAGGTTGGTTTGCATGGAGCTGCATTGATCAAGCGATGAGGAGTGAGATGGTTAGCTCTTTGGTCTTTGGAGAAAAAAATACGCATTAATTGACACGTGAAACGAGGATTTGTATCGATTAAATCCCGCGAAGGAAAACCCAGCCTTTCTTTTTTAACACTAGTACTCCTAGTACGTACGTACTTATCCTGTTTGGGTCTAGGCTTTGCATTGCCAAACTTCGCCACACATTTTTTCCAAGCTAGCCTAAAGTTTTCAAAATGAGGAGGTACACTTGCGCACGGCTATCGCGGTCGCACCACACCCTCACACGGTCGCTCCTGCACGCCGCGGTCGCACCGCACCCTCACACGGTCGCTCCTGCACGCCGCAAACCCAACCAAGGGAACGCACCCTCACTGACACATGTTGTCGCATGTGAACACACCAAACTCAGCCATCCTATCGCTGACACATAATTTTCGTTCATAGAGTATGTTTATCCAACCGCCTGTTGGGGAGTATCCATACGGCCCGTGCGGTGGTCTGTTGGGGAAGAAGAAGAGGTGAGGAAGAAGGAAAGAAGGGTTAGGAGACGTAGGATATTCATCCAACCGCCTGAAATGGTAGACTGACCCAAGTCGGGCGACTTGCATAACAAATATATGTTTTTACACAGCAAAAGATCCATAAAACCAACAACATAAAGAAAAACTATCACTGCTCGTGGAAAGAGACGACCTCGTCGTCTTTGGCTGCCAGCGCGAACCAGCCGTCGCTGCCGACGTGTGTCTCCGCACCGCGGTTGTCCTCGTCCTCCAGCTACTCGCTCAAGCGGAGCGTGCAGGTGCTCTGCACGGACGAGAGCACAGCCCGGTTCAAGTCGAGGACGTCCGGTTCCGCCTGCAGGAGGGCCTCGATGGCAGCGACATCCGCGCGCTCCGCGTCGAGTCGAGCCTCCGTCGTCCAGTTCAAGTACAGGACGTCCGGTTCCGCCTACAGGAGGGCGTTGATGAGAGCGGCATCCGCGCGCTCTGCGTCGAGTCGAGCCTCTGCCGCCCGGTTCAAGTCCAGGACGTCCGGTTCTGCCTGTAGGAGGGCTTCGATGGCAGCGGCATCCGCGCGCTCTACCTCAAGTTGAGCCTCCGCCGCCCGGTTCACATCCACGACATCCGGTTCCGCCTGCAGGAGAGCCTCGATGGCAGCGGCATGCGCGCGCTCCGCGTCGAGTTGAGCCTCTGCCTCCCGGTCCTCCTTTAGTATCGCCATGTTGAACCACTGGTCCGCCTGCACCATGGGGGACTCGGACACCGGCACGAAGTCAACGTCCATCGTCTCATACCCATCGGGGGCCTTCTGTGCCACGACCTCCGCCATGAACATTGGATCGGCTTCCTCCTCCTCGAAGCTTGGCTCCAGAGAACTCGTGGATTGGCCCGCCGCAAAGTGAGCTTGGGAACGGGGGTCTGTGGCGCCGACCGCCGCCACGATTTCTGCGCGGCGCTCCGGCGTCAGCATCTTGTAGTAAGTGATCTTGCGATGCACCATGGCTTTTCGGCGAACTAGGGGACGCTTAATGCGGGCTAGGGGATCGAAAGGTGGGGGAATGGGTTGTAGATTTGGTGTGGTTTTAGGGCAGTGGCTGGCGTAGGCCGAGCAGCGAAGGTTTTGGTGTGAATAGTGGTTCCGGTGACGACCGGTCAATCGGTTTTGACTGTACATCGCTCTTGTTGTGTTCGCGTTGTAGCCCGGCACGCTGGACCCTCCACGTCGCTCACCGAATGGAACGCGCTTCATCTTGCGTTTTCGCTCGCTTGTGGGACCGCAGTTGAGAGCAAACCGATGTCCCTCCCCCTCCCCCGCCTGCGTCATTTATTATACCACCACTCCCTCCGTTTTATGCGGAGTAAATAAAAACAGAGGGAGTATACTACGAATGAGGATCCCCTGACGTGGCCGAACCCATTGAGTAACTGACATGCGGGGCCTAGCAAGCATGGGGTCCGCCAGTAAGTGACCGAAAGGGAGGGTAAGGCAGGGATACCTACGTCAGAGAATCCACTTCCACTATACTACTTTGACCAAATGTTAGAGTAATAATATATGACATGCAACTTACACAAATGTTAGAGTAATAATATATGACATGCAACTTACACAAAGCATACAGGGTCTAATGCGTTTTTCGAGGCTAACTTTGACCAAATGTTAGAGTAATAATATATGACATGCAACTTACACAAAGCATATGGTCAAATTCGTATGTGAAAGGAGTTTCCAATGATATAATTTTCACATTATACATCTCATGTACTATTAATCTTGTCAATAGTCAAATTGGAAACCATCTCGAGTATAAATCTAGAAGTACGTACGAATCTAACAATATTGATTGGGCGTTGTTGAATGTTGATACCTTTTTGATCAAAGTAGATATACTTTGACTACACATAAAACTTATATGTAAACTAGAAAGGATAGGAGGGAGTATATTGTACGTTCAAAAACGAAACGAACATTGAATACCCTTTATATATGATTTGCGGATGCTATGATCACCGGTTCAAAATTTTGAATCCACCTTAGGTATCACGTGCCCCCACTCGTTCCCTCTCGATTTCATCTCGGGGTCCGGAGATCTATTGAAAGAGGACTAGGGTGGGTACATGTGAATGATACTCGGCGGAATGTTCAAATGAGGCATGCGGTAGGATGGACTCGACCGGAGGGCGACATGGTCGATGGAGAAGAGGGTTGGAGAGGAATGACAAATAAGCGAATGCCACATTATTATACTTGAACGGCTCAAATAAACAATAAGTTGTCTCGCTTGGCCTACATAATGAAAGGCCTAATGCGCAACGCGGAGCACTGACGCTCGAATATGGCCGGGAAAACAGGGAAATAGACATGTGGGGCACACCCGTCGGGACGACTAGCGCAGACTAGTCCAATGGAGGAGCTGTCCCACGACCTCCTCTCCACCGACAATCGTTCATGTGGGTTGTTGGGGCCAACAACAGGGCGCAGCTCCAGCACCGCCTCTGGACACGGCAACCGCAGTGAGCAACACACTCGTATCGTCGCTAGACACGGTTGGTTTCAGTTTGCCGAGGGTGGCGTTAGTGCTGTGGCACGACCAACGGTATGTTTGGTTTGTGCCCAAGGTTGCCCCATCAAATCATTGGGTAGCCAAAATTTTGGTTGAGGTATTGGTTGCCCATGATTTGGCCGACATTGGCAAGAAAAATGAACTTGAGTTGGCTAGAGTTCATTGGCATGCCAAAGAAATGGCAACCATCCAAACAAAGACCAATCTTTGGGTCATGACCAAAATTTTGGTTGAGGTATTGGTTGCCCATGATTTGGCTGACATTGGCAAGAAAAATGAACTAGAGTTGGCTAGAGTTCATTGGCATGCCAAAAAAATGGCAACCATCCAAACAAAGACCAATCTTTTGGTCATGACCAAAATTTTGGCAAGGTGCACTTTGGCCACAATCCAAACACACCCCAACACCCGGCTCGTCGAGGATGCACGGGGCGCCACGACGCGTCCGCGGAGTGGTGTAGCGCGGCCAACTGCATCCTCCGGACCTGAGACCATGCCGGGTCGTCTTGCTTTTCCAATGACATGCGGGGATCGCATGTGAGAAAAGGGCATCTCCAACGTTGCCACGACCGCAGCTGACTACCCTGGCACACCAAAACCCTCGTCCCTCGCGCCGTCGCGCGGTGCGTTCCCAGCCGGCGCCAGCTGCCCGCATTCATGTCGTCCGTTCGTATGTCGTCATTAAGAGGCTCGGTGCCCGCGGAACCAACTCCGGCAACTTAATGACGCACCCGGATGCTTGGCCTCACCGGAATGTGCTACTTAAAGCGGCAACGCCCAGCTAACCTCCACACCATAGAGCATCGTCCTCCTACCTGGAACCACATCCGCCATGACCGCAAGCGCGAACGCTCTGCGGGAGAGCTTGTCTTCGAGGATGGAGCTTGAGGTCGCCGCCCTCGCTCAAGTCGCCGCACAAGCGGTGGCCACGCTGGCGGCCGACGACGGGAGCACCGTCAGCCACGCGTCCTACTTGCCGCCGTCCAACGTCCGGCACCGTCGAGGTCGGGGACTCCTCCGAGGATGAGTAGGGCATGGGAGGCGGCAGGGCATGGTATGCCAACTGGCCGGTCTGTCTCCCGTGTTCTACTTTTCCTCGCTGGAGACCGCACCTTCACTTCACGGGTCTTGAACCCCGCCCCCGTACATGGAGATCACAGATGGAGGACGTCGGTCGCCGCCGTAGAATAGGTTTAGGGTCGGGTTTCTTTTATTTTTTTGTCCTATAAAAGTTCGAAATGTAATGAAAATCTGCCGTGTTTGCATTAATCTCGGCCGGTGTATATGAACTTTCACAGTAATATACATATTGTAGGAGTACTAGCAAGATGCCCGTGCATTGCACGGAAGATCAAGATCTTGTGGGAGAAAAGGATGAACAAGGGAAAGCCTTATCTGCAAATATGGAGAGGAGTGCGGGTAAATTGTCATAGTTTCCTTCCTATCCGGTAGATATAGATCAGACGGCCTATATTGCAGGATCGGACACATCTTTCTACATCTACGGGAACCTATGAAAGGGTTAACATAAATTGCCTCTCTCTCTCTCCTCCCCTGATTTTCATGGTGGTGGGCCCCTCCCTCCCCCCAATCTACAATCAACAGCTCACACGTTTTACATTACGTTAATTACATAACTGGGATTGCGTAGGTGTAGCATTACTCGTCCTAAAAGCCCCAACTAAGCCAACCTCTGAGCATATCGCGCGGGAAAAGACCCGACCACGCCGTTTTAGTCGGGATTACCAGATTACTAGTAGTAGTATCGATGGATCGCGCGAAGCAACAGATTTTTTTTTGAGGGGGTGAAGCACCTAGTTTGAAAGGAAAAAATGCGGTACACTCACAGCACTCATCTTGCGGTCGCATTGCACCCCACACACGTTCGGTCCTGCACACGGCTCACGCAAACGGAACGCGCTTCGGCTTGCCTCTTCACTGACACGTGGGACTGCACTTGGAGAAACCGACCATGCGCCAAACTCCCCCCGCCCACCGCACGAAAATCCTCCCCCCCACACACACACCCAAAAATTCCCCCCAAATCCGATTCAACCGCCCTTCGGCCAACTAGCCAATA
>NC_041386.1:154713526-154788279 GCF_002162155.2 Triticum dicoccoides | reverse complement strand
CCCCTCCACTCCATTCTCTCCGCCAAAGCCGCCCTCCCCGCCGCGCCGATACGTCGGCGCCGCGGTTCAGCGATCCTCTCGCTCCCACAGTACGCTCTCATAGACTGCCGTCCTCTAGCCGCGCCGCCACCTCTGGCTATTTTCTTGTGGAGGCGCACGGCGGTCAGCGCCGCCACCGCTGGCGATGTTCGTGTGGAGACGCACGGCGGTCAGCTTCTCCCACGGTACGCGCATTCTAGACTAAGGCCCCGTTCATGTCGGTGTAGCGCTGAATGTTAGCTGACAGATGCTGTTAACCTCACTGTTTGCCGAAGTAGTTTACTGTCAATATGCTCTGCTTAAGAAGCTTCCTTGCCCTGTTCTGCACTCAATCTGCTTAGCTGAGATGGCATGCCAAGGCCGATTAGTTGCTAAAATATCCTTCCATATATTTATTGTGACGTAGACTGCCATGGTCTAGTAGCCAATCTGTTAGCTGAAATAGCTCTACACCGTTTTATACTCGATCTTTGCTGCTGCGATGGCCTTCGATAGTTCGATGGCTGTGTGCTCGGCCTCATTGACTGCTGAAACAGCCTGCCATAATTTGGCACTCAAATTTGTTTGTTGAATTAGCTTTACATATATTTCGTTACTTAGATCTGCTCGTCCAAATATCTTGCCATAGCTTTAGACATCGACCTTTGTATTTTTTTCTGGACTTCATAAAAAGCATATATATTTTTCCTGTAATATCTAGTAGAAGAACTAATTTGTATGTCTAACAGATGGACAGGACTTGGATAACTTCTGCTCGAAGATTCTCCGCTGCATATGTCGAGGGGGTTGAAAACTTCATGAACTTTATCAGAGCTGAGTACGGTGGTCCGAAATCAGATGTGCTCTGCCCGTGTAGCAGTTGTATGAATTCAGTTACAAGACCCCAGTCAACTGTGCAAAATCATCTACACTTGTATGGGATGTCGGTCACATATACTAGGTGGGTTCATCATGGTGAAGCTGTGAACGTCAATGTTATTGACTACGTGGAAGCAGCAGCTCACCATCTTGATCTGCCTGATGCTCAGGTGGAAGAGGAGGAGGAGGTGGTGGTGGCGGAGCCAGTGAGTTTGACCAACATTGAAACAATGCTACAAATTGCTTGTGCATTCCATGAACTTTCACCTGCAGAAGAAAAACGGTGGGCCCGCATGTTGGAACAATGCAACATTGTTGTCACCCCAGGAAATAAGCTGTCAGTATTCTCAGCTATGGTCACCTTTCTTTAGGTGAAAACATCTGAGCAGATGACCAACAAATCATTCGATGCGATGTTGGCTGCTTTCCGCGAATCTTTTCCAGATGCGTCTGAGCTGCCACACACCTACAGTAAAATGAAGAATTTCCTTCGTGTAGTTGGAATTGGATACGATATGATCCATGTTTGTAAGAATAATTGTGTTCTATTCCGGAAGGATTATGCCAACTTAAGTGAATGCCCGAAATGCAAATCAGCAAGATGGAAAGATGGCGATGCTGTGAAGAGGATTCCTCATAATGTTCTGAGACATTTTCCAATTACACCAAGATTGCAGAGGTTGTTTCATGATGCTGAAACAAGAGAGGATGTACTGTGGCATTCTAGGAACCAGGAGTACAGAGATCAGAATGTAATGAGCCATCCATCTCATGGTAGTGAGTGGAAAAGCTTCAATGATAAACACAAAGAGTTTGCTGCTGACCCGAGAAACATTAGACTTGGCTTAGCTTCAGATGGATTTAACCCATTTGGCCATCAGAGCGCCACATATAGCATGTGGCCAGTGCTTGTTATCCCTTACAACATGCCTCCAAATGTCTGCACCAAAGAATCAAACTACATGATGGCCTTGCTCATCCCAGGTCCAAAAAGTCCTGGAAAGGATTTTGATTTGTTCATGGAGCCTCTTGTGGAGGAACTTCAACAACTATGGAAGGGTGTTCTCACTCGAGACCTATATAGCAGCCCACCAGCTGATTTCTTTCTGCATGCTGTTATAATTTGGTGCCTCCATGATTATCCGGCTTTGGGCACTATGTCAGGGCGAACGACACATGGTTACAATGCATGTGTTCGTTGTGACAGGAATCCGCTGTCATACGCAATACTTAGCCAGATCTGTTACATTGGACACCGTCGTTTCCTTGCCAAGGACAAGCCGCATCCTAGAAAATATCGAAGACATGTGTTTAATGCAAAGCATGAAAACCGTGATGCGCCAAAGAGGCTCAGCGCCGATGAGTTGCAAGTGGAATTAGAGAAGGTCAGGCATATTACACCAGGAAACCATCCTGGTAATGGTAGCGGGAAAAGGAAGCGTGGCAGGGTAGAAGAGAGATTATTGTTTACCCGTAGGTCCACTTTGTGGGACTTGGAGTATTGGAAAGATTTGGATCTAAGGCATAATCTTGATGTGATGCACATCTAGAAAAATATATGTGACAGCATTATCGGCACACTTCTTAATATTGAAGGCAAGATGAAAGATACCTTAAAATCTAGGATTGATTTGACACACCTGGGTATTAGAAAGGATTTGCAGGTGTAAGATGAAGGTAAACCACGGGATATGGCACCAGCTGTGTACGTCTTGGACAAGATAAAAAGAAAAGAATTATGCGAGGTCCTGTCACGTGTGAGATTCACACATGGATTTGCTTCCAACCCTGAAAGGAGAGTCAGTGCAGATGGAAACAAGGTACAAGGGTTGAAAACTCATGACTGCCACGTCCTACTTCAAACGGTTTTACCTATTATCCTTAGAGGATTGGGCCGCCCTGACTTATACAGAGCAGTTGCAGAGTTGGGACAATTCTTCAGGGAACTCTGCAGTAGGAATATCAGGATAGATGCTTTGGAGCGTCTTAGAGACAAGATACCAACTATCCTATGCGACCTTGAGAAGATATATCCTCCAGCCTTCTTTGATGTGATGGTGCATTTGGTTGTTCATCTACCTGATGAGGCACTACTTAGAGGTCCAGTACAGTATGGCTGGATGCACCCTATTGAAAGGCGGCTAGGCACTTTCAAGGGCTATGTTAGGAACAGAGCTAGACCCAAGGGTTCCATTGTAGAGGCCTACATTGCTATAGAAGCGTTGACATTCTGCTCAAAATACATTGAAACAGCTGATCAGCTTAGCAAAGAGGTGGGTGAAGACAATCCCGGGCTCAATGTTTTCGATTATTCTGTTCGAGTTACAGGGAAGAGTCGAAAAGAGGACAAACCTAAAGATTTGGACAAAATGGTTTGGTATGTGTTGAATAATTGTCCTGAGATACTACCTTATATCAAGTAAGTGCAGTACTGCAGCTTATACATCGTAATCTACTAAACTTGCAGCACATTCTTATATATTTAGATGTTTGACGCGATCACTATGTTGTGCAGCATCTACAAAGAGGAGTTACTGCCGCAAAATCCAAGAAACATTGACAAACTGGTTATGGCAGGATTTGCGAAATGGTTCAAGAACCATGTAAGCTTTTGAAGTGCACTGTCAGTTTTTTTAATATATTGAGTACATAAGATGATCAGCTTGTCTATTTTCTAACCATAGGTTAAGAAGATGCGGGGGGATGGGCAGGCAGTTGATGATACCCTTTACTCACTAGCAATGGGTCCTGATACTCGGGTAAGACATTATGAATCTTGCGTTGTTGGAGATGTGCGCTACAACACCCTTGCACGAGACGAAGGCAGGAAGACACAAAACAGTGCCATCATGAGCACGGATACGTATGACAAAGAGACAACTGAAATGTATGCTAACATAACAGACATTATTCAGTTGCAGTATATCTCCAGTTTCGAGGATCATCAGTGTGTGGTTCTGTTGTGTTATCGTTGGTATAACCTATTTTCCAGGATCGCAAAACCCAGAGGTGATGATTATTTCAAATCCATCAATGTCAAAGCGGCGTACCAGCCAACGAGCCATTTATTTTGGCAAATCAAGCAACACAGATATTTTTCTTGGAAGACACATTTGCACATAGCGATGACTGGAGAGTATTGCAAAGGTTTGAGCAGAGGAATTCGTTTAATGAAGTTGCACAACAAGATGATGCTTACACTGCTCCTGATGTACAAGATAACACAGATGTTCCTAATATCTTTGAGAACCATCACGTCAATGACGCCAGCGAAAAGACTGCATGTCGTGTTGTGGACATACAAGAGTTGATCAAGAAGAAGCCAATGTTCGAGGACGTTGAGGACGAAGAAGAAGATGACACCATGGGGAATTATGATTCAGACTGATACACATGGCGAAGATGTTGACGCTGCTGCTGCGGGTGATGATTACATTGCTTTTGTCGTATTTGCCTGTCAGAAGACGTTTTTTTATCTACTATGTGAAATTGTGTTTGCTATGACAACTGAAACCTGATGAACATGTTGTTTAGTATTTTGCTATGAGAACATCACTTGTTATGTATGCTGATTTGTGTTTGGTGATTGTATGACAACTAAAACATGATGACATTGTTGTTTAGTTGTACTCATATTTGGCTGTGAAACTTGAATTTGATGACATAGTTCGCTGTTGGACTGCAATTTGCTCGACGTCTTCGAATGAGAACAAACCTGACCCGACGGGGCCTCTGCTATTTATTTATTTATATGAGCAAAAGGGGATACCCCCTGATTTTCGTTAATAGAAATCATTAGATGTTCACAACACTATGCCCAGCCTGCTACACAGGTTTCATTCATTACTAGTTTCAGCAAAGTGCTCATGTCGTAGCCACTGAATACATCACGAGTGCTACATACACTGCAAATAAAGAGACAATCATCCTACAGAGCACATCGATTTTGCCCATTATATTCACAAGCTCTTTCATCTCCTCATTGCTGTCAAGGTTGTTCAGCAGCTGTTGCTTGGCCATGATCAGAGGAACTGCATCTTTAAGCTTCTGCTCTGCATCTTCCTCTTCTGCCGTTCCTTCAGTTACTTGTCCAACACCCTAACCTGCTGGTATTGGGATTCCTCGGCTAACCAAATAATCAGCGTAGTTGCATTCCCCCACATCAGCAACTTCCCAGAAATACAAATCACATGAATCTTCCCTTTTCTGCATGAATCAAATTGGTAGATCATCAACCAAACTATTAAAAAAATCAGCAACTAAAAGCAGCAGAACAACACTTAAACATATTATTACCCCATGATTCGGGCATTTGTAGAAGACTCGGCCAGGGTTGCGGATTGTGGTTGAGATGCGACGGATGACTCTGCGTGATTTGCAGCAGTGGCACCACACCAACGGCGGCGGGTTGCGATGAGCAATCGACTGCGGTGCGCGTGCCGGTGAGGGTGTGATGAGACCCACAGGCGATGGTACAGGTTGCAACTTGGCGCATATCTGGTTGTTGCCTGCTAAAGAGCAGGTGGACGAGCAGCCAGCGGACATGGTTGCTGCGGCCAGAGCTTCTGATGCTAGGCAGAGTAAGTAGAGAAGAGGAGAAGCGAATGTTGGATATGTCAGTTTCATTACTTGCAGAGTAGCATAGCACCATATATAGTCATAGTCTAGGTTTGGATTCAAATCAGCTACATGAGCACGTCTATCTTTTTTCTAAAACTCGGCAACGTCTCATTACTGGTACACTAGCTTGTTCTGTACGCCTTCCCAAGTCTTTGATTTTATTTCCCTTTTTTGCGAGGAAGGAAGGAGGACAAAATTGAGAGTTCCTAGGACTCGAACCCAAGACCTCTCGGTTGAAAACCAAGGGTGCTAGTCACTTACGTGGCGAATGTTCCCTGTGAGGAGGACGGCAGACGAACGCATTTTCCTCGCAGTTTTCTTCCTATATATAAAAAATTACGCTACTTGGTGTACACTTAGTCAACAAAACGATTGTGCCAACCTTGAACGTTGGATTGACATTCAATGTCTGTCGCGTTTCTTCAGTCTCTTCTTCCTCGAGCCGCCAAAGCCAAACCAGCGCCGACGGGACCGTCTGCTCCCGCCTCCCACGGCTGGCTGTGATTTGCCCCAGCTCCTGTTCGTTCCCGTCCGAGGCCTCACCATCGTCCTCCGCCTTGGTTCACTCACCGTGGCACCGCCCCCCCTCCGGTGTTGTCAACATGGTCAACAACCGAGAGGAATAAGGACATGACTGTACATGGTGAGGATGACAGTAGGGACCCAGCAGCGCGCGCAGTAATTTTGTTTTTTGGGGACGGAGAAGGGTATCAACTGGGTTGTGCGGGACCTGTGGCCCTTCTAGCCCAGGATTTTATTTCCTATGTTTAGCACATGGCCAGCCCAGTTTGTTTTTTTCCTTTCTGAAAATTGCTAGCCAGCTATTTTGTTTTTTGCAGAATAACCAACGTAGGCCTACTTGCTTTTCTACGCCCTGCTCGGCCGGAAATCTTTCAAGACGAGGAGGGATGCATTTTGCCCATAAAATGGGCTATAAGTAATAATAAATGGGCTGTAAAATGAAAAAATGCAGCAAACAGACAATTAGTTCCAAAATATTGTTTTCTTTCGGATTTAGATATTTTAAATTTCATTGTTTTTGTGCGGGTAAAATTTCATTGAATTTAAATTAAGGTATATTTAGATTTAAAATTAATTTGAATCTGGCTAGAAATTTCGGGCTGTATGCTGTTTGGAACAGATTTGGAGGCTGACTTGTGGGTCTACTAGGTTGACGTGTACTTTGGCTTTGTCAACTTAGTCCACAAACGATTCTAGCAGCAGTGATCGTTGGATGTTAATCCAATGGCCATGCTGCTTCTTCAATATTTGATCTTCTTGCCCCAGCCGCCCAAACCAGCTCCGGTGGAACTGCCTGCTCCCGCCTCCCGTGGCCGGCTGTGCTGCCGCACAGGCCGCACCGCCCCACACTACTTCATTAATGGCCAGGTCATTCCTCTACTCACCCACACCTCCTGTTATTTTCTGGCGACGGCAGCCGGACCAGTAAACCCTCGTACTCCCCACCGCGTGGGCAACCATTGTCGAGTCTTCCCCGGCTCCGTGTCGTTCCCTCCCTAGGCCTCGCTGTCGTCCACCGCCATGGTGCTCTCGGCGCGGCCTGGTCAACTTGGTCAACGAACGACATCCATCGGCCGTGGACTGTACGCGCAAAATAATGATTCCTCCACCTGACAGCTGGGACCCACCGGAAGGGCCTCTGTATTTCGCGAAAAAAACGTTCCCTCCGCTGACATGTCGGAACCACCAGCTATATCTTCGCACCCAAGGAAGTGCCTCCTTATTACGCACAAAAAAAATGAATACCCCCCTGCTAGATGGGACCCACCATAGTGGGAGGATGACTTGTGGGCCAACAAAGTTGACGGGGACGGAGGGCTTTGTCAACTTGGTCAATATGAACGATTCTAGCTCCAGTGACCGTACGATGTCCATCCAACGGCTGTAGTGCTTCTTCAACCTCTGGTCTTCTTGCTCCAGCCGCCCAAAGCAGCGCCGGTCGTGCCGCATGCTCCTGCCTCCCGTGGCCGGCTGTGCTGTCGCGGAGGCCTCACCGCCCCCTACTATTCCCACCGCTGGCCAGGCCATGCGGCGACGGCAGCCTCACACCGCAGCCAAACCAGTGAACCCTCGTACTCCTCTCCGCGCGGGCTTCCACTGCCGCGTCTTCCCCGGCTCCGCATCGTCCCCTTCCTAGGCCTCGCCGTCATCCACCGCCGTGGTGCTCTCCGTGTGGCGTGGTCAACGTGGTCAAGGAACGACTTCCATCGGAAGAGTACTGTACGTGGAGAGGCTGGCACCTGGGTCCACTGCCACAGCCCAGTTTTTTTGTGATTTGCCAAGTAAGTCGCTTTGTCAGGCCTGTTGGGCTGCAAATCTTTCAAAACGAGGAGAGCTTTCATTCGGCTGGCCGAGAAAATGGCCCATCAGTAATGAGAAATGGGTTGTACATTTTTAAAACACATCAAACCGACAATTAGTTTCAAATATCTTTTTTTCATTTCAAGATTTTAAATTACATTAATTTTTATGCATGGAGAATTTGTTGGATTTTATATTGATATACATTTATTTTTAAAATCAATTTGAATGTGAGTCGAAATTTCGGGATTAAAAACAGTTCGGACCGCACCGAAATATGCAAAATTTCGTATATTTTTTAACCGTGGCCACAATTTGGGCTGTAATGCTAACAAAAAGAATATGGGCTCCAAAAAAACCTTAAGAATTAGCAAATTGGTTGAAAAATATTAGAAATAATGGCAGATGGGTTGTATGATGTTTTCCACAGATTTGAGGCTTTCCTAAAAAAAGGTTGACGCACAAGCAGTGACTGTTGGATGTCCATCCAACGGTCGTCATGCTTCTTCAATCTCTGCTCTCCCTGCTCCAGCCGCTCAAACAAGCGCCAGCGGGACTGCCTGCTCCCTCCTCCCCGCGGTCGGCTGTGCTGCCGCGCAGGCCTCACCGCCCCACCATACTCCCATCGCTGGCCTAGCCATCCCTCTACTCACCCACACCTGCTGTTATTCTCCGGCGACGGCAGACGAATTAGTAAACCCTCGTACAGTCATACTCCCCTCCGCGTGGGAAACAACTACCGAGTCTTCCCTGCCTCCGTGCCGTTCCCTTCCTAGGCCTCGCCGTCGTCCACCGCCCTGGTGCTCTCGGCGCGGCCTGGTCAACGTGGTCAACGACCGACATGCATCTGAAGTGGACTGTATGTGGAGAGGCCGATAGCTGGGTCCACAGCCGCACGTAAGGAAATGCCTCCTTATTACGCGCAAAATAATGATTCCTCCACCTGACATCAGGGACCCACCGAAAGGGCCTCTGTATTTCGCGAAAAAAACGTTACCACCGCTGACAGCTCGGACCCACCAGCTTTATCTTCGCACGCAAGGAAGTGCCTCCTTATTACGCACAAAAAAATGAATACTCCCCCTGTTAGCTAGGACCCAGTATAGTGGCAGGCTGACTTGTGGGCCTACTAAGTTGACGGGGATGGAGGGCTTTGTCAACTTAGTCAATATGCATGATTCTAGCTCCAGTGACCATACGATGTCCATCCAACGGCCGTAGTGCTTCTTCAACCTCTGGTCTTCTTGCTCCAGCCGCCCAAACCAGCGTCGGTCGTGCCTCGTGCTCCTGCCTCCCGTGGCCGGCTGCGACGCGGCGGAGGCCTCACCGCACCCTACTACTCCCACCGCTGGCCAGGCCATCCCTCTACTCACCCACACCCCCTGTTACTCTGTGGTGACGGCAGCCTCACACCGCAGCGAACCAGTGCCCTCGTACTCTTCTACGTGTGGGCATCCACTGCCGCGTCTTCCCCGGCTCCACGTCGTCCCCTTCCTAGGCCTTGCCGTCGTCCACCGCCCTGGTGCTCTCAGCGCGGCATGGTCAACATGGTCAAGGAACGGCTTCCATCGGACGTGGACTGTACGTGGAGAGGCTAACAGCTGGGTCCACGGCCGCAGCAAGGAAGTGCCTCCTTATTACGTGCAAAATAAGTATTCCTCCACCTGACAGCGGGGACCCACCGGACGGGCCATCGTATTTCGCCCCCCTGACTGCTGGGACCCACCAGCTACATCTTCGCACGCAAGGAAGTGCCTGACAGTCGGGACCCACCTTGTCGAAGCGTACGTAGCGTTGTCATTCTGGTCGCGAACGTGTACGTACATATATACAGGTGGATGTAGAGGCACGCATGTGTCATAGTAGAGGCGGCCAGGGTGCAAGAAAGAAAATACGGCCACGTATGTGTACATACGGGCAGGGTCTCAAACTCCTACTCGCGCATACGTACGGCGAGGGCTCGTTGACATGGCTGGGTCGGAACAGAGAAACAGCGTCGTCGTCGTGTTCATGGGGAGGCAACGGAATGTGTCATGTTCATGGGGAGGCAACAAAATGCGTCGTGTTCATGGGGAGGCAACGGAACGCGTGGGAGCCAACCGGCTGGGTCGGAACAGAATGCGTGGTCGTGTTCATCGCGAGGGCTTGGACGGAACAGGCGATGGAAACAAGGCCTGGCATACCGCACAACGGAGGAAACGGACCTCCTACTTCCGGAACGGGGTCCTGTTGACCGGGAGGGGTCTGGTGTACCGCAAAACGGAGGAAACGGACCTCCTATGGTCGAAATGGGGGTCCTGTTGATCGGGAGGGGTGTGGCGTACCACAAAATGGACGAAATGGACTTGTGTTGGAGTGCTACGGTCGAAACGGCGGTCATGTTCATCGGGAGGGGTGTGGCGTACCGCAAAACGGGACTCCACGTGATACTGTTCATCTCCACCGTCGACCCCCTCCAGCCTCCACGAGCTACTGTTCATCCACCGTCGACCTCCTCCAGCCTCCACCTGCGACTGTTCATCCACGGGCTCCTGTTCATCCAGCCTCCACCGCGCGCTACTCCACCGGCTACTGTTCAACCAGCCCTCTCCACGGGCTCCTGTTCAACCACCCCTCCACGTGCTACTATTCATCCTGCCCTCCGCCGTCTACTGTTCATCCTGCCCTCCACGGGGTGGTCCTGTTCATCCAGCCCTCCATGGGGTCCTGTTCATCCAGCCCCAACCGGCTCGATCGATCGGGGTCCTGTTCATCCAGAGGCAACACCACGTGGTCCTGTTCATCCACCCCCACCGGGAACTGTTCATCCAACCCCCCCCCTCCCGCAACACTCACTGTTCATCCAGAGGCAGCATTGATCGGCTTCAGTTAGCAACAGTAGCGAAGGAATCGCTTGATCGGGTTCAGTTAACAGCCATCGATCGATCACTCGGGTTCAGTAACGTGTAGCCTGCAGTGCAATCGCTCGGGTTCAGTTAGAGCCCAACGCCTCACTCGGGTTCAGTTAGAGCCAACGCCTTGCACACACGCGCGTACGTGTACAAGAGAAACGCACATCGCTCGGCCCCCGACCTCCCACCGTAACCGGGAACTCCCCGAAATTCTCCTCCCCCTCGCTTCTACCATGGTTTTTTCCGTCATGGACAGCCCAAAGAATGTCATGCAGCTGCGTCTCCAGCCAGCCCAGGACGAAAAGCCCATTTTCTATCATGATTTTTTGTCATAGAAGTAGGAGCCACCACATCTATGATGATACCGGGTTTTGTCACAATTATCGTCATAGAAGTGTCATATGTATGATAGAAAAAAATTTCATTCGGCCCAAAATGTCACCGATGTGTCTTTTTTTGTAGTGCAAGCGGCGATCTGACGGAGCGCCACTGTAGCCGACTCAACCCGGCCACTTCCTGACGATCGACAAGACGGCCAATAGTGCCCCCATACCCGGCGGGCCCCGCGCCGGAAGAACCCGGTGAGCCCGGACCCCCGGAGGGTCCCGGCGCCGGCTTCTCGAACAATCACAACCCGGCCCCATGGCCTTATAACATTACTATTGTACCCCTGGGGGTTGACCTATAAAGCCCCCAGGAGCCCTCATGCAGGGGCGACCGATCAATCACTCACTCACGCGCACACATAGCAAGCAACAGCTAAGGAGAGGGAGCATCCTGAGCCTTGGTCTGCCTTCCTTCTTCCTCCATACAGCTCTAGGAGCAACTCTGTACTGATACACATCAACTACACTCGGCAGGACTAGGGGTATTATCTCTCGGAAGAGCCCCAAACCTGGGTATGTCTTGCGTCCCGCGCTCACTCATGCTCGAGCCTCCTCCTATCTTTAGCCATCCCTTGGCATCTACCGTGCACCCACCACGACATACTCCCTCTCCCTCTCCTTCCTTCCCCCTCTCTCCCTTTTGGTGGAATCCTACTAGGACTCCCCTCCTGGGTGCGCCCTAGGGGCCGACCGGCCCTCCCCTCCTCCCTCCTTTATATACGTGGGGAGAGGGCACCTTAGAACACACAAGTTGAACTTTTAGCCGTGTGCGGTGCCCGCCTCCACAGTTATGCACCTCGGTCATACCGTCGTAGTGCTTAGGCGAAGCCCTGCGTCGGTAACTTCATCATCGTCGTCGCTGCACCGTCGTGCTGACGGAACTCTCCCTCGGCCTCAACTGGATCAAGAGTTCGAGGGATGTCATCGAGCTGAACATGTGCTGATCGCTGAGGTGTCGTGCGTTCGGTACTTGGATCGGTTGGATCGCGAAGACGTTCGACTACATCAACCGTGTTACTAAGTGCTTCCGCTTTCTGTTTACGAGCGTACTATGCATCTCCTAGATAGATCTTACGTGATTGTAGGCAAAATTTTGAAATATTGTGTTCCCCAACAGTGGCATCCGAGCCAGGTCTATGCGTAGATGTTATATGCACGAGTAGAACACAAAGAGTTGTGGGCGATAATAGTCATACTACTTACCAGCAATGTCTTACTTTGATTCAGTGGTATTGTTGGATGAATCGGCCCAGACCGACATTACATGACCGCGTTCATGAGACTGGTTCTACCGACGTGCTTCGCACACAGGTGGCTAGTGGGTGTCTGTTTCTCCAGCTTTAGTTGAATCGAGTTTGACTATGCCTGGTCCTTGTTGAAGGTTAAAACAGCACACTTGATGAAAAATCATTGTGGTTTTGATGCGTAGGTAAGAACGGTTCTTCCTAGAAGCCCGTAGCACGTAAAACTTGCAACAACAAAGTAGAGGACGTCTAACTTGTTTTTGCAGGGCTTGCTGTGATGTGATACGGTCAAGACGTGATGATATATAAATTGTTGTATGAGCTGATCATGTTTTGTAACAGTTATTGGCAACTAGCAGGTGCCATATGGTTGTCGCTTTATTGTATGAAATGAAATTGCCATGTAATTGCTTTATTTTATCACTAAGCGGTAGCGATATTCGTAGAAGCAATAGTTGGCGAGACAACAACGATGCTTCGATGGAGATCAAGGTGTCAAGCCCGTGACGATGGTGATCATGACGGTGCTTTGGATATGGAGATCAAAGGCACAAGATGCTGATGGCCATATCATATCACTTATTTGATTGCATGTGATGTTTATCCTTTATGCATCTTATTTTGCTTAGTACGACGGTAGCATTATAAGATGATCTCTCACTAAATTTCAAGGTATAAGTGTTCTCCCTGAGTATGCACCGTTGCTACAATTCGTCGTGCCGAGACACCACGTGATGATCGGGTGTGATAAGCTCTACGTTCACATACAATGGGTGCAAGCTAGTTTTGCACACGCAGAATACTCGGGTTAAACTTGATGAGCCTAGCATATGCAGATATGGCATCGGAACACTGAGACCAAAAGGTCGAGTGTGAATCATATATATAGTAGATATGATCAACATAGTGATGTTCACCATTGAAAACTACTCCATCTCACGTGATGATCGGACATGGTTTAGTTGATTTGGATCACGTGATCACTTAGATGATTAGAGGGATGTCTATCTAAGTGGGAGTTCTTAAGTAATATGATTAATTGAACTTTAATTTATCATGAACTTAGTACCTGATAGTATTTTGCATTTCTACGTTGTTGTAGATAAATGGCCCGTGCTACTATTCCTTTGAATTTTAATGCGTTCCTAGAGAAAACTAAGTTGAAAGATGATGGTAGCAACTAACAGACTGGGTCCGTAACTTGAGGATTATCCTCATTGTTGCATAGAAGAATTATGTCCTGGAAGCACCACTAGGTGCAAGACCCGCTGCAGGAGCAACGCCGGATGTTATGAACACCTGGCAGAGCAAAGCTGATGACTACTCGATAGTTCAGTGTGCCATGCTTTACGGCTTAGAACCGGGTCTTCAACGATGTTTTGAACATCATGGAGCATATGAGATGTTCCAGGAGTTGAAGTTAATATTTCAAGCAAATGCCCAGATTGAGAGATATGAAGTCTCTAATAAGTTCTACAGCTGCAAAATGGAGGAGAATAGTTCTGTTAGTGAACATATCTCGGAATGTCTGGGTACCACAATCACTTGACTCAACTGGAAGTTAATCTTGTTGTTGATAGTGTCATTGATAGAGTTCTTCAATCACTGCCACCAAGCTACAAAAGATTCGTGATGAACTATAATATGCAACGGATGGATGACAATTCCCGAGCTCTTCGCGATGCTAAAGGCTGCGGAGGTAGAAATCAAGAAGGAGCATCAAGTGTTGATGGTTAACAAGACCACTAGTTTCAAGGAAAAGGGCAAAGGAACGAAGGGGAACTTCAAGAAGAACGGCAAGCAAGTTGCTGCCCAAGTGAAGAAGCCCAAGTCTGGACCTAAGCTTGAGACTGAGTGCTTCTGCTGCAAAGGGACTGGTCACTGGAAGCGGAACTGCCCCAAGTATTTGGCGGATAAGAAGGATGGCAAAGTGAAAGGTATATTTGATATACATGTTATTTATGTGTACCTTACTAATGCTCGTAGTAGTGCCTGGGTATTTGATACTAGTTCTGTTGCTCATATTTGCAACTCGAAACAGGGGCTAAGGATTAAGCGAAGATTGGCTAAGGATGAGGTGACGATGCGCGTGGTAAATGGTTCCACAGTCGATGTGATCGCGGTCGGTATGCTACCTCTACATCTATCTTCGGGATTAGTTTTAGACCTGAATAATTGTTATTTGGTGCCAGCGTTAAGCATGAACATTATATCTGGATCTTGTTTGATGCGATACGATTATTCATTTAAATCAGAGAATAATGGTTGTTCTATTTATATGAGTAATATCTTTTATGGTCATGCACCCTTAATGAGTATGATGTTAATGACTGATGGTGGTTCACACTTTATTCATGGTGCTTTCCGTAAAATGCTTGCCAAGTATGATGTTAACCAAAGAATTGCATCACCCTACCATCCTCAGTCTAGTGGTCAAGTTGAACTTAGCAATGGGGAAATAAAATTAATTATGCAGGTCTAGGAAGAATTGGTCTAACAAATTAGATGATGCACTTTGGGATTATAGAACATCATATAAAAATTCCTATGGGTATGTCTCCTTATAAAATGGTTTATGGAAATGCTTGGCATTTGTCTCTTGAGTTAGAACATAAAGCATATTGGGCAATCAAAAAACTCAATTATGATTTCGAACTTGCTTGTTAAAAGAGGTTATTTGATATTAGCTCATTAGATGAATGGAGAACCCAAGCTTATGAAAATGCCAAATATTTAAAGAAAAAGTAAAAAGATAGCATGACAAAAGAATTCAAAAGCGTGAGTTTAAAGTTGGAGAATATGTTCTTTTGTACAACTCTCATTTCATATTCTTTGCAGGAAAGCTCCTCTCAAAATGGGAAGGCCCATATGTCATCATGGAGGTTTACTGGTCTCGGGCCATCAAAATAAATAATTGCGAAGGTACTAACCCGAAGGTTGTCAATGGGCAACAAATAAAGCATTACATCTCATGTACGCCTATTAATGTTGAAAGTAATATTATTCAAACTATGAAACCGGAAGAGCACATAAAGAGTCCTTCCGGAACACTCCAGAATCGTGAAAATAAGGAGGTACGTGATATGGTAAGTAAACGGACTCCAAAAAATCCGCAAAAATATTTTTATCAGTTTTGGAATATTTTAGAATTTTGGGGATAAAGAAACTTTCAGGAAGCGTCCCCTGGTGGGCACAATACACCAGGGCACGCCAGGCTTGCCTGGCGCGCCCAGGTGGGTTGTGGCCACCTGGGACACCTCTCGTACTCCGTTTTTCTACCATGTGCTTGTCCTCCAAGATAAAAAATCTATATATACTTCCCGAACATGTTGATCACCGTATCGCGAAGAAAATCCTTTGTTCTCTTTTCTTGTTGTTTTTGGCGTAGATCTGAAAATATGTCTTCCCAAGACTCAGAAGGTGAGAGCTATGTTTTTGATATCGTTGCAAACCCCAAGTCCTATGGGGATGAGGGAAACTATAGCTGGACCTTCGAAGAAGAAGATGATGAATCTGTTCCTCCCCGGTTCAAAAACGAAAGCATGGAGGTGTTATGCAAGAAGATAATAAAACTCGAGATAGATAATTGTGAGTTGATGATAGAAAAATTTATTCTCCGTCAGAAGCAGGAGGAAGCGAAGGGAAAACCTTCTACCTTCTTACCAACATCGTTACCTTCTTTTTCATCACCATGACCTTCTTCACCACCAAAAGAGAATTGAGTATCGGGTATGGACACTCCCCTTGGCTTCCTCCAAGCTTGGGGGAGGTGCCCCGGTATCATATCATCCCACTATCTTTTTGCTTTTACTTATTTTAGTTCGATCTTTTGCTTTAGATGAATAAAAGTTTAGTTTGATCCTTTCTTCTTTGAGAGTTTGCTTAGTGATTTATCCTTGTAATCATGTGCAAGTTATATAATAAAGTTTAATATGACTTTTGCTTTCTTTACTTTCATGATGCAAATAAAAGAAAAGAAATAAGAAAGAAAATAAATAATGGGAGCTACCCTATTTTTCTTAGAATGTTCACCTTGTGATCCTTGTCAAGTGTGTGTTGGTGGAATGCAAACGGTTTCTTTTTGGTACTTTGTGCCATCATGAAACTTTGTAGAGCACTTGGTTTGTTTGGAACCATTCTCTCTTTGGGGAGTTTGACATCTTTCTTTTTGCGTGTATCAATGGATATCTCATTCCTTGATGTATCTTTCAGTTGATATCCTCCAAGTGTTGATTTATTCATTTGGTATCTTTTCTTCACTTGGTATTTCTTTGTCAATTGGTATCGGTTCTTGAAAGTCTTGAGCATGCATATTAACTTCATGTAGTTTTTTGGCATGCTTTCTTTCTTTGACCCAATATATAGGGGAAACTCCACCAAGTCTCAAATTGGATGAGATGTGCATGAAATTCATTTTCATATCTATATGCACATATGTATGTGGAGTTTGTCCTATGTATTGTTGGTTCTCTAACTCTTTGGTCCCAATGAGTTTGGGTACCATTTTGTTTGGGTTGTTGGTCTAGGAACAATTGGAGATGCATTGGATGCTCGGCTCACTCACAAAGAAGGTGGTGTCACCATGTGCTTATTGGAGTCAAGCTAGGATGCTCAATGAACTACTATCTACTACCTTCAATTGGTTTCTTCTACATCCTTCCAATGATATCTCGGTAACAGTTATCTATTCGTGCATTCTTTTCTTGCATTCAACCTTGTGTAGGTTGCATCTAGGCATGATATTCATTCCATCTTGCGATACTTATTTCCTTTCTCAAAGCATCCCAACAATGAACTCTTGTTGCTAGTTGCGATGTCTTTGATGTTCGTGTGGTTGGAATTCATTTATATACAATAAGATCATATCTAGCCATGTGCTATGCTCTCAAGCAAATTTCTTATTGGTATATTTATGAATCTCGTGTGGATATCTTGTTCTTTCCTTTTTGTAACTATTTTGTGTGTATATCCTTCCTTGTGGATTGATATCATCATGATTTTCATCCACCTAGAATCGTATAAACTTGAGAGGAGTTACATCTGTAGTTGACATCCTTATTCTTTCACGTCCACCTTTCCTTGGTGGTTATGTGAAAGGACTTACCTTGAGTGTGGATCGTATATCATTGCATCTTGATGCACTCTGTTGCGGTGAAGATATTGTTTTTCTCTTGCTTGTCTTGATGAGGCTTTTGCCATTTCGATTAGTATCCCTCCTATTGACAAAGCTATCATTTTATTTCTTCACCATGGGTTGTCACAAGTGTTGGTTATTCATTGTGCATTTTTAGTGTGCTTGTGAACCCTTTTGCTTGGTGTGTGTGGGGGCAGGACATGTCATGCACCTTGTATCTCCACTATCCAAGACTATGTTGATGCTTAATGCTCACCCGTATATTAGTCTTCTCAAGTGCTTTGCCATGACTCACACACATCGGTTTTGGATGAGCCTATTCTTAATTTGCCTCTTTTACATGTTGCTCAACCATTTGTTTGTTGCAAGTGCTAGGCTTTGTTTCCTACATGTCCACTTGCACTTGTTGTGAGTTTATATTGATTTTCAGGGAGTGATGATCCTATTTTTGTGCACTTGGTATCCTAATGCAAATATTCTAAGGAGTGCACAAATCATGGGGAGCTTCACTAGTGTCTTTAGAACACTTCGTTGCTCTCTTGCACTTGTAGTGCGGTTCTATTGATCTTGGGGGAGTGGCGATCCTATTTTGTGCTCGTTGTATCCAATTACAAAACTAAATTATGCACAAATTATGGGGAGCTTCTCTAGTTTCTCTAGAACACTCCTTTGCTCATATCATAATATCTTTTATTCATGTGGCTCGTAGGATCTTTGGTCTAGTTGGTTCAATTGGTATCTTTTGATAGCTTGCTTCAATTGGTATCTTTTGATTGCTTGTTTCTCTCTTTGTTATGTCTTTGTGGCATATCATTCTTTTGCAATCTTTGGGCCTCAATATAGTTTGTATTCCTCCAAGTATTTACCGTTGGATATGTGTATTGCATTCCACTCTCTTGTGGAGAAATACACAATTTATGGAGAAACACAATTTATATTGGCCTTCTAAGCTTTTCTCCCATTTTGGCAATCGATGCCAATGGGGGAGAAGTTCCAGAGAGTTTTGTGGATAAGTTTAGAGAGTCATCTTTTCTTGCTTTGGTTATGTTCCTAAGCGTTTGCACCTCATATGCATGCACTATTGGTTGTTGCATTGCATGGTGATGCATAATTCCTTGTATAAACTCTCTTGAAAGTGATTGTCATCAAATACCAAAATGGGGGAGATTGAAAGATAATGTTGTGTCCCCATGTTTGGTTTTGGTAATTGATGACAATCTCTATGGACTAATGGTTGCCTTGAGTTATCTTTGAAGGTTTTGTCCATAGGCTTTTCTTGGAGTACATGTGTTGGTTTCAAGGAGAGTTTGTGTCGACCAAGGTGCTATTCAAGGAATTACCTGAAGATTGGTCTTGTGAGAGGTTGATCAAGACTAAGTCAAAGAGTGAATCAAGTTGATCGACACACAAAGCATAGAAGATGTACTGAGAGGGATCGAGTGATCCCATGGTATGGTAAGCATTGTCAATTATGCTTTGTGTACTAACCCGTGGTCTTCGTGAGAGTTCTTTGTGTGGTTAGGTTGTCGTGTTCAAGTTCAAGTGATGCATCACGAAGAGATCAAGTTCTTAAAGCTTGCCGCCCATTGTGGTGACAATGGACTTGTGAAGATGTGCCGAAGAGTGGCTCACCCATAGTGGAGTATGGGGGAGCAATCTACTAGTCTTCACCAAGCCAACGCAATCAAGAAAGATGGTCCAACTTGAGGAAGTCAAGATCTTCTACATCTAGCTCAAGTGGACTTTGTGCAAGGCAAAGATTTTCCCTTGATAGGTTTTCTATTTTACCAGTATCATGGTGGTAGTTGGGAGACCGGGTTATAGGATCGATTGTCGTACTATCAAGGGGGCTCTTGATGAGTAGCTTGATCGTATCGTTCGCAGAGAGCTCAAACCATTGCATCCTTGCATCATCTTTCTTGGTTCTTGTTTGGTTCTCTTTGAGATTCTTAGAGCTTACGGTCATCTTGATGACAAGCTCGAGTTCATCTAAAACAGAGTTCTCGTGCTTCTTCTATTACATTTTCGGTGTTGGAGGTTTTACCGGTCTTATTCAAGGAAGGGTTCTCACCATTTTATTATGGGCCTTTTCTAATTTGCGTTTTATTGTTATTTCTATCAAGATTCTGTTAGCCCTTGTCGCTAGCTTTCCAGCAAACTTGGTTTCATTGAATTCGGAGTCCGTTTGCAGAAGTTGTGTCAGTTTTGGTGTCCTTAAAAAGGTTGCTGCGGTACTACCACCCATGGGAGCGGTACTACCGCGGCTACTTCCGTGCTTACTTCCGCTCCAGACCAAAAAATCGTCATAAGTCCAGCGGTGGTAGGCACGGATGTAATTTTTAAGTACCGCTTGCAAGCAGTAGTACCGCTACCCTTAGCGGTAGTACCGCTGCCCCTAGCAGTAGTACCGTGAGGATGAGCGATAGTACCGCTCTGTGCGGGCTGTGAGCATAACGGTTGGATTTTTTCCCAACCTTTAAAAGGGGATCTTCTTCCCCAATGAACCTTATCCTTTGAGCTTGTGTTCTTCCCCCATTGTTGACCTTCTTCGAGCTTGCTAACTCTCAATCCCTCCATGGATTCTTGCTAGTTTTTGAGGGAAAAGACAGAGGAGATCTAGATCCACACTTCCACCAATCACTTTCTTCTCTATGTGAGGAGAACCCCTTGGATCTAGATCTCGGAGTTCTTGGTGTTCTCCTTCTTGTTCTTCCTCTCACTTTCCTCCCTAGCATTAGTTGCTTTGGTGGGATTTGGGAGAGAAGGACTTGGGAACTCCGTGTGCCCTTGCCATTGCATTTGGTGCATCGGTTTGAGTTCTCCATGGTGATACGTGGAAGTTACAAGTTGAGAAGCTTATTACTCTTGAGTGCTTGGTACCCTTGAGCTTGTTCCTCTTTGGTGCTTGGGCGCCCTAGACGGTTGGTGGTGTTCGGAGCTCAATCATTGTGGTGTAAAGCTCCGAGCAAGCGTCCAGGTCTCCAATTAGGTTGTGGAGATCGACCCGAGCAATTTGACGGGTTTCGGTGACCGCCCCCAAGGGTTGCCAAAGTGTACGGGTTCAGTGACCGCCCCCAAGGGTTTCCATTTATACGGGTTCGGTGACCGCCCTCAAGGGTCCCTTAGTGGAATCACGGCATCTTGCATTGTGCGAGGGCGTGAGGAGATTACGGTGGCCCTAGTGGCTTCTTGGGGAGCATTGTGCCTCCACACCGCTCCAAACGGAGATTAGCATCCGCAAGGGTGTGAACTTTGGGATACATCGTCGTCTCCGCGTGCCTTGGTTATCTCTTACCCGAGCCCTTTACTTATGCACTTTACTTTGTGATAGCCAATTGTTCTTGGTCATATATCTTGATATCTCATAGTTGCTTATCTTGCTTAGCATAAGTTATTGGTGCACATAGGTGAGCCTAGTTGTTTTAGGTTTTGTGCTTGACAAATTAACCGCTAGGTTTACTCCGCATTTGTTCAAGCCTAAAACGTAATTATTTTAAAACGCCTATTCACCCCCCTCTAGGCGACATCCACGATCTTTCAATTGGTATCAGAGCCTCGTCTCTCTTTATAAGGCTTAGAGAGTAAAGATGTCGACTAGGGGATTAGGATTCTCTAACACTCTTAGTTTCGATGGCACAAATTTTGATGTTTGGGTTATTCGCATGCTTAATCTCTTTAGGGTCATGGACCCAAATTTAGAGCGAATTGTAGATATGGGTTTTTCTCCTCCAAAGGATCCCCAAAGATTATCTTTAAAGGATGAGAAAAATTCTTATCTCAATGCTCAAGCTTCTAATGTGATTTTTGATGCTTTGAGCAATGTAGTTATATTTCAACTCATGCCGTTCCGGGATGCTCATGAGTTGTGGACAAAGCTTCAAGATAAATATGGCGTGTCCAAGAATTGTGGGAATGATTGTTCTCCCTCCACCTCCGGCCGTATTGTGTTCTCAACTTCTTCTACTTCACCTACATGTGGTTTGCCACAAGGTAATGAAATGGTGAATAGTGTTGGTCATTGCAATGATGATAGTATGCTTATTGTGGATGATCCTTCATCACTATCTTATTGCAATGCATCTTCTTTGGAAATTAACACTTCGAGCACCATACATGTTTCACATGCTTGTGTTCATAGTCCGTGCATATCTTGTAGAAATTGCTTGACTAAATCTCATGATTATATGCTTGCTATATCTTGTTACCATGATAAAAAATGCTTGTACTTCCTCGAGTTGTTGTGCTAACAATGTAGAGGAAACCCAACCCTCCATGGAACAAGATGTGGTTTTAAATGGTGCTTCAAGGGATCCTACATCATCATTGTCAGTGTCAAAACCGGCGGATCTCGGGTAGCGGGTCCCGAACTGTGCGTCTAGGCCGGATGCTAACAGGAGACAAGGGACACGAAGTTTTACCCAGGTTCGGGCCCTCTTGATGGAGGTAAAACCCTACATCCCGCTTGATTAATATTGATGATATGGGTAGTACAAGAGTAGATCTACCACGAGATCGAGGAGGCTAAACCCTAGAATCTAGCCTATGGTATGATTGTTGATGTGTACGTTGTCCTACGAACTAAAACCCTCCGGTTTATATAGACACCGGGTAGGGTTAGGGTTACATAGAGTCAGTTACAATGGTAGGAGATCTATATATCCGTATTGCCAAGCTTGCCTTCCACGCCAAGGAAAGTCCCTCCCGGACACGGGACGAAGTCTTCAATCTTGTATCTTCATAGTCCAGGAGTCCGGCTGAAGGTATAGTCCGGTCATCCGGACACCCCCTAATCCAGGACTCCCTCAGTAGCCCCTGAACCAGGCTTCAATGACGACGAGTCTGGCGCGCATATTGTCTTCG
Organism: Triticum dicoccoides; assembly: GCF_002162155.2. Taxonomy (NCBI): domain Eukaryota; kingdom Viridiplantae; phylum Streptophyta; class Magnoliopsida; order Poales; family Poaceae; genus Triticum; species Triticum dicoccoides. The sequence goes on along the minus strand of NC_041386.1, from coordinate 154,765,925 downwards.
GCATTGCAAGGTGGGTTCCTCCTCCAAGTACTTCATAGAAGATTTTGAACATAAAGATAGTGTCCGGCTCTGCAAAATAAGTTTCCACATATTGCCATAGAGAGAATAATATTTTCACAAATCTAATCTGCTGACGTATTCCGTAGTGTGACATCACACCACGGCCAAGATTTTATTCGAACCATTTTACTGTCCCATCTCAGCGCGTTATGCGAGGCGGTTTCCTTGGCACGTCTTGTTAAAGCAGAGATCGTGTCCCCTTATTCCGGGATTCTCATCAATACGCGCATGGGTAACCCAACCGCGCCAATGATTACGGCGCTTGGAGATAAGCGAGTTTTACCAGGTTGGTGGGGACACGTAGTTGCGTCCACCCTTATAAGGGGATAAGGATCCACCTTTTCACCTATGCCTTCTTCCTCCTCTGCCTATCCATTCTCGCGCACTCGAGCTCCAGCGCCCAAGTCCGCACTCCCCACCTCAACCTTCTCCAGCCATGTCCGGAGCGGGAGGCAAGTGGATGGTCTCCTCCGTCATGGAGGGACACATCAAAAAGCTGAGGAAGGCCGGATACCTGTCTAACGACATCGCTTACCAGCTTCCCGAAAAGGGGCAGCTCATCCCCACCCCTAGGCCCCATGGGAGGGTGGTGTTTCTCCCCCATTTCCTCCACGGACTGGGCTTCCCTCTCCACCCATTTGTCCGGGGGCTCATGTTCTACTACGGCCTGGATTTCCACGATCTGGCCCCGAACTTTGTCCTCAACATCTCGGCGTTTATCGTCGTGTGCGAGGCCTTCCTCCGCATCCACCCCCATTTCGGCCTATGGCTCAAGACTTTCAACGTCAAGCCGAAGGTGGTGCACGGCAGCCAGGCAGAGTGCGGAGGCGCCATGGTGGGCAAGATGGCCAACGTCCTCTGGCTCGAGGGCTCCTTTGTGGAGACCCTGAAGGGGTGGCAATCGGGGTGGTTTTACATCACCAAGCCACGCAACGCCGAATGGGTCGCACCCCCCGAGTTCCGGTCCGGACCCCTAACGCGGCTCACGTCCTGGAAAGAGACGGGCCTGTCGTGGGGTAAAAAAGGAGAGCTGACCGGACTCCAAACATGCGTCAAAACCCTGGTGGACAAGAAGCTCAAACTTTTCAACATAGTCCAGGTTATGCTCATCCGCTTGATCCTCCCATGCCAACAACGGGCTTTCAACCTGTGGGAGTTCGACCCGGCGCGGCACCAGACTCTGAGCAAGCTCTTTGACACGACGTAAGAAGATGCCTGGAAGGTGCTTCTCAAGGGCGCCAAGGCTCCCGCATCCGCTACTGAGGATCGCAGATTCAGTGCGCAGTGTCACGCTCTCACGGTAAGCTGTTTTTTCCTTTTACAGGGTATCAGTTTTTCATAGTTTGACTCCATGTGGGATCTAAACTCCCTTACCTTTGACAGGATTGGCAGGTGACATCCGGACAAATCAACTGTCCGGCTCCTTTGCCCGAAGGCCCAGCGGATGCTCGCTTGGCGAAGCTGCTGGTTCTGGCACCCTATGTGGTGCCGGAGAAGAAGGTCAAGAAGAAGGCCACGGGGACTCAAAAGCGTGCCCGACACCCAGAGGTGTCAGATTCATCATCCAACGAATCCAAGACGCACTCCTCCCGTGAAGACGAGGAGGAGGAAGAAGAGACCCCTCCCCCTCCAGCGGGGGAAGGGAAGAAAAGGAAGGCCGCCCCAACTGGGGAGGCCGAAGGGTCCAAGAAGGGGAAAACCCTTCCTCCGGACTGCTCCACCGACACCGACGGCGGCGGAGAGGAGTGGGCGCCTAGGGCCAAGCCCCTGGCAAAATCATAAGTATCTGGATACCAGAGTAATTCATAGTATTCGTTTATTGCACAGCTTTCCCTTACGTCGAATATGTTTATGCAGCCCACCCAAAGACCGGCTCGATGCGCCGTCGAGCGGCTCACTAGACTCGTCGGATGTGAACTCGCTTCCGACGGCTTCCTCCCCCCGCCCTATGGACGACACCGAAGTGTTGTCTCAACAGGTTCCAAGCCGGGAGGAGGTGGTCCTGGAGGCGCCGCAAGGCGACCTCCCGGAATCCAGGAGTAAAGGGGATGAAACCCCTCAGGGTTCCAAGTCCGGCTCTAGGCCGGACACCGCTCCGGAACCTTCAAAGGTTCCAGAGTCCGGCGGGGGACCTCCTTCCAAGAGGAGCAAGTCCATCGTGCCAGCGGCCCCCGTCCAACCGGAGGCGCCGGGCAATATGTTGGAGGTGCTCCAAGGCGCCTCCATCGACGAGGAGCACAGCGCTATTATGAGTGCGGTGGTCCAGAAGGTTCAGTCCGCCAAAGACGGACTGACTGAAGCTTGTACTAGCCTTTTGACAGGCTTTGAGGTAAGTAAAGAAAGTGTAAATGATAGTACTGCATAGACAGTAGCCCCTGATGCTCTGTTTGGCGTTCGGGAAGAAAAGCCGAATAGAGGATCAAATAGAATTCGCAGGAGTCTAACAAAAATGAGTCAATATGCATGTGCAGGATACCCTTCTTGCGTCCGCCGCACTGACTGCGGAAGTGGACACGCTGAAGTAGGACCTCGAGCGGTCCAAGCAAGAGCTCGGGTGTGCCAAGAAGCAGCTCGAGGACAATGAAGGTAAGAAATACCTTGTTTTTAAATATATATAAGAAGGTGCAATTGCAAAGAATGACAGGATTATCGTGGCTATTTTAGGGGCCACGTCTGAAGTGGTGACCCTTAAGCAGGCACTGGTTGAGGCCGAGAAGAGGGCGGCCTCGGAGCGCACCGAGCGGGAGAAGTATGAGGCCGAGGTTGGCAAGGTGCAGCAAGAGCTCCAGGCTCTCATGGAAAAGCATGAGAGTTTGGAGCTTGACTCAAAGACGCAAGCGTCCGAGCTCGCGGTGGCTATTGAGAATGCCAAGTCTGCCAAGGCCGAATCCCAGAAGACCCTCCAGGAGTTGGATGAGGTGAAGAAGATAGCGGCGGGTAAGGCATTCTTTATGCAAAGCAAACACATAAACATGAGTTACTTGTTACTTACCCGAATCCGGAGCTCTCCAGGAGCGTTCGCAGATCTTCCCCGGAGTGTATCCGATGTCGCCGCATTCTACCGAGCTGAGGAGGGCAGCTCGACAGAGAAGGTGTTCTGGTCTCAGTATACTGAGGCCGGACACCCCGTGCCCCTGAGCGACCAGCTGAAGCAACTGGTCGAGCTCCACAAGGCGGCCGAACAGGCCATGAAGGGCCTCATTGTTCGGCTGTCACCTGGAGGGGCTCTGTCTGGGAGCTATTTCGGGCTGGTGTGGCGGCTGGTGGAGGCCTATCCAAGGCTCGAAGTCATCAAGCGCTCCGTCTGCATTGAGGGTGCCCGTAGGGCCCTTGCCCGTGCTAAAGTGCACTGGGGCAAGCTGGATGCTGAGAAGCTTGTGAAGGACGGGCCACCGCCGGGGAAAGAGCATCGCAAGCCCGAGAATTACTATAAGGATGTTCTGAAGGGTGCCCGCCTTGTGGCGGATGAATGTTCTAGGAATGTAATTTTTGAGTGAAACTTGCTCGTTTTGTCCTGTGCGCTGAAAACTTGTTTATGTGCGCTAAGCAATGCTGTTAGAATTTAAAATATTACCTTCTGTGCAGCTGTTTATCAATTCTAAGAGATGGCGAGTCGTCGGCTTCTGCCCCCGTGCCGCTAGTGCTGGGGTGTTCGGGGATAAATCTGAGCGCTCTTTTTCCCATGTTTGGGTCCTTCGAGGGAGGCGCTCAGCCCGACGAACATGGCAATCGGACTATAATGCGTGAACACTCTCACTTAGCCATAGAATTCAATAATTTTAAATTTCGGCGAAGCCCCTGGTATTCGGAAGACCGAGTTCGGGGCGCTATCCACGCCTTGGCCGGACAGAGCTGGCTCCTCGCCCTAAGCGACATAAGTCTTAAGGGACTCGAAAAAACCTCCTGAACAGCGACCAGCTCTCGCTTCATCATGACAGTCAGTTTTAGCTTTCTCCACTGAGGTGCTCGACCCAGCTCAACTGGGGCACAATCGCAGTGGTTCTCCTAGTGCTACCTTAGCCGATATAGCGGAACGTAAGGCACCAAAACATAGGAGACGGGCAAACCCAACTATTGACCCAAGACATGATTCGGAGCCGATGCATATAGTGCTATAAGTTCGAGGTGCCGCACTTGTTAAAGTGTTTGGACTTCTCACACCATATTTAGGGGTACTAAAGCCCCTGGCGTATTTTGGCCGTACCAACGTGTACGGGTGCAACATGTCGTTAAGGAACATATATAAAGAAAGAAGGTAATGCAAAAATAGACGAAAGCTATGCATTGTTTATTAAAAAGGGCTGCGACTAAAGCAGAACGATACAAATAATGCGATAAGTGGAAGGTTGGACTAGTTAACATGTCTGTTCCAGGGGCAAGCTGCAGAACAGGTATACTGCTCGTGATAGAGACCACCTGGGAGTTCCGTAATGCGGCGTGGCTTGTCTGCTTCCCTGGTTCTTGCATCATTTGTGCGGCAATTGAACTGCCAAATAGGCCTTCCGAAGGATGGAGTCCTGAAAGTAAGAGAAAATTAAAAAATCGGCAGCCCCTGGTACGGTTTAGGCCGTGTTTTGGGTGTGCCGTGATGGTGCCCCTCCCCTTGTGCCCATGGTATCTCTAGAGCGTAGTTATGTACGCGAAGTACTGGCGTCGCCTTTTTGCGAGGGTTGGGGTTGGGGCCGCATTGCTACGCCTGCTCGGATCGTGCCAGGCGGTCTTGTTGTATGTTACTCCGGGCGCGCTTGACGGTGTCCGGTCGTTTAGTGGCCGGACTGGAGAACTGCCTGGAGAGGCTGCTTTGAACTTCCGCTGCAAGGGCCGCCGTGTGCTCCTCCGTTCGGAGGGAGCGTTCGGTGTTTCCATTGACCGTAATTACTCCTCGAGGGCCTGGCATCTTGAGCTTAAGGTATGCGTAATGCGGTACCGCATTGAACTTAGCGAATGCGGTTCGCCCGAGCAGTGTGTGATAGCCACTGCGAAATGGGACTATGTTGAAGATTAACTCCTCGCTTCGGAAATTATACGGAGATCCGAAGACCACTTCAAGTGTGACTGAGCTTGTACACTTGGCCTCTACACCTGGTATTACGCCTTTAAAGGTCGTTTTGGTGGGCTTAATCCTCGAGGGATCTATGCCCATTTTCCGCATTGTATCCTGGTAAAGCAGGTTGAGGCTACTGCCGCCGTCCATAAGGACTCTCGTGAGATGAAATCCGTCAATAATTGGGTCTAGAACCAATGCAGCAAATCCGCCATGACGGATGCTAGTGGGATGGTCCCTTCGATCAAAGGTGATCGGGCAGGAGGACCATGGGTTGAACTTTGGGGCGACTGGCTCTACCGCGTATACGTCCCTTAACGCACGCTTTCGCTCCCTTTTGGGGACATGGGTTGCATATATCATGTTCACCGTCCGCACTTGGGGGGGAAAACCCTTCTGTCCACTGTTGTTCGGCGGCCAGGGCTCCTCGTCGTCATCACTATGCAGCCCCTTGTCTTCATTTTCAGCGTTTAGCTTGCCTACCTGCTTGAACACCCAACAATCCCTGTTGGTGTGATTGGCTGGCTTTTCGGGGGTGCCATGTATCTGGCACAAGTGGTCGAGTATTCGGTCCAAACTGGACGGGCCCCTAGGATTCCTTTTGAATGGATTTTTACGCTGACCAGATTTAGAGCCTCTGAATTCGGCATTAACTGCCGTATCCTCAGCATTGTCGTCGTTCATGCGGCGCTTCTACTTGTTGCGACGCGACCTGCCACTATTGTCCCTGGTGTCCAAATTACCAGGGTTCTTGGTCATATTGTTGCTACGAGCAAGCCAGCTGTCTTCGCGCCGGGTCATGAGTGTCGTGAGTGCTGCCATAGATTTCGGCTTTTCCTGTCCAAGGTGCCGGGCCAGCCACTCGTCACGGATATTGTGTTTGAAGGCTGCTAGGCCTCAGCGTCCGGACAGTCGACTATTTGATTTTTCTTTGTTAGGAACCGTGTCCAGAATTGCCTGGCCGATTCCTCTGGCTGCTGAATTACATGACTTAGGTCATCGGCGTCTGGGGGTCGCACATAAGTGCCCTGGAAATTGTCGAGGAATGCGGCTTCCAGGTCCTCCCAACAACTGATTGATCCTGTTGGCAAGTTGTTAAGCCAATGCCGAGCTGGTCCTTTAAGCTTGAGTGGGAGGTATTTGATGGCGTGGAAATCATCACCGCGGGCCATGTGGATATGAAGGAGATAATCCTCGATCCATACCGCAGGATCTGTTGTGCCATCATATGATTTGATGTTTACGGGTTTGAAACCCTCGGGGATTTGATGATCCATTATTTCGTCTGTAAAGCAGAGTGGGTGTGCGACGCCTCTGTACTGGCCTATATTGTGATGTAGCTCCAATGAGCCTTGTCTACTGTGTTCGGCCCCACCGAATTTGTGGCCGGCGTGACGGTTACCGTCTCGAGCCGTGGGGCGCCCACGCGATCCGTAGATCGATCTTGTTTGCCTTGCCTTGTCCGCCAACATGTCTCATAAGTCCTGCGCATATTCCTGTGCCTTGGTACGGGGTGCGGCTTGATTGGAGGGCCGAGAGGCCTCTCTGTCGCGACCACGAGGTGGCCGGTCGGCCACATCAAGTGCTTCCTCCTCTAATCGGGGTAGCAACCTGCGCTTTGGGTAGCTCTTGGAGGGGCGTTCGAGTTTATGCTCTTCAGCCGCAAGGACTTTAGTCCATCTGTCGACTAGCAAATCTTGATCAGCTCTAAGCTGTTGCTATTTTTTCTTGAGTCTTCTTGCCGTGGCCATAAGCCTGCGTTGAAAACGCTTTTGCTCGACGGGATCCTCTGGCACGACGAATTCGTCGTCGTAGAGGCTTGCCTCGTCTTCGGAGGGAGGCATATAATTATCGTCCTCGACCTCTCTGTCTGCCGCTCTCTCATGAGGGCTGGTTTCTCCATCTTCCTGTGCTAAATCTTGCTGGAGGGGGTTTTCTTCGGCACTTTCCGGAGTATTATTATCTCCCGTGCTAGAATCACCTTGTTTGTTTTGGCGGGATTTTGAGTGGCGCCGCTGACGCCGGCGCTTAGGCTGTTTCTTGGAGGGGTCATCCTCCGCTGTTCCATCGCCATCTCCCTCTTTTGGGGTGTCCACCATGTATATGTCATATGACGAGGTGGCTTTCCAGGGCCTAGTAGGCGCTGGTTCTTCATCATCTCCTTCATCGGCGTCCATACCGTCGATATCTTCGGAGTCGAAGTCGAGCATGTCGGTTAAGTCGTCGACAGTGGCTACAAAGTGGGTGGTGGGTGGGCTTTGAATTTCTTCATCGTCCGTACCCCAACCTTGCTGACCGTAGTCCGGCCAGGGCTCTCCTTATAAAGAGAGAGACTTCAGTGACTTCAGGATATCGCCAAAAGGCGAGTGCTGAAAGATGTCCGCGGCGGTGAACTGCATGATCCGCGCTCAATCGGATTCGATCGGCAGGGGCGTGGGGGGCTCGGAGCCCGGAGAGGAGTCCGGCTCCTTGGAGTCACGAGTCTCACAGAGTACGGGGCTGGTGCTTGGCTCAATCGCCATTGGGGTTGCAGCCCCCAAGGTGGCGTCCAACCGCCCATCCTCGATCAGCACAGTTGACTCTGAATTAAGGGTCGGACAGAGGCGGATGCGGCCTCCAGGGCACTGTTCGGCGGCAGAGCTAGATCATGCTCGTCGTGACAGTGCGGCGCACTCGGAAGTGGCTCGAATCCGTCGAAGATCAAGTCCCCGCGGATGTCAGCCGTGTAGTTTAAACTTCCAAATCTGACCTGACGGCCAGGGGCGTAGCTTTCGATCTGCTCCAGACGGCCAAGTGAATTGGCCCGCAGTGCGAAGCCGCCGAAGACGAAGATCTGTCCGGGGAGGAAGGTCTCACCCTGGACTGCATCGGCATCGATGATCGTAGGAGCCATCGAGCCTGACGGCAACGACACAGAGGAACTCTCAATGAAAGCACCAATGTCAGTGTCAAAACCGGCGGATCTCGGGTAGGGGGTCCCGAACTGTGCGTCTAGGCCGGATGGTAACAGGAGACAAGGGACACGAAGTTTTACCCAGGTTCGGGCCCTCTCGATGGAGGTAAAACCCTACGTCCTGCTTGATTAATATTGATGATATGGGTTGTACAAGAGTAGATCTACCACGAGATCGAGGAGGCTAAACCCTCGAAGCTAGCCTATGGTATGATTGTTGATGTGTACGTTGTCCTATGGACTAAAACCATCCGGTTTATATAGACACCGGGTAGTGTTAGGGTTACATAGAGTCGGTTACAATGGTAGGAGATCTGTATATTCGTATCGCTAAGCTTGCCTTCCACGCTAAGGAAAGTCCCTCCCCGACATGGGACGAAGTCTTCAATCTTGTATCTTCATAGTCCAGGAGTCCGACTGAAGGTATAGTCCGGTCATCCAGACACCCCCTAATCCAGGACTCCCTCAATCATCTATTTGCGGTTTGCCTTCTGGCCAAGGCCTCTAAGGTATCTCCTACCTTGAACCCCAATATGTCTCTTGATGATGATGTTGATGCTAATAATGATGAGGATAATGATGAAGAGAATGATAATGTTGCCTCCTTAAAAACTAAGGGCGAAATGATTTTTAAAGCTCTTCATAATAATAAAATTGCTCGTTCCAACTTCATGGAAATCATGTCTATTGCTATTGAGGGCAAGAAATATATAGAGGAGTTGGAATCTCATCTAGAGTAGCATGAGGTCACCATTGAGAAAATTGAAGGTCATCAGCGTGATTACGCTAATGAGATCGCGGACCTCTCTCAAGCTCTTGAACTTGAACAAACCACCAAGGAATCTCTTTAGGAGACTTTTGATCTAGAATTATCTAGAGTAAGGGAATCTCATGATAGAGCTCTTGAGGTGGCCAATGTTTTTGAAACTAAAAATGAGAAGCTTGAAGTTGCACATGCGAAACTCCTTGAGGACTTTGGGCACCACGAAAATGGCTCAAGGGTCATTAAGAGTGAGCTCATCAAACTCACTGAATCTCATGCACAACTTAAAGCTTCATATTCAAAAGAGCTTGCCAAGTTGCATTCTCCTCTTGCTATTATTGATGATGCTTGTACTACTAACTCTATTACTTGTGAAGCATTCATGTTGAAGGAGAATGTTGAGCTACGGGCTCGACTTGAGTTGCTATCTAGCAATTATGGGAAATTGGAAATCAAAGAGCTCAAGGCCCAAGTCACTTCTTTAAAGAAAGACTTGGAAAAGAGTCACGAAGGGAAATCCACACTCAACAATATCTTGAGTGTGCAAAAATCTCCCAATGACAAAGGTGGACTTGGATTCAACTCCAATAAGAAGAATAAGTCCAAGATGAACAAGAAGAAGGGCCAAAAACAAGTCAAGAATTTGGCCAAGATTATTTGCTTCAAGTGCAAGATTGAAGGGCATCATGTTAGATCTTGCCCATTGAAGAAGAAGGCCATTAGTGACAAGCAACAAGGGAAGCGGCCACAAGTTCATTCTCATGCTCAACCTCAAGTTGAAGAAAGGCCTCTTCCCAAGAAAACTCAAGCTAATGCTTCTCAAGTTGAAAAATCAAGTGAGAAGAAAGTGAAGAGTAGACGTTGCTACCTATGTCGTGAGAAAAGTCACCTTGCTTACTCGTGCACTAGTGGTAGCTTATCCAACCCAATTATTATTGATGATATCTATTCTCTTGGGAAGGATAAGGTTCGCAATGTGTTTGCCAAGTTTGTTGGTACTCAAAGTGGTGTGAAGCAAAGAACCATTTGGGTAGCCAAGCCTATTGTGACTAACCTCTTAGGACCCAACTTGGTCGGGGACCAACTAGCTCAAACTTGATCAATAGGTGTCTATGGAGGGCATTGGAGACTTGGCTACATTATGAAGAATTAAGGGGATTTTCATTATTCATATCATCTCAAGCCAAGTCATTCATATTATCAAGTTTCTATCTTATATCCAATGTTCCTCCTTGTGGTAACTCGTGCTTAAATTGTTTACATTGAAAGTTACTTGCCCCTTTGCATGTTTGGTTTTGTTCCTTTCCTGTGTTTGTATATGTTGTGCTTCCAACTTGATTATCTTGAGCAATCAAGTATGTGTATGTTGGTTTGCACATCATGTACATGTGTGTCGTACGTTGAGCCTTTATGCTTCTTGTTTGTATCTTAGTTGGCTCTTGTGAGAGATTAATGGAATAACCCATTGTGGGGGAGTGACGTTCTTTGTGCACCTCACAATCCTATAAATGTGTGTACATGAGGAATACCATCTAGTATTGATATTACAAGATTATCTAGTCGCTTTGTGGTATGTCTTCTCATGAGAAATTCAAATTCTAAATAGTCCATTAATTATCTCTTGTTGGATCCTCTTATTGTCTCTTGTTAAGTCTTTATTGGTATCACGTTATGGGGGAGTAATATGCTATGTGCATATTACAAGCCTAGAAAATGTGTACATTTGAGATATTGTCACCTAGAATTGATATTGTAAATTATCTTGTTCCTAGGTGGCATGTTAGCTCTACAAGTTGCATTTCTCTTGTGTTTGGTGTGAAGATGATGTCGGATATCCTTGCTATCTACCACCGGGAATTATTTCCAAATGCTTGGGGGAGCTATCCTATTTTTCTTAGAATGCTCACCTTGTGATCCTTGTCAAGTGTGTGTTGGTGGAATGCAAACTGTTTCTTTTTGGTACTTTGTGCCATCACGAAAATTTGTAGAGCACTTGGTTTGTTTGGAACCATTCTCTCTTTTGGGAGTTTGACATCTTTCTTTTTGTGTGTATCAATGGATATCTCATTCCTTGATTTATCTTTCAGTTGATATCCTCCAAGTGTTGATTTATTCATTTGGTATATTTTCTTCACTTGGTATTTCTTTGTCAATTGGTATCGGTTCTTGAAAGTCTTGAGCATGCATATTAACTTCATGTAGTTTTTTGGCATGCTTTCTTTCGTTGACCCAATATATAGGGGAAACACCACCAAGTCTCAAATTGGATGAGATGTGCATGAAATTCATTTTCATATCTATATGCACATATGTATGTGGAGTTTGTCCTATGTATTGTTGGTTCTCTAACTCTTTGGTCCCAATGAGTTTGGGTACCATTTTGTTTGTGTTGTTGGTCTAGGAACAATTGGAGATGCATTAGATGCTCGGCTCACTCACAAGGAAGGTGGTGTCACCATGTGCTTATTGGAGTCAAGCTAGGATGCTCAATGAACTACAATCTACTACCTTCAATTGGTTTCTTCTACATCCTTCCAATGATATCTCGGTAACAAGTATCTATTCGTGCATTCTTTTCTTGCATTCAACCTTGTGTAGGTTGCATCTGGGCATGATATTCATTCCATCTTAAGATACTTATTTCCTTTCTCAAAGCATCCCAACAATGAACTCTTGTCGTTGGTTGCGATATCTTTGATGTTTGTGTGGTTGGAATTCATTTATATACAATAAGATCATATCTAGCCATGTGCTATGCTCTAAAGCAAATTTCTTATTGGTATATTTATGAATTCTGTGTGGATATCTTGTTCTTTCCTTTTTGTAACTATTTTGTGTGTATATCCTTCCTTGTGGATTGATATCATCATTTTCATCCACCTAGAATCTTATACACTTGAGAGGAGTTACATTTGTAGTTGATATCCTTATTCTTTCACGTCCACCTTTCCTTGGTGGTTATGTGAAAGGACTTACCTTGAGTGTGGATCGTATATCATTGCATCTTGATGCACTCTGTTGCGGTGAAGATATTGTTTTTCTCTTGCTTGTCTTGATGAGGCTTTTGCCATTTCGATTGGTATCCCTCCTCTTGACAAAGCTATCATTTTCTTTCTTCACCATGGGTTGTCACAAGTGTTGGTTATTCATTGTGCATTTTTAGTGTGCTTGTGAACCCTTTTGCTTGGTGTGTGTGTGGGAGGACATGTCATGCACCTTGTATCTCCACTATCCAAGACTTTGTTGATGCTTAATGCTCATCCATATATTAGTCTTCTCAAGTGCTTTGCCATGACTCACACACATCAGTTTTGGTTGAGCCTATTCTTAAGTTGCCTCTTTTACATGTTGCTCAGCCATTTGTTTGTTGCAAGTGCTAGGCACTGTTTCCTACATGTCCACTTCCACTTGTTGTGAGTTTCTATTGATTTTCAGGGAGTCATGATCCTATTTTTGTGCACTTGGTATCCTAATGCAAATATTCTAAGGAGTGCACAAATCATGGGGAGCTTCACTAGTGTCTTTAGGACACTCCGTTGCTCTCTTGCACTTGTAGTGAGGTTCTATTGATCTTGGGGGAGTGGCGATCCTATTTTGTGCTCGTTGTATCCAATTACAGAACTAAATTATGCACAAATTATGGGGAGCTTCTCTAGTTTCTCTAGAACACTCCTTTGCTCATATCATAATATCTTTTATTCATGTGGCTCGTAGGATCTTTGGTCTAGTTGGTTCAATTGGTATCTTTTGATAGCTTGCTTCAATTGGTATCTTTTGATTGCTTGTTTCTCTCTTTGTTATGTCTTTGTGGCATATCATTCTTTTGCAATCTTTGGGCCTCAATATAGTTTGTCTTCCTCCAAGTATTTACTGTTGGATATGTGTATTGCATTCCACTCTCTTGTGGAGAAATATACAATTTATGGAGAAACACAATTTATATTGGCCTTCTAAGCTTTTCTACCAATTTGGCAATCGATGCCAATGGGGGAGAAGTTTCATAGAGTTTTGTGGATAAGTTTAGAGAGTCATCTTTTCTTGCTTTGGTTGTGTTCCTAAGCGTTTGCACCTCATATGCATGCATTATTGGTTGTTGCATTGCATCGTGATGCATAATTCCTTGTATAAACTCTCTTGAAAGTGATTGTCATCAATTACCAAAATGGGGGAGATTGAAAGAACATGCGGTGTCCCCATGTTTGGTTTTGGTAATTGATGACAATCTCTATGGACTAATGGTTGCCTTGAGTTATCTTCGAAGGTTTTGTCCATAGGCTTTTCTTGGATTACATGTGTTGGTTTCAAGGAGAGTTTGTGTAGACCAACTTGCTATTCAAGGAATTACCTGAAGATTGGTCTTATGAGAGGTTGATCAAGACTAAGTCAAATAGTGAATCAAGTTGATCGACACACAAAGCGTAGAAGATGTCCGAGAGGGATCAAGTGATCCCATGGTATGGTAAGCATTGTCAACTACACTTTGTGTACTAACCCATGGTCTTCGTGAGAGTTCTTTGTGTGGTTAGGTTGTTGTCGGTGTCAAAACCGGCAGATCTCGGGTAGGGGGTCCCGAACTGTGCATCTAGGCCGGATGGTAACAGGAGGCAGGGGACACGATGTTTTACCCAGGTTCGGGCCCTCTTGATGGAGGTAAAACCCTACGTCCTGCTTGATTAATATTGATGATATGGGTAGTACAAGAGTAGATCTACCACGAGATCAGAGAGGCTAAACCCTAGAAGCTAGCCTATGGTATGATTGTTGTTCGTCCTACGGACTAAAAATCTCCGGTTTATATAGACACCGGAGAGGGCTAGGGTTACACAGAGTCGGTTACAATGGTAGGAGATCTACATATCCGTATCACCAAGCTTGCCTTCCATGCCAAGGAAAGTCCCTTCCAGACACGGGGCGAAGTCTTCAGTCTTGTATCTTCATAGTCCAGGAGTCCGATCGAAGGTATAGTCCAGCCATCCGGACACCTCCTAATCCAAGACTCCCTCAGTAGCCCCTGAACCAGGCTTCAATGACGACGAGTCGGGCGCGCAGATTGTCTTCGGCATTGCAAGGCGGGTTCCTCCTCCAAGTACTTCATAGAAGATCTTGAACACAAAGGTAGTGTCCGGCTCTACAAAATAAGTTTCCACATATTGCCATAGAGAGAATAATATTTACACAAATCTAATCTGCTGACGTATTCTGTAGCGTGACATCACACCACGGCCAAGTCTTTATTCGAATCATTTTATCGTCCCACCTCAGCGCGTTTAGCGAGGTGGTTTCCTTGGCACGTCTTGTTAAAGCAGAGATCGTGTCCCCTTATTCCGGGATTCTCATCAATACGGGTGTGGGTAACCCAACCGCGCCATTGACTACGGCGCTTGGGAGATAAGTGAGTTTTACCAGGCTGGTGGGGGCGCATAGTCGCGTCCGCCCATATAAGGGGATAAGGATCCACCTTTTCATCCATGCCTTCTTCCTCCTTTGCCTATCCATTTCCGCGCACTCGAGCTCCAGCGCCCAAGTCCGCACACCCCACCTCAACCTTCTCCAGCCATGTCCGGAGCGGGAGGCAAGTGGATGGTCTCCTCCATCACGGAGGGACACATCAAAAGACTGAGGAAGGCCGGATACTTGTCTAACGACATTGCGCATCGGCTTCCCGTAGAGGGGCAGCTCATCCCCACCCCTAGGCCCCATGAGAGGGTGGTGTTCCTCCCCCATTTCCTTCGCGGACTGGGCTTCTCACTCCACCCATTTGTTCGGGGGCTCATGTTCTACTATGGCCTGGATTTCCACGATCTGGCCCCGAACTTTGTCCTCAACATCTTGGCGTTTATCATCGTGTGCGAGGCTTTCTTCCGCATCTGCCCCCATTTCGGCCCATGGCTCAAGACTTTCAATGTCAAGCCGAAGGTGGTGCGCGGCACCCAAGCGGAGTGCGGAGGCGCCATGGTGGGCAAGATGCCCAACGTCCTATGGTTCGAGGGCTCCTTCGTGGAGTCCCTAAAGGGGTGGCAGTCAGGGTGGTTTTACATCACCGAGCCGCGCGACCCTGAATGGGTCGCAGCCCCCGAGTTCCGATCCGGACCCCCTACGCGGCTCGCCTCCTGGAAAGAGACGGGCCTGTCGTGGGGTAAAAAAGGAGAGCTGGTCGGACTCCAAACATGCGTCCAAACCCTGGTGGACAGGAATCTCAAACTTGTCAACGTAGTCCAGGTTATGCTCATCCGTCGGATCCTTCCGTGTCAACAATGGGCTTTCAACCTGTGGGAGTTCGACCCGGCGCGGAACCGAACTCTGAGCAGGCTCTTCAACACGACATACGAAGATGCCTAGAAGGTGCTTTTCAAGGGCACTGAGGCCCCCGCATCCGCTACCGAGGGTCGCAGATTCAGCACGCAGCGTCACGCTCGTGCGGTAAACTGTTTTCACCTTTTACAGGGTATTAGTTTTTCATAATTTGACTCCATGTGGGTGAAGGAAATATGCCCTAGAGGCAATAATAAAGTTATTATTTATTTCCTTATATCATGATAAATGTTTATTATTCATGCTAGAATTGTATTAACCGGAAACATAATACATGTGTGAATACATAGACAAACAGAGTGTCACTAGTATGCCTCTACTTCACTAGCTCGTTAATCGAAGATGGTTATGTTTCCTAACCATAAACAAAAGAGTTGTTATTTGATTAACGGGATCACATCATTAGGTGAATGATCTGATTGACATGACTCATTCCATTAGCTTAGCACCCGATTGTTTAGTATGTTGCTATTACTTTCTTCGTGACTTATACATGTTCCTATGACTATGAGATTATGCAACTCCCGTTTGCCGGAGGAACACTTTGTGTGCTACCAAACGTCACAACGTAACTGGGTGATTATAAAGGTGCTCTACAGGTGTCTCCAAAGGTACATGTTGGGTTGGCGTATTTCGAGATTAGGATTTGTCACTCCGATTGTCGGATAGGTATCTCTGGGCCCTCTCGGTAATGCACATCACATAAGCCTTGCAAGCATTGCAACTAATGAGTTAGTTGTGAGATGATGTATTACGGAACGAGTAAAGATAGTTGACGGTAACGAGATTGAACTAGGTATTGAGATACCGACGATCGAATCTCGGGCAAGTAACATACCGATGACAAAGGGAACAACGTATGTTGTTATGCGGTCTGACCGATAAAGATCTTTGTAGAATATGTAGGAGCCAATATGGGCATCCAGGTCCCGCTATTGGTTATTGACCGGAGACGTGTCTCGGTCATGTCTACATTGTTCTCGAACCGTAGGGTCCGCACGCTTAAGGTTTCGATGACAATTATATAATGAGTTTATGAGTTTTGATGTATCGAAGGAGTTCGGAGTCCCGGATGAGATCGGGGACATGACTAGGAGTCTCGAAATGGTCGAGACGTAAAGATCGATATATTGGACGACTATATTCGGACATCGGAAAGGTTCCGAGTGGTCCGGGTATTTTTCGGAGTACAGGGGAGTTACGGGAATACGGGGAAGAAGTATTGGGCCATACGGGAAAGAGAGAGGGGCTGCCTAGGGCAGGCCGCGCGCCCCCCCAAGGCCTAGTCCGAATTGGACTAGGGGGAGGGGATGCGCCCCCTCCTTCCTTCCCTTCTCCCTTCCCCTTCCTTGTCTCCTACTCCTACTACATGGAAAGACTCCTAGTTGGACTAGGAAAGGGGGAATCCTACTCCCGGTGGGAGTAGGACTCCCCTAGGGCGCGCCATAGAGAGGGCCGGCCCTCCCCTCCTCCACTCATTTATATACGGGGGCAGGGGGCACCCCATAGACACACAAGTTGATCTTCGTGATCGTTCCTTAGCCGTGTGCGGTGCCCCCCTCCACCATATTCCACCTCGGTCATATTGTAGCGATGCTTAGGCGAAGCCCTGCGACGGTTAAACATCAAGATCGTCACCACGCCATCGTGCTGACGGAACTCCTCCCCGAAGCTTTGCTGGATCGGAGCCCGGGGAGCGTCATCGAGCTGAACATGTGCCAAGAACTCGGAGGTGCCGAAGTAACGGTGCTTGGATCAGTTGGACCGTGAAGACGTACGACTACATCAACCACGTTGTGCTAACGCTTCCGTTGTCGATCTACAAGGGTACGCAGATCACACTCTCTCCTCTCGTTGCTATGCATCACCATGATCTTGCGTGTGCGTAGGAATTTTTTTTGAAATTACTACGAAACCCATCAGTGGTATCAGAGCCTAGGTTTTATGTGTTGATGTTATATGCACGAGTAGAATACAAGTGAGTTGTGGGTGATATAAGTCATACTGCTTACCAGCATGTCATACTTTGGTTCGGCGGTATTGTTGGACGAAGCGGCCCGGACCGACATTATGCGTACGCTTACGCGAGGTCGGTTCTCCCGACGTGCTTTGCACAAAGGTGGCTAGCGGGTGACAGTTTCTCCAACTTTAGTTGAACCGAGTATGGCTACGCCCGGTCCTTGCGAAGGTTAAAACAGCACCAACTTGACAAACTATCGTTGTGGTTTTGATGCGTAGGTAAGATTGGTTCTTGCTTAAGCCTGTAGCAGCCACGTAAAACTTGCAACAACAAAGTAGAGGACGTCTAACTTGTTTTTGCAGGCCATGTTGTGATGTGATATGGTCAAGACATGATGCTAAATTTTATTGTATGAGATGATCATGTTTTGTAACCGAGTTATCGGCAACTGGCAGGAGCCATATGGTTGTTGCTTTATTGTATGCAATGCTATCGCGCTGTAATGCTTACTTTATCACTAAGCGGTAGCGATAGTCGTGGAAGCATAAGATTGGCGAGACGACAACGATGCTACGATGGAGATCAAGGTGTCGCGCCGGTGACGATGGTGATCATGACGGTGCTTCGAAGATGGAGATCACAAGCACAAGATGATGGTGGCCATATCATATCACTTATATTGATTGCATGTGATGTTTATCTTTTATGCATCTTATCTTGCTTTGATTGACGGTAGCATTATAAGATGATCTCTCACTAATTATCAAGAAGTGTTCTCCCTGAGTATGCACCGTTGCGAAAGTTCTTCGTGCTGAGACACCACGTGATGATCGGGTGTGATAGGCTCTACGTTCAAATACAATGGGTGCAAAACAGTTGCACACGCAGAATACTCAGGTTATACTTGACGAGCCAAGCATATACAGATATGGCCTCGGAACACAGAGACCGAAAGGTCGAGCGTGAATCATATACCAGATATGATCAACATAACGATGTTCACCAATGAAACTACTCCATCTCATGTGATGATCGGACATGGTTTAGTTGATTTGGATCACGTAATCACTTAGAGGATTAGAGGGGTGTCTATCTAAGTGGGAGCTCTTAAGTAATATGATTAATTGAACTTAAATTTATCATGAAACTTAGTCCTGGTAGTATTTTGCAAATTATCTTGTAGATCAATAGCTCGCGTTGTTGCTTCCATGTGTTTATTTTGATATGTTCCTAGAGAAAATTGTGTTGAAAGATGTTAGTAGCAATGATGCGGATTGGATCCGTGATCTGAGGTTTATCCTCATTGCTGCACAGAATAATTATGTCCTTAATGCACCGCTAGGTGATGGACCTATTGCAGGAGCAGATGCAGACGTTATGAACGTTTGGCTAGCTCAATATGATGACTACTTGATAGTTTAGTGCACCATGCTTAATGGCTTAGAATCGGGACTTCAAAGATGTTTTGAACTTCATGGAGCATATGAGATGTTCTAGGAGTTGAAGTTAATATTTCAAGCAAATACCCAAGTTGAGAGATATGAAGTCTCCAACAAGTTCTATAGCTAAAAGATGGAGGAGAATCGCTCAACTAGTGAGAATGTCCTCAGATTGTCTGAGTACTACAATCGCTTGAATCAAGTGGGAGTTAATCTTCCAGATAAGATAGTGATTGACAGAATTCTCTAGTCACCATCACCAAGTTAGTAGAACTTCGTGATGAACTATGATATGCAAGGGATAACGGAAACGATTCCCAAGCTCTTCGTAATGCGGAAATTGACGAAGGTAGAAATCGAGAAAAACATCAAGTGTTGATGGTAGACAAGACCACTAGTTTCAAGAAAAGGGCAGAGGGAAGAAGGGGAACTTCAAGAAGAACAACAAGCAAGTTGCTGCTCAAGTGAAGAAACCCAAGTCTGGTCCTAAGCCTGAGACTAAGTGCTTCTACTGCAAAGTGACTGGTCACTAGAAGCGGAACTACCCCAAGTGATTGGTGGATAAGAAGGATGGCAAAGTGAACATAAGTACATTTGATATACATGTTATTGTTGTGTACTTTACTAGTGTGTATAGCAACCCCTCAGTATTTGATACTAGTTCAGTTGCTAAGATTAGTAACTCGAAACGGGAGTTGCAGAATAAACAGAGACTAGTTAAGGGTAAAGTGACGATGTGTGTTGGAAGTGGTTCCAAGATTGATATGATCATCATCGCAGACTCCCTGTACTTTCGAGATTAGTGTTGAACCTAAATAAGTGTTATTTGGTGTTTGCGTTGAGCATGAATATGATTTGATCATGTTTATTGCAATACGGTTATTCATTTAAGTTAGAGAACAATTGTTGTTCTGTTTACATGAATAAAACCTTCTATGGTCATACACACCAACGAAAATGGTTTGTTGGATCTCGATTGTAGTGATACACATATTCATAGTATTGAAGCCAAAAGATGCAAAGTTAATAATGCTAGTGCAACTTATTTGTAGCACTGCCATTTAGGTCATGTTGGTGTAAAGCGCATGAAGAAACTCCATGCTGATGGGATTTTGGAATCACTTGATTATGAATCACTTGATGCTTGCGTACCATGCCTCATGGGCAAGATGACTAAGACTCCGTTCTTCGGAGCGAGCAACTGACTTATTAGAAATAATACATACTGATGTATGCGGTCCGATGAGTGTTAAGGCTCACGGCAAGTATCATTATTTTCTGAACTTCACAGATGATTTGAGCAGTTATGGGTATATCTACTTGATGGAACATAAGTCTGAAACATTTGAAAAGTTCAAAGAATTTCAGAGTGAAGTGGAAAATCATCGTGACAAGAAAATAAAGTTTCTACGATCTGATTGCGGAGACAAATATTTGAGTTACGAGTTTGGCCTTCAGTTAAAAACAATGTGAAATAGTTTCACTACTCACGCCACCTGGAACACCACAGCATAATGGTGTGTCCGAACGTCATAACCGTACTTTATTAGATATGGTGCAAACTATGATGTCTCTTACCAATCTACCACTATCATTTTGGGATTATGCATTAGAGACAACTTCATTCACATTAAATAGGGCACCATCTAAATCCGTTGAAACGACACCGTATGAACTATGGTTTGGCAAGAAACCTAAGCTGTCGTTTCTTAAAGTTTGAGGTTGCAATGCTTATGTGAAAAAGTTTCAACCTGATAAGCTCAAACCCAAATCAGAGAAGTGCGTCTTCATAGGATACCCAAAAGAAAATGTTGGGTACACCTTCTATCACAGATCCGAAGGCAAGATATTCGTTGCTGAGTATGCATCCTTTCTAGAGAAGGAGTTTCTCTCGAAAGAAGTGAGTGGGAGGAAAGTAGAACTTGATGAGGTAACTGTACCTACTCCCTTATTGGAAAGTAGTACATCACAGAAACCTGTTTCTGCGACACCTACACCAATTAGTGAGGAAGCTAATGATAATGATCATGAAACTTCAGAACAAGATACTACTGAACCTCGTAGATCAACCAGAGTGAGATCCGCGCCAGAGTGGTACGGTAATCCTGTTCTGGAAGTCATGTTACTAGATCATGATGAACCTACGAACTATGAAGAAGCGATGGTGAGCCCAGATTCCGCGAAATGGCTTGAAGCCATGAAATCTGAGATATGATCCATGTATGAGAACAAAGTATGGACTTTGATGGATTTGCCCGATGATCGGCAAGCCATAGAAAATAAATGGATCTTCAAGAGGAAGACGGACGCTGATAGTAGTGTTACTATCTACAAAGCTCGACTTGTCGCAAAAGGTTTTCGGCAAGTTCAAGGGATTGACTACGATGAGACCTTCTCACCCATAGCGATGCTTAAGTCTATCCGAATCATGTTAGCAATTGCCACATTTTATGAAATCCAGCAAATGGATGTCAAAACTGCATTCCTGAATGGATTTCTGGAAGAAGAGTTGTATATGATGCAACCGGAAGGTTTTGTCGATCCAAAAGGAGCTAACAAAGTGTGCAAGCTCCAGCGATCCATTCATGGACTGGTGCAAGCCTCTCGGAGTTGGAATAAACGCTTTGATAGTATGATCAAAGCATATATTTTTCATACAGACTTGCGGTGAAGCCTGTATTTACAAGAAAGTGAGTGGGAGCACTACAGCATTTGCGATAAGTATATGTGAATGACATATTGTTGATCGAAATAATGTAGAATTATTCTGCAAAGCATAAAGGAGTGTTTTTAAAGAAGTTTTTCAAAGAAAGACCTCGGTGAAGCTGCTTACATATTAAGCATCAAAATATATAAAGATAGATCAAGACGCTTGATAAGTTTTTTCAATGAGTACATACCTTGACAATATTTTGAAGTAGTTCAAAAATGGAACAGTCAAAGAAAGAGTTCTTGGCTGTGTTACAAGGTATGAAATTGAGTAAGACTCAAAAGCCCGACCATGGCAGACGATAGAAAGAGGATGAAAGTCATTCCCTATGCCTCAGCCATAGGTTCTATAAAGTATGCCATGATGTGTATCAGATCTATTGTATACCCTACACTGTGTTAAGCAAGGGAGTACAATAGTGATCTAAGAGTAGATCACTGGACATTGGTCAAAATTATCCTTAGTGGAATAAGGAAATATTTCTCAATGATGGAGGTGACAAAAGGTTCATCGTAAAAGGTTACGTCGATGCAAGTTTTGACACAGATCTGGAAGACTCTAAGTCTCGATCTAGATACATATTGAAAGTGGGAGCAATTAGCTAGAGTAGCTCCGTGCAGAGCATTGTAGACATAGAATTCGCAAAATACTTATGGATCTGTATGTGACAGACCAGTTGACTAAAATTATCTCATAAGCAAAACATGATCACACCTTAGTATTCTTTGGGTGTTAATCACATAAATGATGTGAACTAGATTATTGACTCTAGTAAACCCTTTGGGTATAGGTCACATGACGATGTGAACTATGGGTGTTAATCACATGGTGATGTGAACTCTTAGTGTTGAATCACATGGCAATGTGACTAGATTATTAACTCTAGTGCAAGTGGGAGACTAAAGGAAATATGCCCTAGAGGCAATAATAAAGTTATTATTTATTTCCTTATATCATGATAAATGTTTATTATTCATGCTAGAATTGTATTAACCGGAAACATAATACATGTGTGAATACATAGACAAACAGAGTGTCACTAGTATGCCTCTACTTGACTAGCTCGTTAATCGAAGATGGTTATGTTTCCTAACCATAAACAAAAGAGTTGTTATTTGATTAACGGGATCACATCATTAGGTGAATGATTTGATTGACATGACCCATTCCATTAGCTTAGCACCCGATCGTTTAGTATGTTGCTATTGCTTTCTTCGTGACTTATACATGTTCCTATGACTATGAGATTATGCAACTCCTGTTTGCCGGAGGAACACTTTGCGTGCTACCAAACGTCACAACGTAACTGGTGATTATAAAGGTGCTCTACAGGTGTCTCCAAAGGTACATGTTGGGTTGGCGTATTTCGAGATTAGGATTTGTCACTCCGATTGTCGGAGAGGTATCTCTGGGCCCTCTCGGTAATGCACATCACATAAGCCTTGCAAGCATTGCAACTAATGAGTTAGTTGTGAGATGATGTATTACGGAACGAGTAAAGATACTTGCCGGTAACGATATTGAACTAGGTATTGAGATACCGACGATCGAATCTCGGGCAAGTAACATACCGATGACAAAGGGAACAACGTATGTTGTTATGCGGTCTGACTGATAAAGATCTTTGTAGAATATGTAGGAGCCAATATGGGCATTCAGGTCCCGCTATTGGTTATTGACCGGAGACATGTCTCGGTCATGTCTACATTGTTCTCGAACCGTAGGGTCCGCACGCTTAAGGTTTCGATGACAATTATATAATGAGTTTATGAGTTTTGATTTACCGAAGGAGTTCGGAGTCCCGGATGAGATCGGGGACATGACGAGGAGTCTCGAAATGGTCGAGATGTAAAGATCGATATATTGGACGACTATATTCGGACATCGGAAAGGTTCCGAGTGGTCCGGGTATTTTTCGGAGTACCGGGGAGTTACGGGAATACGGGGGAGAAGTATTGGGCCTTATTGGGCCATACGGGAAAGAGAGAGGGGCTGCCTAGGGCAGGCCGCGCGCCCCCCAAGGCCTAGTCGGAATTGGACTAGGGGGAGGGGATGCGCCCCCTCCTTCCTTCCCTTCTCCCTTCCCCTTCCTTGTCTCCTACTCCTAATACATGGAAAGACTCCTAGTTGGACTAGGAAAGGGGGGATCCTACTCCCGGTGGGAGTAGGACTCCCCTAGGGCGCGCCATAGAGAGGGCCGGCCCTCCCCTCCTCCACTCCTTTATATACGGGGGCAGGGGCACCCCATAGACACACAAGTTGATCTTCGTGATCGTTCCTTAGCCGTGTGCGGTGCCCCCCTCCACCATATTCCACCTCGATCATATTGTAGCGGTGCTTAGGCGAAGCCCTGTGACGGTTAAACATCAAGATCGTCACCATGCCGTCGTGCTGACGGAACTCCTCCCCGAAGCTTTGCTGGATCAGAGCCCGGGGAGCGTCATCGAGCTGAACGTGTGCCAAGAACTCGGAGGTGCCGGAGTAATGGTGCTTGGATCGGTTGGACCGTGAAGACGTACGACTACATCAACCACGTTGTGCTAACGCTTCCATTGTTGATCTACAAGGGTACGTAGATCACACTCTCTCCTCTCGTTGCTATGCATCACCATGATCTTGCGTGTGCATAGGAATTTTTTTTGAAATTACTATGAAACCCATCAGTGGGATCTAAGTTCCCTTAACTTTGTCAGGATTGGCAGGAGACGTCCGGACAGCTCAACTATCCGGCTCCTTTGCCCGAAGGCCCAGCGGACGCTTTCTTGGCGAAGCTGCTGGTTCCGGCACCTTACATGGTGCCGGAAAAGAAGGCCAAGAAGAAGGCCACGGGGACTCGAAAGAGTGCCCGGCGCCAGGAGGGGTCGGATTCACCATCCGACGACTCCAAGGCGCGCTCCTCCCATGAAGACGAGGAGGAGGAAGAAGAGACCTCTCCCCCCCAGCGGGGGGAGGGAAGAAAAGGAAGGCCGCCCCAACCGGGGAGGCCGAAGGGTCCAAGAGGGAGAAGACCCCTCCTCTGGACTACTCCACCAACGCCGATGATGGCGAAGAGGAGTAGTCGCACAGGGCCAAGCCCCTGGCGAAATCGTAAGTATCCGGATACCAGAGTGATTCATAGTATTCCCCCATCGCACAGCTTTTCCTTACATCGAACATGATTGTGCAGTCCGCCCAAGGTCGGGCTCGATGTGTCGTCGAGCGGTTCCCTGGATTCATCGGATGTGAATTCTCTTCCGACGGCTTCCTCCCCCCACCCCATGGACGACGCCGAGGTGGCGTCCCAACAGGTTCCAAGCCAGGAGGAGGTGGTCCTGGAGGCGCCGCAAGGCAACCTCCCGGACTCCAGGCATAAAGGAGATAGAACCCCCAAGGGCTCCAAGTCCGGCCTTGAGCCGGACACCACGCCGGAACCTTCAACGGTTCCGGACTCCGGTAGGCAGCCTCCTTCCAAGAGGAGCAAGCCTACCGAGTCGGTGACCTCCGTCCAACCGGAGGCACCGGACAATT
This sequence comes from Triticum dicoccoides, assembly GCF_002162155.2. Taxonomy (NCBI): domain Eukaryota; kingdom Viridiplantae; phylum Streptophyta; class Magnoliopsida; order Poales; family Poaceae; genus Triticum; species Triticum dicoccoides. The sequence goes on along the minus strand of NC_041386.1, from coordinate 154,741,177 downwards.
TGCTGGAGACGCTTAACAGCGCCTCCATCTACGAGGAGCACCACACTATTATGAGTGTGGTGATCCAGAAGGTTCGGTCCGCCAAGAGCGGACTGAGTGAAGCCTGTGCCAGCCTTCTAACAAGCTTTGAGGTAAGTAAAGAATATGTAAAAATATTACCGCATAGACAGTAGCCCCTGATGCTCTGTTCGGCGTTCGGAAAGAAAAGCCGAATAGAGGATCTAATAATCGCAGGAGTCTAACATAATCAAGTCGACATGCGTATGCAGGCTTCGCTGCTGGCCTCTGCCGCACTGACTGCGGAGGTGGATACGCTGAAGCAGAACCTCGCGCGGTCCAAGAACGAGCTCAGCCATGCCAAGAGGCAACTCAAGGAGAAGGAAGGTAAGTAATACCTTGCGCAATTATATAGAGAAGATGTGGTTGCAAAAGATGACAGGATCAACGTGCTATTATAGGGGCCACGGCCGAGGTGGCAACCCTCAAGCAAGCGCTGTCCGAGGCCGAAACCAGGGCGGCCGCGGAGCGCACGGAGAGAGAGAAGCAGGAGGCGCGGGTGGAGGAGGTGCAGAAAGAGCTCCAGGCTCTCGTGAAAAAACACGAGAGTTTGGAGCTTGACTCAAAGACGCAAGCGTCCGAGCTTGCGGCAGCCCTCAAAAGCACGAAGTCTACCAAGGCCAAAGCCCAGAAAGCCCTCAAAGAAATTGACGCGATGAAGAAGATAGCGGCGGGTAAGGCAGTCATTATGCAAAGCAAGCACGTGAAAGTGAATTACTTGTTACTTACCCAAGTCCGGAGCTCTCCAGGAGCATTCGCAGGTTTGCCCCGCAGTGCGTCTGATGCCGCCGCCTACTACCGAGCCGAGGAGGGGAGATCGGTGGAGAAGGTGTTCTGGTCTCAGTATGCTGAGGCCGGACACATGTTGCCTTTGAGCGACCAGCTGAAGCAGATGGTCGAGCTCCACAAGGTTGCCGAACAGGCCATAAAGGGCATCATAGTTCGGCTGTGGCCTGGAGAGGCTCTGCCTGTGAGCTACTTTGGGCTGGTGAGGCGGCTGGTGGATGCCTGTCCACGGCTTGAAGTAATCAAGCGCTCTGTCTGCATTGAAGGTGCCCGTAGGGCGCTTGCCCGTGCTAAAGTGCATTGGGGCAAGATGGATGCGGAGAAGCTGGTGAAGGACGGGCCGCCGCCAGGCAAGGAGCATCGCATCCCGGAAGCGTATTATGAGGGTGTCCTGAAGGGTGCCCGCCTTATAGCGGATGAATGCTCCATAGATGTAATTTTTGAGTAAACTCGCATTTGTGATCTTGTACGCTGAAAACTTGTTCATATGCACTAAGCAACGCTTTTGAATTTAAAATATTACCTTCTGTGCGGTCGTTTATCAAATTTGAGAGATGGCGAGTCGTCGGCTTCTGCCCCCATGCCACGAGTGTTGGGGTGTTTAGGATAAACATGAGCGCTCTTTTTCCCATTCTTGGGTCCTTCGAGGGAGACGCTCAACACAACGAACAAGGCAATCGGACTATAATGCTTGAACACTCTCACTTAGCCATAGAATTCTATAATTTTAAATTTCGGCGAAGCCCCTAGTGTTCGGAAGACCGAGTTCGGGGAGCTATCCACGCCTAGGCCGGACAAAGCCGACTCCTCGCTCTAAGCGGCATAAGTCTTTAGGGACTCGAAAACCTCTCAAATAGCGACCAGCTCTCGCCTCATCATGACGGTCAGTTTTAGCTTTCTCTACTGAGGTGCTTAGCCCAGCTCAACTGGAGCACAATCACAGTAGTTCTCCTAGTGCTACCTTAGCCGATATAACGGAACGTAAGGTACCAAAACATAGGAGCCGGGCAAACCCAACATTTGACCCAAGACATGATTCGGAGCCAATGCATATAATGCTATAAGTTTGGGGTGCCGCACTTGTGAAAGTGTTTGGACTTCTCACACCATGTTGTGGGGTACTTAAGCCCCTGGCGTATTGGCCGTACCAAAGTGTACGGGTGCAACATGTCATTAATGAACATATATTCGTAAAAAAAAGAGGTAATGTAATAATAGACGGAAGCTATGCATTGTTTATTTTAAAAAAGTTGCGATCAAAGCAGAACGATACAAATAGTGCGATAAGCAACAGATGGGACTATCAAATATGTCCTTTCTAGAGGCGAGTTGCGGAATGTTATGCGAAACAGGTATACTGCTCGTTATAGAGACCACCTTAGAGTTCCGTAGTGCGGCGTAGCTTTCTGCTTCCCTGGTAGTATCGTTTGTGCGGTAATTGTACTGCTGGACAAGCCTTCCGAAGAATGGAGTCCTGAATATAAGAGAAAATTAAGAAATCGGCAGCCCCTAGTGCGGTTTAAGCCGCGTTTCGGGCGTGCCGTGATGGTGCCCCTGTTGGGAACGCAGCAGAAATTCAAAATTTTCCTACGTGTCACCAAGATCTATCTATGGAGAAACCAGCAACGAGGGGAAGGAGAGTGCATCTACATACCCTTGTAGATCGCTAAGCGGAAGCATTCAAGAGAACGGGGTTGAAGGAGTCGTACTCGTCGTGATCCAAATCACCGGAGATCCTAGTGCCGAACGGACGGCACCTCCGCGTTCAACACACGTACAGCCCGGTGACGTCTCCCACGCCTTGATCCAGCAAGGAGAGAGGGAGAGGTTGAGGAAGACTCCATCCAACAGCAGCACAACGGCATGGTGGTGATGGAGGAGCGTGGCAATCACGCAGGGCTTCGCCAAGCACCACGGGAGAGGAGGAGGAGGAGAGGCAGGGCTGCACCAAGAGAGGAGAGGTTCTCGTGTATTGGGCTGCTCCAAAACCTCCAATATATATAGGGGAGGGAGAGGTCTGCGCCCCCATCTAGGGTTTCCCCCCCAAAGGGGTGCGGCCAGCCCTAGATGGGGCTTGGGGAGGCGGCCAAGAGGGGGAGAGAGGGGAGGCGCCCACTAGGTGGGCCTTAAGGCCCATCTGGACTAGGGTTTGCCCCCTCCCACTCTCCCTTGCGCCTTGGGCCTCTTGTGGGGGGCGCACCAGCCCACCTAGGGGCTGGTCCCCTCCCACACTTGGCCCACGCATCCTTCTGGGGCAGGTGGCCCCACTTGGTGGACCCCCGGGACCCTCCCGGTGGTCCCGGTACATTACCGATATCGCCCGAAACTTTTCCGGTGACCAAAACAGGACTTCCCATATATAAATCTTTACCTCCGGACCATTCCCGAACTCCTCGTGACGTCCGGGATCTCATCCGGGACTCCGAACAACATTCGGTTACCACATACAAGCTTCCTTTATAACCCTAGCGTCACCGAACCTTAAGTGTGTAGACCCTACGGGTTCGGGAGACATGCAGACATGACCGAGACGTTCTCCGGTCAATAACCAACAGCGGGATCTGGATACCCATGTTGGCTCCCACATGTTCCACGATGATCTCATCGGATGAACCACGATGTCAAGGACTCAATCGATCCCGTATACAATTCCCTTTGTCTAGTGGTATTGAGCTTGCCCGAGATTCGATCGTCGGTATACCGATACCTTGTTCAATCTCGTTACCGGCAAGTCTCTTTACTCGTTCCGTAACACATCATCCCGTGATCAACTCCTTGATCACATTGTGCACATTATGATGATGTCCTACCGAGTGGGCCCAGAGATACCTCTCCGTTTACACGGAGTGACAAATTCCAGTCTCGATTCATGCCAACCCAACAGACACTTTCGGAGATACCTGTAATGCACCTTTATAGCCACCCAGTTACGTTGTGACATTTGGTACACCCAAAGCATTCCTACGGTATCCGGGAGTTGCACAATATCATGGTCTAAGGAAAAGATACTTGACATTAGAAAAGCTTTAGCATACGAACTACACGATCTTTGTGCTAGGCTTAGGATTGGGTCTTGTCCATCACATCATTCTCCTAATGATGTGATCCCGTTATCAACGACATCCAATGTCCATAGCCAGGAAACCATGACTATCTGTTGATCATAACGAGCTAGTCAACTAGAGGCTCACTAGGGACATATTGTGGTCTATGTATTCACACGTGTATTACGAATTCCGGATAATACAGTTATAGCATGAATAAAAGACTATTACCATGAACAAAGAAATATAATAATAACACTTTTATTATTGCCTCTAGGGCATATTTCCAACAGTCTCCCACTTGCACTAGAGTCAATAATCTAGTTCACATCACCATGTGATTAACACTGACAGGTCACATCACCATGTGACCAACGTCCAAAGAGTTTACTAGTGTCATTAAACTAGTTCACATCATCATGTGATTAAGACTCAATGAGTTCTGGGGTTTGATCATGTTTTGCTTGCAAGAGAGGTTTTAGTCAACGGGTCTGAACCTTTCAGATCCGTGTGTGCTTTACAAATCTTTATGTCATCTCCTAGATGCAGCTACCACGCTCTATTTGGAGCTATTCCAAATAATTGTTCTACTTGGAGCTATTCTAAATTGTTGCTCCATTATACGTATCCGGTATCTCTACTCAGAGCTATCCGGATAGGTGCTAAGCTTGCATCATCATAACTCTTTACGTCGAACTCTTTATCACCTCCATAACCGAGAAAATTCCTTAGTCCACTAGTTACTAAGGATAACTTTGACCGCTGTACTATGATCCATTCTTGGATCACTCTTGTACCCCTTGACTGACTCATGGCAAGGCACACTTCAGGTGCGGTACACAGCATAGCATACTGTAGAGCCTATGTCTTAAGCATAGGGGATGACCTTCGTCCTTTCTCTCTATTCTGCCGTGGTCGAGCTTTAAGTCTTAACTTCATACCTTACAACTTAGGCAAGAACTCCTTCTTTGACTGATCCATCTTGAACACCTTCAAGATCATGTCAAGGTATGCGCTCATTTGAAAGTACCATTAAGCGTTTTGATCCATCCTCATAGATCTTGATGCTCAATGTTCAAGTAGCTTAATCCAGGTTTTCCCTTGAAAAACACTTTTCAAACAACCCTATATGCTTTCTAGAAATTCTACATCATTTCTGATCAACAATATGTCAATATATACTCATCAGAAATTCTATAGTGCTCCCACTCACTTCTTTGGAAATACAAGTTTCTCATAAACTTTATATAAACCCAAAATCTTTGATCATCTCATCAAAGTGTACATTCCAACTCCGAGATGCTTACTCCAGTCCTTAGAAGGATCGCTGGAGCCAGCATACCTTTTAGCATCCTTAGGATCGACAAAACTTTCTGATTGTGTCACATACAACCTTTCCTTACGAAGACTGGTAAGGAAACTCGTTTTGACATCCATCTGCCAGATTTCATAAATGCAGCTAATGCTAACATGATTCCGACAGACTTAAGCATCGCTACGGATGAGAGAATCTCATCGTAGTCAACTCCTTGATCTTGTGAAAAACTCTTTGCCACAAGTCGAGCTTCATAGACGGTGATATTACCGTCCACGTTCGTCTTCTTCTTAAAGATCCATTTATCTCAATGGCTTGCCGATCATCGGGCAAGTCCATCAAAGTCCATGCTTTGTTCTTATATATGGATACTATCTCGGATTTCATGGCTTCTAACCATTTGTTGGAATCCGGGCCCACCATCACTTCTCCATAGCTCGTAGGTTCATTGTTGTCTAGCAACATGACCTTCAAGACATGATTACTGTACCACTCTGAAGTAGTACGCATCCTTGTCATCCTACGAGGTACGGTAGTGACTTGATCCAAAACTTCATGATCACTATCATAAGCTTCTACTTCAATTGGTGTAGGTGCCACAGGAACAACTTCCTATGCCCTGCTACACACTAGTTGAAGTGACGGTTCAATAACCTCATCAAGTCTCCACCATCCTCCCACTCAACTTTTCGAGAGAAACCTTTCCTCGAGAAAGGACCCGATTCAAGAAACAATCCATATTGCTTTCGGATCTGAATTAGGAGGTATACCCAACTGTTTTGGGTGTCCTATGAAGATGCATTTTATCCACTTTGGGTTCGAGCTTATCAACCTGAAACTTTTTCACATAAGCATCGCAACCCCAAACCTTTAAGAAATGACAGCATAGGTTTCTCTAAACCGGTGTCATCTCAACGGAATTACGTGGTACCCTATTAAAGTGAGTGCGGGTGTCTCTAATGCCTAACCCATGAACGATAGTGGTAATTCGATAAGAGACATCATGGTACCCACCATATCCAATAGGGTGCAACTATGATGTTCGGACACACCATCACACTATGGTGTTCCAGGCGGTATTAATTGTAAAACAATTTCCACAATGTCTTAATTGCGTGCCAAAACTCGTAACTCAGATATTCATCTCTATGATCATATCATAGACATTTTATCCTCTTGTCACAATGATCTTCTACTTCACTCTGAAATTACTTGAACCATTCAATAATTCAGACTTGTGTTTCATCAAGAAAATATTCTCAACATCTACTCGAATCATCTGTGAAGTAAGAACATAACGATATTCACTACATGCCTCAGCACTCATTGGACTGCACACATCAAAATGTGTTACTTCCAACGAGTTGCTATCTTGTTCCGTCTTACTAAAACGAGGCTTTCAGTCATCTTGCCCATGTGGTATGATTTGCATGTCTCAAGTGATTCAAAATCAAGTGAGTTCAAACGGTCCATTTGCATGGAGTTTCTTCATGCATATACACCAATAGACATGGTTCGCATGTCTCAAACTTTTCAAAAATGAGTGAGTCCAAAGATCCATCAACATGGAGCTTCTTCATGCAATTTATACCGATATGACTTACGTGGCAGTGCCACAAGTAGGTGGTACTATCATTACTATCTTTTGGCATGAACATGTGTATCACTACGATCGAGATTTCAATGAACCATTCATTTTAGGTGCAAGACCATTGAAGTTATTATTCAAATAAATAGAGTAACCATTATTCTCTTTAAATGAATAACCGTATTGCGATAGTCATAATCCAATCATGTCTATGCTCAACGCAAACACCAAATAACAATTATTCAGGTTTTAACACCAATCTCGATGGTAGAGGGAGCGTGCGATGCTTGATCATATCAACATTGGAAACACTTCCAACACATATCGTCAGCTCTCCTTTAGCTAGTCTCAGTTTATTCCGTAGCCTTTTATTTCGAGTTACTAACACTTAGCAACCGAACCGGTATCTAATACCCTGGTGCTACTAGAAGTACTAGTAAAATACACAATAACTTAATGTATATCCAATATGCTTCTATCGACCTTGCCAACCTTCTTATCTACCAAGTATCTAGGGTAATTCTGCTCCAGTGGCTGTTCCCCTTATTGCAGAAGCACTTAGTCTCGGGTTTGGGTTCAACCTTGGGTTTCTTCACTGGAGCAGCAACTGATTTGCCGTTTCATGAAGTGTCCCTTCTTGCCCTTGCCCTTCTTGAAACTAGTGGTTTCACCAACCATCAACAATTGATGCTCCTTCTTGATTTTTACTTTCGCAATGTCAAACAACGCGAATACCTCAAGGATCATCATCTCTGTCCTTGATATGTTATAGTTCATCACGAAGCTCTAGCAGCTTGGTGGCAATGACTTTGGAGAAACATCACTATCTCATCTGGAAGATCGACTCCCACTCGATTCAAGTGATTGTTGCACTCAGACAATCTGAGCACAAGCTCAACGATTGAGCTTTTCTCCCTTAGTTTGTAGGCTAAGAAAATCGTCAGAGGTCTCATACCTCTTGACGTGGGCACGAGCCTGAAATCCTAATTTCAGCCCTCGGAACATCTCATATGTTCCGCGACATTTCGAAAACGTCTTTCATGCCTCAACTCTAAACCGTTTAACTGAACTATCTCGTAGTTATCAAGACATGTATGTCCGATGTTCGCAACATCCACAAACGACGTTTGGGGTTCAGCACACTGAGCGGTGCATTAAGGACATAAGCTTTCTACTGTCCGCATAATCGCTACTTTCAACTTTCAACTATATTTTCTCTAGGAACTTATCTAAACAGTGGAACTAAAGCGCGAGCTAACGACATAATTTGCAAAAGGTCTTTTGACTATGTTCAGGATAATTAAGTTCATCTTATGAACTCCCACTCAGATAGACATCCCTCTGGTCATCTAAGTGATTACATGATCCGAGTCAACTAGGCCGTGTCCGATCATCACGTGAGACGGACTAGTCATCATCGGTGAACATCTTCATGTTGATCGTATCTACTATACGACTCATGCTCGACCTTTCGGTCTCTGTGTTCCAAGGCCATGTCTGTACATGCTAGGCTCGTCAAGTTAACCCTAAGTGTTTCGCGTGTGTAAATCTGTCTTACACCCGTTGTATGTGAACGTAAGAATCCATCACACCCGATCATCACGTGGTGCTTAGAAGCGACGAACTTTAGCAACGGTGCACAGTTAGGGGGAACACTTTCTTGAAATTTTAATGAGGGATAATCTTATTTACTACCGTCGTTCTAAGCAAATAAGATGCATAAACATGATAAACATCACAAGCAATTATATAGTAGTGACATGATATGGCCAATATCATATAGCTCCATTGATCTCCATCTTCGGGGCTCCATGATCATCATCGTCACCGGCATGACACCATGATCTCCATCATCGTGTCTTCATGAAGTTGTCACGCCAACGACTACTTCTACTTCTATGGCTAACGCGTTTAGCAATAAAGTAAAGTAATTTACATGGCGTTCTTTAATGACACGCAGGTCATACAATAAATAAAGACAACTCCTATGGCTCCTGTCGGTTGTCATACTCATCGACATGCAAGTCGTGAATCCTATTACAAGAACATGATCAATCTCATACATCACATATCATTCATCACATTCTTCTTGGCCATATCACATCACATAGCATACCCTGCAAAAACAAGTTAGACGTCCTCTAATTGTTGTTTGCATGTTTTACGTGGCTGCTATGGGTTTCTAGCAAGAACGTTTCTTACCTACGCAAAACCACAACGTGATATGCCAATTGCTATTTACCCTTCATAAGGACCCTTTTCATCGAATCCGTTCCGACTAAAGTGGGAGAGACTGGCACCCGCTAGCCACCTTATGCACCAAGTGCATGTCAGTCGGTGGAACCTGTCTCACGTAAGAGTACGTGTAAGGTCGGTCCGGGCCACTTCATCCCACAATACCGTCGAAACAAGATTGGACTAGTAACGGTAAGCATATTGAGCAACATCAACGCCCACAACTACTTTGTGTTCTACTCGTGCAAAGAATCTATGCAATAGACCTAGCTCTGATGCCACTGTTGGGGAACGTAGCAGAAATTCAAAATTTTCCTACGTGTCACCAAGATCTATCTATGGAGAAACTAGCAATGAGGGGAAGGAGAGTGCATCTACATACCCTTGTAGATCGCTAAGCGGAAGCGTTCAAGAGAACGGGGTTGAAGGAGTCGTACTCGTCGTGATCCAAATCACCGGAGATCCTAGTGCCGAACAGACGGCACCTCCGCGTTCAACACACGTACAGCCCGGTGACGTCTCCCACGCCTTGATCCAGCAAGGAGAGAGGGAGAGGTTGAGGAAGACTCCATCCAACAGCAGCACAACAGCATGGTGGTGATGGAGGAGCGTGGCAATCACGCAGGGCTTCGCCAAGCACCACAGGAGAGGAGGAGGAGGAGAGGCAGGGCTGCACCAAGAGAGGAGAGGTTCTCGTGTATTGGGCTGCTCCAAAACCTCCAATATATATAGGGGAGGGAGAGGGCTGCGCCCCCATCTAGGGTTTCCCCCCCCAAAGGGGTGCGGCCAGCCCTATATGGGGCTTGGGGAGGCGGCCGAGAGGGGGAGAGAGGGGAGGCGCCCACTAGGTGGGCCTTAAGGCCCATCTGGACTAGGGTTTGCCCCCTCCCACTCTCCCTTGCGCCTTGGGCCTCTTGTGGGGGGCGCACCAGCCCACCTAGGGGCTGGTCCCCTCCCACACTTGGCCCACGCATCCTTCTGGGGCAGGTGGCCCCACTTGGTGGACCCCGGGACCCTCCCGGTGGTCCCGGTACATTACCGATACCGCCCGAAACTTTTCCGGTGACCAAAACAGGACTTCCCATATATAAATCTTTACCTCCGGACCATTCCAGAACTCCTCGTGACGTCCGGGATCTCATCCGGGACTCCGAACAACATTCGGTTACCACATACAAGCTTCCTTTATAACCCTAGCGTCACCGAACCTTAAGTGTGTAGACCCTACGGGTTCGGGAGACATGCAGACATGACCGAGACGTTCTCCGGTCAATAACCAACAGCGGGATCTGGATACCCATGTTGGCTCCCACATGTTCCACGATGATCTCATCGGATGAACCACGATGTCAAGGACTCAATCGATCCCGTATACAATTCCCTTTGTCTAGCGGTATTGAGCTTGCCCGAGATTCGATCGTCGGTATACCGATACCTTGTTCAATCTCGTTACCGGCAAGTCTCTTTACTCGTTCCATAACACATCATCCCGTGATCAACTCCTTGATCACATTGTGCAGATTATGATGATGTCCTACCGAGTGGGCCCAGAGATACCTCTCCGTTTACACGGAGTGACAAATCCCAGTCTCGATTCGTGCCAACCCAACAGACACTTTCGGAGATACCTGTAATGCACCTTTATAGCCACCCAGTTACGTTGTGACGTTTGGTACACCCAAAGCATTCCTACGATATCCGGGAGTTGCACAATCTCATGGTCTAAGGAAAAGATACTTGACATTAGAAAAGCTTTAGCATACGAACTACACGATCTTTGTGCTAGGCTTAGGATTGGGTCTTGTCCATCACATCATTCTCCTAATGATATGATCCCGTTATCAACGACATCCAATGTCCATAGCCAGGAAACCATGACTATCTGTTGATCACAACGAGCTAGTCAACTAGAGGCTCACTAGGGACATATTGTGGTCTATGTATTCACACGTGTATTACGAATTCTGGATAATACAGTTATAGCATGGATAAAAGACTATTATCATGAACAAAGAAATATAATAATAACACTTTTATTATTGCCTCTAGGGCATATTTCCAACAGCCCCTCCCCCTGTGCCCATGGTATTTCTAGAGCGTAGTTATGTATGCGCAACACTAGTTTCGCAAGTTTGCGAGGGCTGGGGTTGGGGCTTCATTGCTACGCTTGCTCGGAACATGTCAGGCGGTCTTGTTGTAGGTTACTCCAGGCGCACTTGACGATGTCCGAACGTTTAATGGCCGGACCGGAGAATTGCCTTGAGAGGCTGCTTTGTACTTCCACTGCGATAGCCGCCGTATGCTCCTCCATTCGGACAAAGCATTCGGTGTTTCCATTGACCGTGATGACGCCTCGAGGGCCTGGCATCTTGAGCTTGAGGTATGCATAGTGCGGCACCGCATTGAACTTGGCAAATGTGTTTCGCTCGAGCAGTGCGTGATAGCCACTGCGGAACGGGACTATGTCGAAGATTAACTCCTCGGTTCGAAAATTATCCGAAGATCCAAAGACCACTTCAAGTGTAACTGAGCCTGTACAGTTGGCTTCTACACCTGGAATGACGCCTTTAAAGGTCGTTCTGGTGGGTTTAATCCTCGAGGGATTGATGCCCATTTTCTGCACTGTATCCTGATAAAGCAGGTTCAGGCTGCTGCCTCCGTCCATAAGGACTCTAGTGAGGTGAAATCCGTCAATGATTGGGTCTAGAACCAATGTGGCGAATCCGCCGTGACGGATGCTAGTGGGGTGGTCCCTTCGATCAAAGGTGATCGGGAAGGAAGACCATGGGTTGAACTTTAGGGCGACTGTCTCCATCGCGTATACGTCCCTTAGCACACGCTTCCGCTCCCTCTTGGGGACGTGGGTTGCGTATATCATGTTCACCGTCCGCACTTGTGGGGGAAAACCTTTCTGTCCACTATTGTTCGGCGGCCGGGGCTCCTCCTCGTCGTTGCTATGCAGCCCCTTGTCTCTGCTTTCGGCATTTAACTTGCCTACCTGCTTGAACACCCAACAATCCCTGTTGGTGTGATTGGCTGGTTTTTCGGGGGTGCCATGTATCTGGCATGAGCGGTCGAGTATTCGGTCCAAACTGGACGGGCCCGGAGTGTTTCTTTTGAATGGCTTTTTCCGCTGACCGGGTTTAGAGCCTTTGAATCCAGCATTAACTGTCGTATCCTCAGTATTGTCACTGTTAATGCGGCGCTTTTGCTTGTTGCGACGCGACCTGCCACTGCTGTCCTTGGTATCCGAATTACCAGGGCTCTTGGTCATGTTATTGCTGTGAGCTAGCCAACTGTCTTCTCCCGCGCAAAAGCGGGTCATAAGTGTCGTGAGGGCTGCCATAGATTTCGGCTTTTCCTGTCCTAGGTGCCGTTTAAGCCACTCGTCGCGGATGTTATGCTTGAAGGCTGCTAGGGCCTCTGCGTCCGGACAGTCGACGATTTGATTTTTCTTGGTTAGGAACCATGTCCAGAATTGTCTGGCGATTCCTCTGGCTGCTGAATTATGTGGCTTAGGTCATCGGCGTCTGGTGGTCGCACATAAGTGCCCTAGAAATTGTCGAGGAATGCGGCTTCCAGGTCCTCCCAACAACCAATTGATTCTGCTGGCAAGCTATTGAGCCAATGCCGAGCTGGTCCTTTAAGCTTGAGTGGGAGGTATTTGATGGCGTGTAGGTCATCACGGCGAGCCATGTGGATATGAAGGAGATAGTCCTCGATCCATACCGCAGGATCTGTTGTGCCATCGTATGATTCGATGTTCATGGGTTTGAAACCCTCGGGGATTTGATGATCCATTACTTCATCTGTGAAGCATAGTGGGTGTGCGGCGCCTCTGTATTGGGCTACATCATGACACAGCTCAAACGAGCTTTGTCTATTGTGTTCGGCCCGGCCGGATTTACTGTATCCGGTGTGACGAGTACCGTCTCGTGCCGTGGGGCGCCCACGTGATCCATAGATTGATCTTGTTTTCCTTGCCTTATCCTCCAATATATCTCGCAGGTCTGGCGCATTTTCCCATGCCTTGGTAGTTTTGAGCGGCGCCGGGGTGCGGCTTGAGTGGAGGGCCGAGATGCCTCTCTGTCGCGGCCACGGGGTGGCCGGTCGGCCGCATCATGCGCTGGTGATGTAGGTTTAGGTGCTTCCTCCTCTAATTGGGGTAGCAACCTACGCTTTGGGTAGCTCTTGGAGGGGCGTTCGAGTTCATACTCTTCGGCTGCAAGGACTTCAGTCCATCTCGGCTAGCAAATCTTGATCAGCTCTAAGTTGTTGCCGTTTTTTCTTGAGGCTGCTCGCCGTGGCCATAAGCCTGCGTTTGAAACGCTCTTGTTCGACGGGATCCTCCGGCACGACAAATTCGTCGTCGTCGAGGCTTGCCTCATCTTCGGAGGGAGGCATATAATTATCGTCCTCGACCTCTCTGTCTGGCGCTCTCTCATGAGGTCTGGCTTCTCTATCCTCCTGTGCTAAATCTTGCTGGAGGTGGTTGTCTTCGGCACTGTCCGGGGTGTTATTATCCCCCGTGCCGAAATCACCGTTTTTGTTTTGGCGGGATTTAGAGCTGCGTCGCTGACGCTGGCGCTTAGGCTGCTTCTTGGAGGGGTCATCCTCCGCTGTTCCATCGCCATTGCCTTCTTTTGGGGTGTCCACCATGTATATATCATATGATGAGGTGGCTTTGCAGTGCCCTATAGGCGCTGGTTCTTGATCGTCTCCTGCATCGACGTCCATACCGTCGATGTCTTCGGAGTCGAAGTCGAGCATGTCGGTTAAATCATCGACAGTGGCTACAAAGTGGGTGGTGGGTGGGCTTTGAATTTCTTCATCATTCGCATCCAAACCATGCTGACCATAGTCCGACCAGGGCTCTCCTGACAAAGAGAGAGACTTTAGTGAATTCAGAATATCGCCGAAGGGCGAGTGCTGAAAGATGTCCACGACGGTGAACTCCATGATCGGCGCCCAATCGAGTTCGATCGGTCGGGGTGCAGAGGGCTCTGAGTCTGGAGAGGAGTCCGGCTCCTTGGAGTCACGGGCTTCACAGAGAATAGGGCTGGTGTTCGGCTCGATCGCCGTAGAGATTGCAGCCCCCGAGGCGGCGTCTAACCACCCATCCTCGGTTGGTGAGATCGGCTCTGAGTTAGGGGTCGGAGCGGACACAGGTGCGGCCTCCAAGGCACTGTTCGGCGGCAGAGCTAAATCATGCCCATCGTGACAGTGCGGCGCGCTCGGCTGTGGCTCGAATTCGTCGAAGATCAAGTCTCCGTGGATGTCGGCCGTGTAGTTCAAACTTCCAAATCTGACCTGATGGCAGGGGGCGTAGCTTTTGATCTGCTCCAGATGACCAAGCGAATTGGCCCGCAGTGCAAAGCCGCCGAATACGAAGATCTATCCGGGGAGAAAAGTCTCACCCTGGATCGCATCGCCGTTGATGATCGGAGAAGCCATCGGGCCTAAAAGTGACGACATAGAGGAACTCTCAACAAAAGCACCAATGTCGGTGTCAAAACCGGCGGATCTCGGGTAGGGGGTCCCGAACTATGCGTCTAGGCCGGATGGTAATAGGAGGCAGGGGACACGATGTTTTACCCAGGTTCGGGCCCTCTTGATGGAGGTAAAACCCTATGTCCTGCTTGATTAATATTGATGATATGGGTAGTACAAGAGTAGATCTACCACGAGATCGGAGAGGCTAAACCCTAGAAGCTAGCCTATGGTATGATTGTTGTTCGTCCTACGGACTAAAACTCTCCGGTTTATATAGACACTGGAGAGGGCTAGGGTTACATAGAGTCGGTTACAATGGTAGGAGAACTACATATCCGTATCGCCAAGCTTGCCTTCCACGCCAAGGAAAGTCCCTTCCGGACACGGGACGAAGTCTTCAATCTTGTATCTTCATAGTCCAGGAGTCCGGTCGAAGGTATAGTCCGGCCATCCGGACACCCCCTAATCCAGGACTCCCTCAGTTGCCGTGTGCAAGTTCAAGTGAGGCATCACGAAGAGATCAAGTTCTTAAAGCTTGCCGTCCATTGTGGTGATAATGGACTTGTGAAGATGTGCCGAAGAGTGGCTCACCCATAGTGGAGTATGGGGGAGCAATCTACTAGTCTTCACCAAGCCAATCAAGAAAGGTGGTCCAACTTGAGGAAGTCAAGATCTTCTACATCTAGCTCAAGTGGACTTTGTGCAAGGCAAATATTTGCCCTTGATAGGTTTTCTATTTTACCGGTATCATGGTGGTAGTTGGGAGACCGGGTTATAGGATCGATTGTCGTACTATCAAGGGGGATCTTGATGAGTAGCTTGATCATATCGTTCGTAGAGAGCTCAAACCATTGCATCCTTACATCATCTTTCTTGGTTCTTGTTTGGTTCTCTTTGAGATTCTTAGAGCTTATGGTCATCTTGATGACAAGCTCGAGTTCATCTAAAACGGAGTTCTCATGATTCTTCTATTGCATTTTCGGTGTTGGAGGTTTTACCGGTCTTATTCAAGGAAGGGTTCTCACCATTTTATTATGGGCCTTTTCTAATTTGCTTTTTATTGTTATTTATATCAAGATTCTGTTAGCCCTTGTCGCTAGCTTTCCAACAAACTTGGTTTCGTTGAATTCGGAGTCCGTTTGCAGAAGTTGTGTCAGTTTTGGTGTCCTTAAAAAGGCTGCAGCGGTACTACCGCCCATGGGAGCGGTACTACCGCTTGGAGCGGTACTACCGCAGCTACTTCCGTGCCTACTTCCGCTCCGGACCAAAAAATCGTCATAAGTCCAGCGGTGGTAGGCACGAATGTAATTTTTTAGTACCGCTCGCAAGCAGTAGTACCGCTACCCTTAGCGGTAGTACCGCTGCCCCTAGCAGTAGTACCGTGAGGATGAGCGGTAGTACCGCTCTGTGCGGGCTGTGAGCATAACGGTTGGATTTTTCCCCACCTTTAAAAGGGGGTCTTCTTCCCCAATGAACCTTATCCTTCGAGCTTGTGTTCTTCCCCCATTGTTGACCTTCTTCGAGCTTACTAACTCTCAATCCCTCCATGGATTCTTGCTAGTTTTTGAGGGAAAAGAGAGAGGAGATCTAGATCCACACTTCCACCAATCACTTTCTTCTCTATGTGAGGGAACCCCTTGGATCTAGATCTTGGAGTTCTTGGTGTTCTCCTTCTTGTTCTTCCTCTCACTTTCCTCCCTAGCATTAGTTGCTTTGGTGGGATTTGGGAGAGAAGGACTTGGGCACTCCGTGTGCCCTTGCCATTGCATTTGGTGCATCGGTTTGAGTTCTCCACAGTGATACATGGAAGTTACAAGTTGAGAAGCTTATTAATCTTGGGTGCTTGGTACCCTTGAGCTTGTTCCTCTTGGGTGCTTGGGCGCCCTAGACGATTGGTGGTGTTTGGAGTTCAATCATTGTGGTGTAAAGCTCCGGGCAAGCGTTGGGGTCTCCAATTAGGTTGTGGAGATCGCCCCGAGCAATTTGACGGGTTTCGGTGACCGCCCCAAAGGGTTGCCAAAGTGTACGGGTTCGGTGACCGCCCCCAAGGGTTGCCATTTATACGGGTTCGGTGACCGCCCTCAAGGGTCCCTTAATGGATGTTGGAAATATGCCCTAGAGGCAATAATAAATTAGTTATTATTATATTTCCTTGTTCATGATAATCGTTTATTATCCATGCTAGAATTGTATTGATAGGAAACTCAGATACATGTGTGGATACATAGACAACACCATGTCCCTAGTAAGCCACTAGTTGACTAGCTCGTTGATCAATAGATGGTTACGGTTTCCTGACCATGGACATTGGATGTCGTTGATAACGGGATCACATCATTAGGAGAATGATGTGATGGACAAGACCCAATCCTAAGCCTAGCACAAGATCGTGTAGTTCGTATGCTAAAGCTTTTCTAATGTCAAGTATCATTTCCTTAGACCATGAAATTGTGCAACTCCCGGATACCGTAGGAATGCTTTGGGTGTACCAAACGTCACAACGTAACTGGGTGGCTATAAAGGTGCACTACGGGTATCTCTGAAAGTGTCTGTTGGGTTGGCACGAATCGAGACCGGGATTTGTCACTCCGTGTAACGGAGAGGTATCTCTGGGCCCACTCGGTAGGACATCATCATAATGTGCACAATGTGACCAAGGAGTTGATCACGGGATGATGTGTTACGGAACGAGTAAAGAGACTTGCCGGTAACGAGATTGAACAAGGTATCGGGATACCGATGATCGAATCTCGGGCAAGTATCGTGCCGATAGACAAAGGGAATTGAATACGGGATTGATTAAATCCTCGACATCGTGGTTCATCTGATGAGATCATCGTGGAACATGTGGGAGCCAACATGGGTATCCAGATCCCGTTGTTGGTTATTGACTGGAGAGTTGTCTCGGTCATGTCTACATGTCTCTCGAACCCGTAGGGTCTACACACTTAAGGTTCGGTGACGCTAGAGTTGTAGAGATATTAGTATGCGGTTAACCAAAAGTTGTTCGGAGTCCCGAATGAGATCCCGGACGTCATGAGGAGTTCCGGAATGGTCTGAAGGTAAAGATTTATATATAGGAAGTCCAGTTTCGGCCACCGAGAGAGTTTCGAGAGTCATCGGTATTGTACCGGGACCACCGGAAGGGTCCCGGGGGTCCACCGGGTGGGGCCACCTATCCCGGAGGGCCCCATGGGCTGAAGGGGCATGTGAACCATGTTGGGGAACGCTGCAGAAAACAAAAAATTTCCTACGGTTTCACCAAGATCCATCTATGAGTTCATCTAGCAACGAGTGATCGGATTGCATCCACATACCTTTGTAGATCACGCGCAGAAGCGTTCAAAGAACGGGGATGAGGAAGTCGTACTCGACGTGATCCAAATCACCGGAGATCCTAGCGCCGAACGGACGGCACCTCCGTGTTCAACACACGTACGGTCAGCGTGATGTCTCCTCCTTCTTGATCCAGCAAGGGGGGAGGAGAGGTTGATGAAGATCCAGCAGCACGACGGCGTGGTAGTGGATGCAGGGCGTCACCGCAGCAGGGCTTCGCCGTTATACTGCGAGAGGGAGAGGTGTAGCAGGGGAGAGGGAGGCGCCAAGACTCAAGGGTGCGGCTGCCCCCTCCCTCCCCCCTTTATATAGGCCCCCTAGGGGGTGCGCCGGCCCTAGGAGATGGGAACTCCTAGGGGGGCGGCGACCAAGGGGTGGAGTGCCCCCCGAGCCAGGTGGGTCGCCCCCCACCCTAGGGTTCCCAACCCTAGGCGCATGGGGTGGGCCTAGGGGGGCGCACCAGCCCACTATGGGCTGGTTCCCCTCCCCACTTTGGCCCATGGGGCCCTCCGGGATGGGTTGCCCCACCCTGGACCCCCGGGACCCTTCCGGTGGTCCTGGTACAATACCGGTGACCCTGAAACTCTCCCGATGATCGAAACTGCACTTCCTATATATAATTCTTCATCTCCGGACCATTCCGGAACTCCTCGTGACGTCCAGGATCTCATCCGGGACTCCGAACAACTTTCGGGTTACTGCATATTCATATCTCTACAACCCTAGCGTCACCGAACCTTAAGTGTGTAGACCCTACGGGTTCGGGAAACATGTAGACATGACCGAGACGGCTCTCCGGTCAATAACCAACAGCGGGATCTGGATACCCATGTTGGCTCCCACATGCTCCTCGATGATCTCATCGGATGAACCACGATGTCGAGGATTCAAGCAACCCCGTATACAATTCCCTTTGTCAATCGGTACGTTACTTGCCCGAGATTCGATCGTCGGTATCCCAATACCTCGTTCAATCTCGTTACCGGCAAGTCACTTTACTCGTACCGTAATGCATGATCCCGTGACCAGACACTTGGTCACTTTGAGCTCATTATGATGATGCATTACCGAGTGGGCCCAGAGATACCTCTCCGTCATACGGAGTGACAAATCCCAGTCTTGATCCGTGTCAACCCAACAGACACTTTCGGAGATACCTGTAGTATACCTTTATAGTCACCCAGTTACGTTGTGACGTTTGGTACACCCAGAGCACTCCTACGGTATCCGGGAGTTACACAATCTCATGGTCTAAGGAAAAGATACTTGACATTGGAAAAACTCTAGCAAACGAACTATACGATCTTGTGCTATGTTTAGGATTGGGTCTTGTCCATCACATCATTCTCCTAATGATGTGATCCCGTTATCAATGACATCCCCATGTCCATAGCCAGGAAACCATGACTATCTGTTGATCAACGAGCTAGTCAACTAGAGGCTCACTAGGGACACATTGTGGTCTATGTATTCACACATGTATTACGATTTCCGGATAATACAATTAAAGCATGAATAATAGACAATTATCATGAACAAGGAAATATAATAATCATTTTATTATTGCCTCTAGGGCATATTTCCAACAGTCTCCCACTTGCACTAGAGTCAATCATCTAGTTACATTGTGATGAATCGAACACCCATGGAATTCTGGTGTTGATCATGTTTTGCTCTAGGGAGAGGTTTAGTCAACGGATCTGCTACATTCAGGTCCGTATGTACTTTACAAATCTCTATGTCTCCATTTTGAACACTTTCACGAATGAAGTTGAAGCGACGCTTGATATGCCTGGTCTTCCTGTGAAACCTGGGCTCCTTGGCAAGGGCAATAGCTCCAGTGTTGTCACAGAAGAGAGTCATCGGGCCCGACGCATTGGGTATGACTCCTAGGTCGGTAATGAACTCCTTCACCCAGACTGCTTCGTGTGCTGCCTCCGAGGCTGCCATGTACTCCACTTCACATGTAGATCCTGCCACAACGCTTTGCTTGCAACTGCACCAGCTTACTGCCCCGCCATTCAAAATATACACGTATCCGGTTTGTGACTTAGAGTCATCCAGATCTGTGTCGAAGCTAGCGTCGACGTAACCCTTTACGACGAGCTCTTCGTCACCTCCATAAACGAGAAACATTTCCTTAGTCCTTTTCAGGTACTTCAGGATATTCTTGACCGCTGTCCAGTGTTCCTTGCCGTGATTACTTTGGTACCTACCTACCAAACTTACGACAAGGTTTACATCAGGTCTGGTACACAGCATGGCATACATAATAGAACCTATGGCTGAGGCATAGGGGATGACACTCATCTCTTCTATATCTTCTGCCGTGGTCGGACATTGAGCCGAGCTCAATTTCACACCTTGCAACACAGGCAAGAACCCCTTCTTAGACTGATCCATATTGAACTTCTTCAATATCTTATCAAGGTATGTGCTTTGTGAAAGACCTATGAGGCGTCTTGATCTATCTCTATAGATCTTGATGCCTAATATATAAGCAGCTTCTTCAAGGTCCTTCATTGAAAAACTCTTATTCAAGTAGGCCTTAATGCTGTCCAAAAGCTCTATATCATTTCCCATCAAAAGTATGTCATCTACATATAATATGAGAAATGCTACAGAGCTCCCACTCACTTTCTTGTAAACGCAGGCTTCTCCATAAGTCTGCATAAACCCAAACGCTTTGATCATCTCATCAAAGCGAATGTTCCAACTCCGAGATGCTTGCACCAGCCCATAAATCGAGCGTTGGAGCTTGCACACCTTGTCAGCATTCTTAGGATCGACAAAACCTTCCGGCTGCATCATATACAGTTCTTCCTTAAGATAACCGTTAAGGAATGCCGTTTTGACGTCCATTTGCCATATCTCATAATCATAGTACGCAGCAATTGCTAACATGATTCGGACGGACTTCAGCTTTGCTATGGGAGAGAATGTCTCATCGTAGTCAATCCCTTGAACTTGTCGATAACCCTTAGCGACAAGCCTAGCTTTATAGATGGTCACATTACTATCCGCGTCTGTCTTCTTCTTAAAGATCCATTTATTTTCTATGGCTCGCCGATCATCGGGCAAGTCAGTCAAAGTCCATACTTCGTTTTCATACATGGATCCCATCTCGGATTTCATGGCTTCCAGCCATTTGTCGGAATTCGGGCCCGCCATCGCTTCTTCATAGTTCGAAGGTTCACCGTTGTCTAACAACATGATTTCCAAGACAGGGTTGCCGTACCACTCTGGTGCGGAACGTGTCCTTGTGGACCTTCGAAGTTCAGTAGGAGCTTGATCAGAAGTATCTTGATCATCATCATTAACTTCCTCTCTAATTGGTGCAGGCACCACAGGAACATTTTCCTGAGTTGCGCCACTTTCCGGTTCAAGAGGTAATACTTCATCAAGTTCTACTTTCCTCCCACTTACTTCTTTCGAGAGAAACTCCTTCTCTAGAAAGGATCCATTCTTGGCAACAAAGATCTTGCCTTCGGATCCGAGGTAGAAGGTATACCCAATAGTTTCTTTAGGGTATCCTATGAAGACGCATTTTTCCGACTTGGGTTCGAGCTTTTCAGGTTGAAGTTTCTTGACATAAGCATCGCATCCCCAAACTTTTAGAAACGATAGCTTAGGCTTCTTCCCAAACCATAATTCATACGGTGTCGTCTCAACGGATTTCGACGGAGCCCTATTTAAAGTGAATGCGGCAGTCTCTAAAGCATAGCCCCAAAATGAGAGCGGTAAATCGGTAAGAGACATCATAGATCGCACCATATCCAATAGAGTGCGATTACGACATTCGGACACACCATTACGCTGAGGTGTTCCAGGCAGCGTGAGTTGTGAAACTATTCCACATTTTCTTAAGTGTGTGCCAAATTCATGACTCAAGTATTCTCCTCCACGATCTGATCGCAAAAACTTGATTTTTCTGTCACGTTGATTCTCAACCTCACTCTGAAATTCCTTGAACTTTTCAAAGGTTTCAGACTTGTGTTTCATTAAGTAGATATACCCATATCTACTCAAGTCATCAGTGAGGGTGAGAACATAACGATAGCCACCACGAGCCTCAACACTCATTGGACCGCACACATCAATATGTATGATTTCCAATAGGTTGGTTGCTCGCTCCATTGTTCCTGAGAACGGAGTCTTGGTCATCTTACCCATGAGGCATGGTTTGCACGTGTCAAATGATTCGTAATCAAGAGACTCTAAAAGTCCATCTGCATGGAGCTTCTTCATGCGTTTGACACCTATGTGACCAAGGTGGCAGTGCCACAAGTATGTGGGACTATCATTATCAACCTTACATCTTTTGGTATTCACACTATGAATATGTGTAGCATTACGCTCGAGATTCATTATGAATAAACCATTCACCATAGGAGCATGAACATAAAACATATCTCTCATATAAATAGAACAACCATTATTCTCGGATTTAAATGAGTAGCCATCTCGTATTAAACGAGATCCTGATACAATGTTCATGCTCAAACTTCACACTAAATAACAATTATTGAGGTTCAAAACTAATCCCGTAGGTAAATGCAGAGGTAGCGTGCCGACGGCGATCACATCGACCTTGGAACCATTCCCGACGCGCATCGTCACCTCGTCCTTCGCCAGTCTCTGTTTATTCTGCAGCTCCTGCTTTGAGTTACAAATGTGAGAAACTGCACCGATATCAAATACCCAGGAGCTACTACGAGTACTGGTAAGGTACACATCAATTACATGTATATCACATATACCTTTCGTTTTGCCGGCCTTCTTGTCCGCTAAGTATTTGGGGCAGTTCCGCTTCCAGTGACCACTTCCCTTGCAATAAAAACACTCAGTCTCGGGCTTGGGTCCATTCTTTGGCTTCTTCCCGGCAGCTTGCTTACCGGGCGCGGCAACTCCCTTGCCGTCCTTCTTGAAGTTCTTCTTACCCTTGCCTTTCTTGAACTTAGTGGTTTTATTCACCATCAACACTTGATGGTCCTTTTTGACTTCTACCTCTGCTGATTTCAGCATTGCAAATACTTCAGGAATGGTCTTTTCCATCCCCTGCATATTGAAATTCATCACAAAGCTCTTGTAGCTCGGTGGAAGCGACTGAAGGATTCTGTCAATGACCGCGTCATCCGGGAGATTAACTCCCAGTTGAGTTAAGCGGTTATGTAATCCAGACATAGTGAGTATGTGCTCACTGACAGAACTATTTTCCTCCATCTTACAGCTGAAGAACTTGTCGGAGACTTCATATCTCTCACCCCGGGCATGAGCTTGGAAAACCATTTTCAGCTCTTCGAACATCTCATATGCTCTGTGTCACTCAAAACGCTTTTGGAGCCCCGGTTCTAAGCTGTAAAGCATGCCGCACTGAACGAGGGAGTAATCATCAGCACGTGTCTGCCAAGCGTTCATAATGTCTTGGTTCTGTGGGACGGGTGCGTCACCTAGCGGTGCTTGTAGGACATATTCTTTCTTGGCAGCTATGAGGATGATCCTCAGGTTCCGGACCCAGTCCGTATAGTTGCTGCCATCGTCTTTCAGCTTGGTTTTCTCTAGGAACGCGTTGAAGTTGAGGACAACGTTGGCCATTTGATCTACACGACATATTATAAAGATTTTAGACTAAGTTCATGATAATTAAGTTCATCTAATCAAATTATATAATGAACTCCCACTTAGATAGACATCCCTCCAGTCATCTAAGTATGACATGATCCGAGTTAACTAGGCCGTGTCCGATCATCACGTGAGACGGACTAGTCAACATCGGTGAACATCTTCATGTTGATCGTATCTTCTATATGACTCATGCTTGACCTTTCGGTCTTCTGTGTTCCGAGGCCATGTCTGTACATGCTAGGCTCGTCAAGTCAACCTAAGTGTTTGCATGTGTAAATCTGTCTTACACCCGTTGTATGTGAACGTTGGAATCTATCACACCCGATCGTCACGTGGTGCTTCGAAACAACGAACTATCGCAATGGTGCACAGTTAGGGGGAACACTTTCTTGAAATTATTATGAGGGATCATCTTATTTACTATCGTCGTTCTAAGTAAACAAGATGCAAAAACATGATAAACATCACATGCAATCAAATAATAATAGTGACATGATATGGCCAATATCACATAGCTCCTTTGATCTCCATCTTGGGGCTCCATGATCATCTAGTCACCGGCATGACACCATGATCTCCATCATCGTTGGGAAACGTTGCATAGAAAACAAAAAAAATTCTACGCACACGCAATGATCTATCCATGGAGATGCATAACAACGAGGGGGGGAGTGTGTCTACGTACCCTCGTAGACCGTAAGCGGAAGTGTTTGATAACGCGATTGATGTAGTCAAACTTCTTCTAGCTCCGCCCGATCAAGTACCGAACGTACGTCACCTCCGAGTTTTGCACATGTTCAGCTCGGTGACGTCCCTCGCCTTCTTGATCCATCAAGTTTTTTGAGGTAGTAGATGAGTTCCGTCAGCACGACGGCGTGGTGACGGTGATGGTGAAGTGATCCGTGCAGGGCTTCGCCTAAGCACTACGAAGATATGACCGTGGGAGTAAACGGTGGAGGGGGGGCGCCGCACATGGCTAGGCAATTGTCTGGTTGTGCTAGGGGTGCCCCCATATATATAGGTGGGGGGAGGAGCAGCCAAGGGGTGCGCCCCAAGTAGGTTGAATCCTACTTGGGGTCTTCCCCAATTCGCCCCCCCCACCATAATTGCTGAAAGGAAAAAGGGAAGAGGGAAGAAGAGAAGGAAGGGGGGGGGGCGAACCCCCTCTTCTCCTTCTCCAATTCGGCCTCCTGCCATAAGGGGGGCGCGCCACCCCTTGTGGGCTGGAGTGCTCCCCTCCCATGGCCCATGTGGCCCATATGTTCCCCCCGGGGGTTCCGGTAACCCCTCCGGTACTCCAATAAATACCCAATACACTCCGGAACACTTCCGGTGTCCGAATACTATCGTCCTATATATCAATATTTACCTATCGACCATCTCGAGACTTCTCGTCATGTCTGTGCTCTCATCTGGGACTCCTAACAACATTCGGTCACCAAATCACATAACTCATATAATACAATATCGTCATCGGACGGTAAGCGTGCGGATCCTATGGGTTCGACAACTATGTAGACATGACCGAGTCACCTCTCCTGTCAATAACCAATAGCGGAACCTGGATGCTTATATTAGCTCCTACATATTCTACAAAGATCTTTATCAGTCGAGCCGTTATGACAACATACGTTATTCCCTTTGTCTATCGGTATGTTACTTGCCCGAGATTCGATCGTCGGTATCTGCATACCTAGTTCAATCTCGTTACCGGCAAGTCTCTTTACTCGTTCCGTAATACATCACCTCATGACCAACTCCTTAGTCGTTTGCTTGCAAGCTTATGATGTGTGTTACCGAGAAGGCCCAGAGATACCTCTCCGATACTCGGAGTGACAAATCCTAATCTCGATCTATGCCAACTCAACAAACACCTTCAGAGATACTTGTAGAGCATCTTTAAAATCACCCAGTTACCTTGTGACGTTTGATAGCACACAAGGCATTCCTCCGGTATCGGGGAGTTGCATAATCTCATAGTCAAAAGAATATGTATTTGACATGAAGAAAGCAATAGCAATAAAACTGAACGATCAATATGCTAAGCTAATGGATGGGTCTTGTCCATCACATCATTCTCCTAATGATGTGATCCCGTTATCAAATGACAACTCATGTCCATGGTCAGGAAACCTTAACCATCTTTGATCAATGAGCTAGTCAAGTAGAGGCTCACTAGGGATGCATTGTTTATCTATGTATTCACACATGTATTTAGGTTTCCGATCAATACAATTCTAGCTTGAATAATAAACATTTATCATGAATAAGGAAATACAAAATAACAACTTTATTATTGCCTCTAGGGCATATTTCCTTCACTCTGTCCTTGGAAGTGTCTACCATGTAGACATCATAGGTGGAGGTTGCGGTCCACCTGCCGGTATGGTTGATGGCTGGCGGTGGAGCGATATCTGACATCTCGCCGATGTCTTCATCTATGTCGGTGGTCTCCTCAGAGGCACTGTCTAAAACACCGGTAAGTTTTTTTTATGGTAGCGACTAGGTGGGTGGAGGGTGGGCTAAAAAGTCTAGCCTTCCCTGGTTTTCCTAGATCTGATCGTACACCAAGGTTCAGTCGTCCGAGATGACGAGGCTTTGAATCCGATTTAACATTGTTCAAAAGCGCCTTGTCTGCCTCGCCCATATCCTGATCAAAAGTCAGGCTCAACTAAAGTTTACTTGAGGTCCGATCTAACATGGCCTCATGGTCTTCGTTAGTCAAGATAGATGCCTGACCCATTGACGCAGTACTCAACTCCGAGCTCAAAGCCAAATCCGAGGTGTGATCCATGGAGTGGTCCTGATCTAGGATTGAATCCGAGATCTTGATGGAGGCGTCAGGGCGATCCTTAGGCTGGTCTGACACCCAGCACGAAAACGCGAGAGCGCTGCGGGAATCCATGGCGTACTTGAGGTTCTCAAATCTGATGATCTCGCCTGGAGCATAATTTTCGATCTGACCCAGGTGGCCAGTCTAACCAGCGTAAAGAGTAATATTGCCAAAGACAAAGAGTTGTCCCGTGAAGAAAGCCATACCACAACCGACGCTATCGTCAATCTGCAAGCCATCGAGCCGTTTCGATTTCCTAGAGGGACCTGTATGGGTCACCAATGTCGGAGCTAAGTCCGACGGATCTCGGGTAGGGTTCCCCGATCAGGTAGGCTTGGCTAGATGGTAACAATGACACAGGGGACACGATGTTTACCTAGGTTCGGGCCCTCTTGAAGAGGTAAAACCATACGTCCTGCTTTGTTGTAGTGATTGCGGCCGAGGTGCAAAGTATAGGTGATCTACCACGAGATCGGATGCGAATCTGTCCCTCTAAGACCCTAACACCTCGGTTTATATAGACACCGGGGGTATCTAGGGTTTACATGATGTCGATTGCATTTAAAGGGCAATCGTGCCGAGGACCATCTCTACGTCTTGAAGTATACGTTAAGTCTTCACGCCATTTCTTTCCGATGTGGCCCACATGAACGAAGCCCACTGATGATAAGCTTAGGAGGGAGGGGGGAGGGTCCTCGGCCCAACCCATAGGTCGCGCAACGGACATGTCGAACACCCCTTATCCAGCACTCCGTCAGTGACTATATATGATATGTCAATATTATATAGCCGGCTATACTATTAACCATGCTCTAATACCTGTATTTGTACCTCTTGATGAATAAAGCCTAGCAGATTCTCGAAAAAAGCAGATTTTTTTGTAAAAAAACAGTGTTTCTTTTTACAAAAACAGATCCATCGATCCCGAGTCCACACAGTCAAACACCACTAATCTCAAAGCGACGACGGCCTAGTCGAGACAGCAAACGCCCGCCCGCACTCGCCGTGGACCGTGTGGTGCCGCCGACCGCTCTGCCCCCTCCTCCGCCTGCCCAGTACTACCTCGTAGCCGGCCACGGCGAAGCTCCCCCAGTCTAGGGGGTTTCCCGCGCCTCTCTTTCCCCGCCTCCCATGGCGCCTCCCCTCCTCCTCCGCATCCTCTTCCTCCTCGCAGTCACCGCCGCCGCGTCGGCAGCGGCGCGGCGAGAGGCGTTCCGTCGGGACCCCGGGCACGAGCACTGGCACCACGGCGCCTTCCACGACGTCGAGGAAAGCGTCCGCGCCGACGTTCGCCGCATGCTCCACACCCGCGCAGAGGTACTCGGTACTCCACTTCCCC
>NC_041386.1:154707105-154712998 GCF_002162155.2 Triticum dicoccoides | reverse complement strand
ACACCTCTCCGATCCCCCTCGCGCGTGGCCTCTGCAGACGCGATCTGCGCAGAGTAATTGAGCTCGAATGGATCCGATCTCGGTCGGCGGTGCGGTGAATACCACTCCCGCGTGTATGGGATCCGCACCTGCCACCGGATTTCGGTTCTCTCCGTCAGTGATATCGAGAGCAATTTTTTTATTGTGGGACGTGTCAAAATTTCCCAATTTTGAACTTTTAATATATACATGTAGACTCTGGCTGCGAAGATGTGTGAGATTGTTCACATGGGTTTGCGTTATGGATTATGCCTGGGACTTGGGGCACCGTAGATTAAATCGAGCCTGACATTAGTTAATCGGTTGCCATGGTCATACTAGTGCTCGTATAACCAGGAAAACTGAGCAAACAGTAGTGATGTATCTGTAATAATTCCCTATTTCTCTGCTCAAATCCCTGTGTGTTCCAAAACATGTGTGGTGTTACTTTATTAAAGATTGAACTTCTATAAACACATTTGGGGAATTTTGCAGGTTCCATTTCAAGTGCCCCTCGAGGTTAACGTTGTTCTGATTGGTTTCAACGGTGATGGAGGGTATAGATACCCTTTGGATGGGCACAAGCTTGAGCAATTCCTAAAGATGAGCTTTCCACTCCATAGACCCTCTTGTTTCGAGACAGGGGAGCCAATTGATATTGAGCACCATATCATGTATAATGTCATAGCGGTAAGGCTTCATTTACGATGGTCATGTAGATTATTTTTCGCCACCATGTAGGTCTTGTTTTCATCCAGTGATATTACTGAAATTATTGCTTCGTTAGGCTGGACAACCAGAGCTTATTTCGCTTGAGAAGTCATTGAAGGAGGCTATGGTTTCTGCAGGAACTGCGAGAGAGGTAGAAATATGCTATTTCCCTACAAAAGTATCTTTAAACGCTGTTCAGATCTTGATTGACACAAGACATGACACTAACTATTTTGTCCCCCACAGAGTGAATATGGTAGGGAATTCCCTCTCTTTGAGGTAGAAGCAACTGTAGTGGAACCTATATTCGAGAGGCTATACTCATTTATTTTTGATATGGAGCCTGGTCGCTCTGCAACTGAGATGGATAGGCCTGTACCTGTTGCAATATTTGTTGTTAATTTTGATAAGGTACGTACACTTGTATATTGTTCTATATAAAATACTTTTCTAATTCATTTCACACCTGCATGCAAATTATATTATTCGTGTGTAGACTTGTAGTCTTTTGGAAATATTGAGTAAACAGACTAATTCTTCTGGTTGTTTATTTTCCTATTACTATTTGAGGGAAACAGAAGAGAAGAACCCTACTGAAATTATTTTAAAGTTATTATACAAAAGATAATACTCCCTCCGTCCGGAAATACTTGTCGGAGAAATGGATGTATCTAGACGTATTTTAGTTCTAAATACATCCATTTTCATCCATTTCTGCGACAAGTATTTCCGGACGGAGGGAGTACATAAGAAGAGAAAGGAAAAGAAGGTAACCAGTGGGAGTTGCATTCTGAATGTGAATTATACTCACTATCCTTAAAAAACACTCTCACTTTTAACAGATCCAAGCCAAACAATTTCCTCCATCTAAATTTGTTTGATGGTATAATTAAATAATTAATGTGTTTCTTTGTAACTACATATGCTGGTAATCTGCGGTTATCAAAACTTTGAACAGTATTTTAGATAGAGATAGTCATGCTCATGCAACATCCTTAGCCTTCTCTAAAAATTGGAGCATATGCATAGATGAGCCCAAAAGACATTGATAAGAGCCCAACAATCCTTAGTAAACTGGCCAGAGACAAAATATGCATACAATTATTCTTTTAGAATGTAGGGGACCCTGCTGAAATACGAAAGAAACTGCACAGAAGGTATTACAAAGGAAAATAAGTTGATTCAACAAGTGGGAGTTTCATGACTTTCATCCTGAACTATATTCACTTTGCTTAGAAGAACAGTACCCTCACATTTTCATAAGTTCTAACAGATTCAGGTCGAACGATTTATCCATCTCAATTTGTTTGATGGATATTATAAAATATATCGTTTATTTGTAATTATATATGCCAGCAGCCAATGGTTATCAACACCTCGAACAACATTTAAAATAAAGATAGTCATGCTCAGGCAGCATCCTTAGCCTTCTGTAACAATAGGAAACTATG
The DNA here is from genome assembly GCF_002162155.2 of Triticum dicoccoides. Taxonomy (NCBI): domain Eukaryota; kingdom Viridiplantae; phylum Streptophyta; class Magnoliopsida; order Poales; family Poaceae; genus Triticum; species Triticum dicoccoides. The sequence goes on along the minus strand of NC_041386.1, from coordinate 154,710,818 downwards.
CAAAAGGACTCCCAAAAGACATTGATAAGAGCCCAGCAATCATTAGTGAACTGTCCAGAAAGAAAACATGGGATTCAATGTCCATCCTTGTATCTTATACAATTATACTTAGAGAATAGTAATCAACATTGACAAAGCTCTTCCTTGGCAGGTCAGAATGGATCCTCGGAACAAAGGAGTTGATCTTGACAGTTTAATGTATAGTAAAATTAATGGACTGACAGAACAAGAGCTAAAAAAGCAAGAAGCGGATTACATCTACCGTTACCGGTACAATGGAGGTGGAGCAACTCAAGTTTGGCTGAGTTCTGGAAGGTAATAGTTATTATACTATTTTTTCTTTACGACTTGCAAGAAACCTTGACGGTCAAGAATTTACATTTTTAACTCACTAAATGTGACAACCCTTCAGCCCAGTACATGATTGCAAGAGCGATATGAAGCGTAATCTGGAGAGAAAAACCATACCAATATTCCTATTCTACTTGCTGCTTCATTGCATTGCACTTGTCCTGCCAGATGATTCCTTTTTTGTTTTCACGATCCTTTCTGTTTCGTTATTTATACCATTAGATTCATGTGCTGTCACTTTCTTCCTTAATGTGTACACCTTCCTCCAAGATATAAGGCATATTTTGTCTCTTTAAGACAACGTTTTGACCAACAATTGCTTCGTTAGTATGTGGTTTATGTGACATGAGATTATTGTGACCAGATTTATTTTCAACAATATATATTTATTTATAACTTTCATTCTGCATCACATAAACTACATATTAACTTACTAATCACTGTCAAAGGCTTGTCTTGACGGATTAAAGTGCACCCTATATTTTGAAATGAAGGTAGTAGTAGTACGTTAGTTTTTAATGGCAATGATCTTTCTGCCCCAGCAGTGGGGATTGCAAAAAGTTTTATCCCCTTGTTTTCTGTTTTTGAAAACAACTAAGCTGTAAAAGGCCCTATTGGATCTTTCAGTCAAAAAATAACATCCTACTGAACCTGACATCCGTTTTCCAAAGGGGGTAGTTTGCCCAAAGGGCGAAGGATGTGCTTTGTAGTGGAAATAATGCCAGACCATCTTTACTCAGCATCACTTTTTTTTAATGGAACCTGTAAGGGAGGCCCTGACATTTACTCAGCTTCACTTAAAAAGATAAAGCATATTCACTTTTTTCTTGTTGCTTGGTTGTTAGTAAGCTAGCTATCAGGGCTGCAAATCCTGGCAGGAATCGGCCATTTCCCATCATTTTAGGTGACCCCAACTTGACCTGGTATTTGTAAACTAACTGAAATTTGGATTAACTATATGCTACTTTGGAGGTAAGCATACAGGAGTGATTATTGGATATGAAGGAACACCACTTACGGAATATATACAAAGAGAAAAAAACTGATATAATGACTAGGCCAGGAAATAATTGGTCTCTGATGTACTAGCAGGGTCAAGGGTTAAACAAAAACAGAAGTTTGTACCCTGGTTGCCATGACTCGTTGAATTACATATCATAGATTATTTTATGTGCATAGTTTTTTTCCACCAAGACTTGAGAGTTTCATGCTGTAGTATTAACTGTTACATGGTAGAGCTATTTTCTTTTATCATGCCCTAAAATCGTTTAATAGAAAGAGTGTCATGCTGTACTATTAACTGTTACTCCCTCCGTCCCAGAATATGTGTCGCTGATTTAGTACAGCTTTACTAAATCAGCGACACTTTGGGACAGAGGGAGTACATGTTAGAGCTATTGTCTTATATCATGCCCTAGAATAGTTTATCAGATTGCAGCTAAGTAATGAATCCTCTAAATGACGACTTGCTACTCCTTGCAGATTTGTTGTAATAGATCTGTCAGCAGGCCCTTGTACATATGGGAAAATAGAAAGTGAAGAAGGCAGTGTTAGTTATAGGTCAATGCCGCGGCTGTCAAATATAATCTTCCCAAGAGGACTTGCTGCTCCAAGTGCCAGTTCAACACAAGATATTTTTGTTGGGCAGCTTGCAGGTTTAATTTCAACCACCATTGAGCACGTAATAGCTCCTGATATCAGGTATTACTGAAAATTTCTGTTATTCATAAAACATTATATATGAATCGAACTTCTGCTCCCAGTAATAGCTCATGTTAGTTATAGAAAAAAAATTAGTGATGAATAACTGAAATATCATATATTTTATGTAGGCTAGATAATTGCCCGTGCGTTGCAACAGGGGCATTAGGGTGATTAAGTGCTAAAAATAGAGTTTAGCTACCAATTGAATCAGTACTTATTGACTTAGCAAAAGAAATGATTTTATTTGGTAAACCAGTAAGATGTGGGATATGCGGACAGCTGAGGTGGTTTAAAAAAAACGGTGGGAAAAAGGCAAAACCGGAAGCGGAGGTGGGGTGAGGAGGGAGGACGAAGGAAAATACCGTAAGACAGAACCTTACGTATTTTTTAAGTAGGAGAGATTGACAAAGTTAATAGACAATCATAATACGGACGAGGCGATTCGATGCCCAGGCTCAGCTGCACCCGTGATGAACAGAAAATACAAAAAAAAGTTACTAGAAAAATTCAAAACATTCTGATTTTTTTTCATGGAAGATAATTTGGTGTGTGAGGTGCGCTCCAAATTTCAGATCATTTGGACAACTGAGTAGCTCTTGGCAAAAAAAAAACAATTTTGGGGTCTGTGAAAAAGTTTACTGTTCATGTATTGTTCTGACCCAATTTGCCAATTTGTCTTCTTTGCTGAGAGCTACTCATATGTCCAAATGATCTGAAATTTTGGAGTGCACCTCACGCACCAAATTATCTACCATGCAAAAAAAACCTGATTTTTTGACTTTTTGTATTTTTTGTGAATTTTCTCTTCACCGGGTGCAGATGAGCCTGGGCTCAGAAATGGATATTCGATCACAATAACTATTTTTTTGTCTGAAGTATTTCACGTTCTCTCCAAAAAAATAATTCAGTTGTCTCTCTAGATCTCAAAAAAAGTTCTCTCTCAAATAACTTCACTTCTCAGCATATTCACAGAGAAGTAAACGTCTTATAATTGTTTATAGAGGGAGTATTTAGTAAAGCAGAAGTTACATTCAGGAATCGGGAACAAGTTAAATCACGTCAGTACCTGAGTACGGTCTTCTGTGTCTTCAGTTCCTTGCGCACATCTTGCCCACTTGGAGCCTGTAGCATAAACTAGGTTACCTTGTTTTCATTTCTGCATTTTATCACGCATCCTTGCAAAAGAGATGTTCATTTGGTTTGTTTTGTCATCTCTAGGCGTGAAAGCCCAGTTTCACAAACTCAGTTTGCTATTGTTGTGCTGTGCTTTGCATATTTGTAGTGGTGCTGTGAAGTAAGAATCTGTCAAAGGTAGGCTACTACTTTGATTGGTAAATCACATTAAAATTAGATAAAAGCATGTGATCCAATGGCGGCCTTCTTAAATTTGATCTCATAGATTCTTTGAACATATGATAAAGCGGCTCAATCAAATGAAATCATAATCCACCCAATGCCAAATGGAACCTTATTCCAATACGAGCTAAGTTTGTATGGAGTATTGGAGATTCGAAAATCATTCAAAACTAAACTGTTTATAGTTGAAACGGCAAAACTATGGCACACAATCAATTGACACCAGCTGTACTCCATAGTTCATGTACAGCTGGTTAATCCGTTCTTCTGATTCGTATACTTAGCTTAGGATTTCATTTTTT
>NC_041386.1:154696165-154706664 GCF_002162155.2 Triticum dicoccoides | reverse complement strand
TAAGATTGAGTATAGTCTGACACTCTGCAGTGCCATGTCAAGCATTTCAAGCACCAGCTGTTCTATCTGTCTGCTATTCTGATATCTCCTCTAAAAAAATCCAGGTTTGAAACTGTTGACATGACATTGAGGTTGCTTGTACCTATCATTGTGCTACAGAACCACAATAGGTACAATATTCTTCAAGCTGGCCACAACAACAGTATAGATGTTAAAGCTATTGAAAGAGAGGTTAGTTGACTTTCTTGCATGAATTATGAATTTATCTTTAGGTGGCTGAAGCCACAGTATTCTGTAGTCAACTCACTAGTTTGTGTTTTGTGTTCATGTACTAGTCAACTAATATGTAGGAGCAGCATTCCGACTGCATATTATTATATTGGGCAAAAACATATGTTTGTCATTTACATGAAATAGCATTGCAAATCTCAAGAGTGCCAAAAACATTAGCAAATGCAATTTTGCATCTGGAAGAATGACCATGCTAAAAGTAAGATACAAAGTTATGGTTACTCCATTGTACCTTGTTTCATTTGTTGGGAGAAATTGTCCACTTCTAGAAATAGAATAAGGCAAAAATAAAACGCTAAATATATACAATTACAGTGATGCCAGGGGTATTATGGTCCTTTCCTATTGGTCTAGGGCCTGGATGTTTCCTTGAGTCCTTGTAATATATTTTAAACAGTACATTGAGGTGCGAGCAAAGCTTTCTCAATCAGTATTAGTTCCAGCGTTGTTGACTGTTAGCTATCATTTCACAATCTGTAGTGCCAATGGGATTTCATTCGAAAAGTCCTTTTGCAGTAATTGTATTGATATAATTGCCTGTGGCAAATCCATGTGAATAGTTTTTTTTTACCTAGATCCTGGTAGAAGAAAAGGAAATTGCAAGTATGAAGTGAAGATCTGTCTTGTCACATTGTCCAATTTAGGAAGCTCAAGATCATCATGATTCATTATTGGTTGAAAATGAATAGTAGTACAATCAATATGAAGTACACATGGTTATTGATCAGCGATTTACTAGCCTGGCTGATTTATTAGTGAAAAAAGTATGCTGTGCCTGTTTTGTGCAGTATGAAGTACACATGGTTATTGATCAGCGATCTACGGGGCATATATAAGTCTATACTTTTTAACCTCGTGACCTGAATTGTTAGTACCACCATGCATACTCTTTCAGGTAAAGAAGATCGTCCATGCTGGGCAGGAGGTTATAGTAATTTCTGGTTCGCATGCACTGCATGAGCATGAAAAGTTAGCTGTTGCGGTCTCCAAAGCAATGCGTAGTCATTCTCTTCATGAAACAAAGAGTGATGGTCGATTTCACGTCCGTACCAAAACATACTTGGATGGAGCAATACTCAAAGAGGTATGTTAGATCTTAGCTTCATTCAAATGCATTATGTTGTAATTGCAAGGATATTATTTCCGTTATGGTAGCTTAATAGACCTACTCACCTACAGATCTTGGATGTATGCTTCTTGGGTTGAAGAGGCACTTCTGGAAAAATTAACATAACATCTTCATCTAATTATATAGCATAAAATATATTTATCCATTTTCCACCTTTAGTAAATATAGGTGCATGAGAGCTTGTCACATGGAGAACTATACGGTAAATTTCCCTGGCCTGTTAGCCATGTCTTCCTAATACCGTAAGGATAAAAAAAGACAACTGTATAATTTGTAATATTCATGGATCTTCTGCTTGTGCTGGGAGAAGGCCGAATCAAGTGAAAATTATAGACATTTTTGGCACCAGGTGTATAAGACCATACTGAACGTGTCCCATAGCTTTTATTTTTTTTCGAGAAAACGCAAAGTGATTTTTGCGTTTCATTGCATTGAAAAGGTGAGAGAGAGTACATGCCTCCTAGGAGGTTATATTTACAGAGTCCTATCGCCTCCGTTCAGTGGACATCCCAGGAGGCGGGCAAGACTACTCGCAGCCCCTGTGCCCCAGCTTTTGCCCTACATTTGGCCTTGTCTTTAATCCTATCAACTAGCGCATCTATCGAGGGTCTTGCATTGTCGAAGACGCATTCGTTCCTCTGTTTCCAGATCATCCAGGGGACGAGTCCCATAGCTTTTATGAAATGGTGAAACCTGAAGCACTACAAAGCAGACTAATGAGAGGGAAGAATATATAGATGGATCCAGAATGCTTATTTCTTACATTTCAACTGCAATATTCTGAGGTGGTTATACCTACTGGTACAGGAAATGGAACGTTCTGCCGATGTGCTGTCGGCTGGTTTATTGGAAGTCTCGGATCCTTCCCTCTCAAGTAGATTCTTCCTGAAGCAGGTGTGTAATATTTGCTGTATGAAATACACTGGAATTTTACGTCAATTTCATGAATCACAATACCTGTTTTTTATTACGGGTGTTATCTATGAGAAACAATTTTTGTCAACAACAGCATTGGATGGATGAGCAAGATAATGTACAAGATTCTATCAAGCACAAGCCTATTTGGGAATCTTACATGCCCAGAAATAAGAAAGAAAAACGAGGAGCTGGAAAAAAGAAACATGGAGCCATGTACAGAACTTATGGAACCAGAGTGATTCCAGTGTAAGCTACTACACACAAAGAGAGCAAGTATAATATTTCAAACTCATATTGTGCTCCTGCAAATAAAAAAAGGATAAAACTGCAACTGATAAATTAAGAACAATAAGAAGACAAGGGTCACTGTTCACATGGATTTTCTCCTACCGTTTTATTGTAAAATTTGGAAGTTATCAAATTATGCACTCAACAAATGTAAAGTATAATTTGTGCATAGAAGTAGAACTATTCACAAGATATTTTAAGAACTAAGGTCCTAAGAATGCATTGTTGAGGCAGAAGGTGCACTGCTACTTTTGCTGATTTGTTTCTCAACAGCTTTGTATTATCATTGGCTGATTTTGATGCTGAACTTATGATGGAAGAGGAAAGCCTTGTTTGGACAAGTAAAGATGTTGTCATTGTATTGGAGCATAACAATAAAATGATTCCTCTAAGGTATGTTAAACTTTTCTGTAAAGAAAAAAATGTTCTACTGATTCCTGCACAGCATGAGTTCAAGTTGCTGCTATTTTAAGCCTCCCTTATGTTGCAGCTACGTGTCAGAAACAAGTAGGCAGTTTGCGTATCCATCTCTAGCACAGCGTCACATCTTGGCTGGTTTGGCTTCCGCAGTTGGAGGTCTGAGTGGACCGTATGAACGGGCATCGCGTATTCATGAAAGACCAATTGTGAACTGGCTATGGTCTGCTGGATGTCATCCTTTTGGACCATTCTCAAACTCCTCTCAGATCAGTCAAATCCTTCAGGACGTTGCACTGGTAATGTTAACCAACAATACCTTTTTTATTTCCCTTAAATAATGTACAATGAGAGGAGCAGGGGAGGGAGATAAATGCTCATATGTAATAGTGAGGCTCTGTCAGAATACTTGTTCATGCTTTCTATGGTCTGTACATTGCACTGGAACAGAAACTGTGAAACCTCGAGCTCAGGCCTGCTATACACCCATTGCTTCTTCCCCTCCATGGGCCAGTTTCTGATAATTATTCCACGTGTGTTGGGAGCATGCTAGGTTCGGTATTTATTTTCTCTGCTGTTCCGTTGCCATTTATGTCCACAAAAGCTGGGTATATGCGTAAATCATTATCACGATTCTGTAATCACCATCACCAGGTTTCCATTTTAACCAATATAAATTCTGGTTCAAACACGGGTTTCTCGACCTGTGTCAACATACATGCGTAGCATAGACATCAAAATGCATTGGTAGTGCAATTATTGATAGTAAAATGCGTCTTACCGGCTTTTGCAACCCATTTAAACTGGCATGTACAACTTTACGGTCAGCTGTTGTCATATTCATTTGTGACAATTTTTGTTTTTTAATGTGCAGAGAACTACAATCTATGCCCGGGTTGATGCAGCTCTTCGCAAAATAAGGGACACATCAGAGGTCCTTTGACATTCAATTGAACATCTCATCATTTGGTTATTTTCTTGACGTGCACGACAAACTAAAACTGTGGTTTGATGTTTGTTGCAGTCCGTTCAATCATTTGCGTCAGATCATCTTAAGACGCCATTAGGAGAACCTGTCAAAGGTAATAAAAACAAGTCTAGCACTGAGTTATGGGTAGAGAAATTCTATAAGAAGGTGACCACAATGCCGGAGCCTTTCCCCCATGGCCTTGTTGAACGTTTAGAAGAGTACCTGGATGTAAGTACATGTTTCATACACTGCATCAGTCTACTTCAGTGTGGAAGTTCTGCCTGGACCTGATTTGCTTTTCTGTTTGCACCATTTCAGAGGCTTGAGGAACAACTTGTGGATCTATCTTCATTGCTGTATGACCACCGTCTGGTTGATGCTTCTCAAAACAGTTCCGACATCCTTCAGAGCACTATATTTACAGAACAGTATGTTAACTTTATCTGCATGTCGCCAGTCCCCAACTAGCTATTCTGCCTTTACTCCTTGTACCGTTAAACCTTGTATAGAAAAGAACATTTAATCGTTTTTTGGTGATTTATTTGCTCCATATTTACCCTTTCTTTGGAATCATTCTTACAATTTTTTGGTTGGGCAGGTATGTAGAACGTGTTCTTTCTGCGGAGAGAGACAAGATGAAGTGCTGCAGCATTGAATATAGTCACCCGAAACAGTCATCCCAGGCTTTTGTCTATGGAGGGATCCTTCTGGCTGGATTTCTTGTCTACTCATTGGTTATTTTCTTCTCTTCACCAGTTCGATAACTCGTACAACCACTGGATGAAGGCGGTTAAGGATTTTCTCTATGATGACAAGATGGGTATGTCAAGGACGACGTCTGGATGAAGCCATGAACTAACGTTGTGTGGTAGACTATTAGTTAGGGCTTGTGTTTTCAAAAAGAAAAGAAAAAAATATATATTAGGGGCTATGTCGGATTGTAGCACAATTTTGTCCATGAGATTGTTATTTTTCAGCACCTGAGCCGTAGGAATCTCCATGGCATGTACTACCTCCGTATCAAAATAGAATACATTTTTGTAGGCTAAACTAGCATTCAACAACGTTTTACTTTTTGCTACGGAGGTAATATCCGATTATCAGCTCACTCGTCAGCGCGCAACGATTTTGATCATCCCCCCTCTTGCAACTTGCTACCGCATAGTATATATAGAGATACTGTACAAGACAATATCACAACCGCCTTTCATGGTGTGAGTAAACGCTTTCTCTTCTCTTTTATCAAAACATTGGACATTCACTCATGTCCATTTGAGTCCCCCTCTCCCCCTCTTTGTTTTTCTGTTTTTTTGGTGGAGAGAGTTTCCCGCCTATTGTGCTTAGAGCAACGTTCTTACATCTGCAACCTCCAAAGCGTTTTTGTTTTGGAGGATGCTCTATTCTCTTTGTTTTTGGAGGATACTCCTTTTTTTTAGGCTGTGGAGGTTGTGCGCAAAGCTGCAAACACATGGTCGCTATATATTATGGCTTAAGGGCAGAGTCTATATATAAATATGGCGATGGAGCGTTGGATGGCGGTTTTGCTAGCTCCAAAACGGTCGTATGGTGGTTTATCTGCTAGCGTTGCTCTTAGTTCGTTCCGTGGACTACAACTATCTTAGATCACAGTGAACCTTGGAGTGGAATATTTTGGTTGTTTTTTCTTATTGGGGAGTTGACACTGATCTACTGGCCCACCTGTCAATGGAATACCTTTCTTTTCTTCAAGGAAAAGAGAGCATTTTTGTGGGGTAAAAGAGTGCATTAATGATTACTCAGAAAAACCACATGAAACATGTGGTAAGCAATCCAAACAATTCAAAAAAAATGATTACTCAGAAACATGAACACAATCACTAGGGACACAAATTTACATCCTTATTTAACAAATCATTAGCTTGATATGCATAGTTAGAACTTCCTTTTTGTATTACTTTAATGACCATGTAATTTCTCTCTTTAAAAAAGGCTTAGATTCAGCCGGCTGATAACTCTTTGCGCGTCAATTGCCTCTATGGTCATCGGATTCGAGTTTGCGTCGATTGCCTCTGTGGCCATCGGATTCGAGTTTGCGTCGATTGCCTCTGTGGCCATCGGATTCGAGTTTGCGTCGATTGCCTCTGTGGCCATCGGATTTGAGTTTGATAGGACGGCCTCTGGCCGCAACAAGGCTCCCGTTGTAATATGCTAAGCGCCATAGGAGCCTTGTTGGTTGTTGCAAAGGATGACACACCTCAATAGAAAAAAAAGAAGGAAGAAAAAAATAGTTTAGCAGGGAGCGCACCAAGGCTCATGTTGTAAAGTGCCGAACATAACATGAGTGTTGTTGCAAAGGCATCAACACTAAAACGGACAAAAACCAACATGGAGCGCAATCGAGCTCATGTTGCAAAGCAGCAAGTGCAACATGAGCCTTTTTTTACAAAGGCTGGCACACCTCAGTAGCGAGATCAGAGGGTTGTCTCATGCTTCATCTAAAGGCTGCGGGCAAGATGATTTTTTTCCCGATTATGTAAGTTGTGTTCTTATTTAAAGAAGTGCAATGTCTATATTAGAGCAACTCACACAGTTCCCCTAAAAAACTTCATGTAAAAGTGCTTTTATAGGATGTCTGTAAATTCTAGGAGAAGTTTTCTGAGACCTAGTTTTGTCAGATCTCATAAACACTTCCCCTAAATCTCTTTTTATTTTATTTTTCATTAAACAAAACTAGATAATGGTCTAGGGCCCACTAGTCAGTGACATGCATGACGGCATTCCGGCAGGCTGGTGGGGCACATCTACGCGTCGGCTTTCCAGCGGCGTGGTGGCTTTCGCGATGGCGCACCGGCTTACCGGCGGCGCGGCGTGAAGTTTTAGGCGGTTACCTTGCTGCCAAAAGTTTATGGGAAGCAAAACTTCGCGTGTATCAAAGGAAAGTTGAGGTCAAGTTTACAAGATCCTGCAAATTTATTCCATGTTTACGGGATTTGTTGGCGACGTTTTTTGCCCAAACTTTTCCTAAAGGGTAGTTATTTTATGGATACGGGATCCGTAGGAGTTACTCTCAGCACTACAAAATCTTTAGTAGCATCTTACCTAATACTCCTAATATTAGTCACTGGATTAACAAAAATAAATGGCCTGTATTGATCAATTTAGAAGTGTCCTAAAAGAGCTTATTAATCACACCCATCCAGTGGAGTAATTGTCCGGTCATATCTTAACAAAGCAACATACCGCAATAGTGTAGTACTCTCTCCGTTCCTTTCTAAGATGCATTTGTTTTTTTTTATAAAATTCTATAATGTAAGGTGCATTTTATCTATTTTTTTTTAAATTCTGTTTTCAACCCTCTAGAAATAGGAAAGTATCTCTCTCACGATTGCATATATCTTTTCTTGGAGAGAAGAAAAAAAAGTGTCTCTCTTCTGATTGCGTGTATCTTTTCATTTTCTAGACTAAATGATTTACTTGCCACTAATCAATGATTTAGCTCATCCTAAATTATGCATAATTATGTGTCTTGATCACTATGCCGAAAATAATACACCTTGCGATGGAGGGAGTACATCTTTATATTTTGTGACAAGAGAGAGTAGAGTAACCATTGGAAAAAAAGAGAGTAGAACAGAAAAAAGGAAACGTATTGGCATGTAGAGCAGAAACAAAGTGGTGGAGATCGACTTAATAATAGTCGAGCAAAGAATCAGCTACGTGCGCACGATCGGTCATCGGCTCCACTGGCAGTGCTCTCGGATGTCTCGGAACAAGCAGGCGAGCAGGTGGCGGTCGTAGTCCATGGTCGTGTATTGCACCACGTGGCTGAAGTACCTGACGGCCTCGTCGTGGGTGAGCATGCAGTGCATGACGCCACACCGCCGGAGCACCTCCACGTCCCTCGTCGTGTTCACCAGGGACCCCACCAGCGCCACGAACCCCGTCACCAGGTTGCCCCCGTCCAGCTGCCTGGCGGCGCGGCCGCCGCCCTGCTCGAACGCCACCAGGTTGGCCAGCAGCACCTTGGCGGCCTCGTCCACCACGAACGCCGGCATGTGCAGCACGCCGTACCGGAAGCTCACGTCGAACATGTCGCGCGGGGTCGCCTTCCTCTTGAACGTCACGCCGGCCTCCTCCATCTTGGCCGCCTGCGGGACCATCGACGTCAGCCGGCCCATCACGGCGCCGTCGCTGGAGCGCGGGGACGGGACCGGCGACTGCTTCCACACGGCCAGCGACGAGGCGCCGTTGGCGTCGGCCTTGCCGTTGCTGCGCCCCTTGGCGTCGCTGGCGTCCGCGGACGCGCTGCGGACGTTGCACTCGTAGTGCAGGTGCAGGAGGTGGTGTATCGTCTTGCCGCTCCGCGGCCGGATGGCGCGGCTCGACGGCAGGTCGCCGGCCAGGGCCTTGCAGAAGATGTCGAGGAGCCCCTCGCTGTCGGGCCTGCCGTCCTCGCCGGGGAAGGCGATGGCGTGCAGCTTCTCGACGACGAAGAAGGGGATCTGGTTCTCGAGCAGGAGGACGTCGTGGTACATGTGCTGCCACGCCCACTTGGCGCCCCCGGGCGCGGCGAGCTGGCCCTCGCCCTTCCGCAGGAAGAACTCGAGCAGGAAGCAGCCGTCGAGCACCAGCATCTCCGCGAAGTCGTCGGCTCCCACGGCGTCGAACCCCTCCGCGTAGCACCGCCGCGCGTCGGCCTCGAGCGCGCTCGCGCAGCGCAAGTAGGCGCCCAGCCCCTTCCCGTTTGCCCGCGACAGGAAGTCGCGCAGGAGGCGCCACTTGTGCTGCTGCGCGGCGGCGAGCCCGGCGCGGCCGTGGTAGTAGGGCCCCACGGACACGACCTTGGGCTCGTACAGGTCGGGGTGGCGCTCGCGCACGGCCGCGGGGAGGCGGAAGATGGTGCAGGGGTCCTCGGCCTCCGCGTGCACCTCGTCCACGCGCCGCTGCATGGCCTCCACGCGCGCGTCGCGGAAGAAGCGGCTCTTCTGGGTCGCGTTCTCGTCGTCCTCCATGGCCATGGATCGAGCGAACGCGCGCACTTGGGGAGGACACAACACACTGCGCGGCGAGGCGCCGGCAAGGGGCTTTAAAGAGGGAAGCGCGCGTCGAAATTGAACGCCGCGGCCACGATCCGAGGATGGGACGCGCTTCGCCAACAAAAATGATGGGGCGTCGCGGGAGCTGTACCTCACCTCACCTGGATCGTTGCGTCGTGTATGTTAGTAGCTTTTTCTTATCGCCGTGTCTAAAACTTCCATGTACCCACGCAGCGTACTTTGACGAAATGTGCTTGGAAAAGTTGCATCTCTCCACTCCTAGTCTACGCTACTCTCGCGCAGACTTTGATTCGGCAGGGCAAAATGAAAGTACTACCCAATTTTCGCATATTCGGGATCTCAAAAATCAAAATGGAGGAAAGGAGGACAAAAAATAATTACTGATGCTTTACAGCCACACACACACCGGGAAAGCTTATTTTTAGCCGGTCGCCATCGCTGATAAATTAGAATACGAGCTTACGCAGCTTCGGCGTGTTTATGGCGGTACGGCAGTGATGATTGTGATGTCAATTTAACTTTGGCCAGTGGTTCTTATATTTCATGTTTAGCATACACCTGGACTCTACAGGATTGGGACGTACAAAATCAGTTTATGAAATCGGTGACGGATGACAAAAATGACCGGTTCGAGTTCAGGCCTTCAAGCGTGGACGGGGTCATAGGCGTGGCAAACAAGAACGGTAAGAAAAAAGTTTTTTTTTTTTGCGAATGAAAGAAAAAAAAACTTTTTTACTTGGCCGCGGAGATGAAGTCGACGTCGTAAGCACTAAGCAGCCTGGCATTGCCATGCATATTTTCCAATGGTGATTACAGTACATTGGTTGTGACGGCTGACGTACAGGCACGACGGGGTCGCACGTCAAGGAGTGCCGTTTGGTAGATCATGCTCCGCACCTTGGAGTATGCCACAAGCTCACATCGCATACCGCACACGCACGACCCCATGTACAATGCCGCCAGTGACATGTTTTCGCGATCACGCGCGTCAACTTGTCAGCGCGAGCATAGTGTGAATGGGCGGATGCAGGAATCTAGGATGCCCGATGTTTGACGTGAACTCGTACCGAGCAATGTCAAAATATTTATGCATGCCATTGCCATTGTAGAGAGAGAAAAGAAGGAAAAAAGGAAAAAGGAAAAGTGTCGAGTATATTAGCAACTTTTGATTAATTTAATCCATAAATAGTCATGAACATGATTTTGACAGAACTAATGACATGCTGATTATGATCTAGATAGCACGTGCTATGCATATAGTAGAAACATTTTTTTTGATAAACATACGCACATAGTGCTAAGACAGAAATAAACTGTTAAAACTCTCCTTTTGTGTGTTTCCGCAAGTTTTCTTCCCTAACCCTAGATGGATAGGGCAAACTCTCCCCTACGAAAACTTCGCTGGCAAACCCGTGGATTCGCCTCCTTTCTACCTGCCACTTTGGTGGCC
>NC_041386.1:154685713-154695761 GCF_002162155.2 Triticum dicoccoides | reverse complement strand
TCCTCGGAGGTGCGGTGCTCGGGCGGATGGCGGCGCTACTTCTTCGAGTTTGTCTTTCGAGCTCCGATCCTCCTAGAGTTCGTCTATCTGGATGTAGTCGACGGAGCTCCGACGTTGATTTCTGCCGTCTCTTTGGGGCGATAAGGTTAGGGTTTCTCGTCTTGTGGTGAGATTGGGTGACAGATACTTTAGATCTATGCAAGGATTCAATGGCGATGACTGTGGCTTCAGGGCGCTGGCTCTTAGGGGCACATGCACGAAGACTTCCCGGCCGTCATCGACAAGGTCAAGCCTACTCCGGTAGGGGAGCAGCGACAACGGCGCGTCGGCGGCTCGTTCTGGCGGCAATAGTGGTTGTTTGGGGGCCTTGGAATCTCAATGTAATTTTCATTATGTTTGAGATGCTTTGTACTTTTGTCGAACGCATTATACCCTCCAGTAGGCTAGTTGGCAAAAGCAGCAACGGCGGCCTCCTCAGCCGCCTTCTTGTCAGCGGCATCCTTCTTGATGGCGATTCTCTCGATGTCGATGACATGATGATGATAAAGGTGACGCGGGCGTAGTGGATGCAGACGAACAGTGGCGAGCAGTCATGTAGGAAACGCTCCCAAAAACCTAATCGCCCCTCTCCTGTATACAAGATCTGAAGAGGCGGGGTTTCAGAGGCTTGCTCTCCCGTCGACTGTGTACGCGCTGGACGGGATGGGATCACCGACGACAGCAGCAACAAAAGGAACGACAGTGGGCGTGGAGGCAGAAGATGTGATCTGTTTCTCGTGGCGGCTAGGGTTGGCCGACGTCTCACATATATAGGCACGACCGCATGGAGAGACGTGGGTTGGACCCACGTCCGAGTCGGTAACAGCCCATGATCCAACGTCTCAGATCGTGGCTCTGTTGTTAGGGATTCTTCATTCCTGACCGGAAAAAATAAGTGCATAGGTGTGAGCTCGGCTCGGCTCATTTCCACAACTCGCGGCGTGGCGCAACGGGCGGCGGTTGAGGAGCCCGCGGGAACCACTTCTCTTCTCAAGCTCCAATAGCATGTGGAAGAGAATCCCTTAAAGGAGGTCAAACTCCTCTCCAACTAGCAATATGTG
Organism: Triticum dicoccoides; assembly: GCF_002162155.2. Lineage (NCBI taxonomy): Eukaryota > Viridiplantae > Streptophyta > Magnoliopsida > Poales > Poaceae > Triticum > Triticum dicoccoides. The sequence continues at coordinate 154,694,661 of NC_041386.1, read as the reverse complement.
ACTAAACTTCCCACCATACCCATTGGCATAAACCCACATGGGCCCTAGTAGATTTTTTGAAATTGGTAGATGGGCCTAAGGCCCATCCTATATTGCAACAATCCCCCACCAAATCTTAAGGGCCCATTCTATCCTTTGTTTCAAACACTGTTATGATATACCCGTATTTTAGTGGATACCTGTTAAGGTTGAACTCCACCTAGAGCAAGTAGCCACACTCCTTCACAACTGAACAATGAACTATGCCTTGGATTGTCAGTTTGGCGGAAAGAAGTTTCACTAGTACTAGCTTGTCGAAGGTTGACCCCTCGCGTGGAACATATTAGTCATACTCCTCGCCTGTTCATGAGCTTGATAGAGATCACCCCAATCTCATAGACCATGACCAGCAGTCGGGCAAATATAGATGTGTTCCTCCAAAGATCGCTCTGCAAGATAGCATCTTGCTTATATAAGCTTTGGAACTCGGATCCATTTTTCTCCATAGGCACAATATTAGAAATCCATTCAGCATACATGCAAGGTATAATAAAATTAGTTTTAAGCAAAAGACCAATCTCTTCCTTGATCCAGTCATATATTTTAGGATTAAATCTTCTGGTCGTTTGTTTGTAAGGTCTAAAACCGGTCTTTATAGGCAACCGAGCTCTCGGCTTAAACCCGACATCTCATGATATTCCCATGCAAAGCAACAAACATATTCTTTCAATAGCTCGATTAACTTAGCTTTATAATCGGCTCTCAATTTTTTTACAAACGTCAGCCTAGTAATTGAACCATCTCCAATATCCATCTCCTCTAATGGATCGTCTGATGTAAAACCTTGTCCTAAGTTATCCATATCATCTAACTCTTCTATAGACTCATACATATCGTTCTCATTGGACCGATATTCTAAAGACGCTTTTGTAACACTCTGAGTTAGAATCCATTTAAATACATCATACCTTGGAGCCGATTACCACCAACTGGTTTTAAAGAAACAAGTACAAAACCACTTTTTGTAGCATTGAGAAAATCAAATTCTGATAAGTCGTGCCCCATCAAGCAAGTAGCATTGGGATGTTGACGATCCACCGAATGCATCGGCCAAAGCAACACGAGCCAAATTATCCGCATGAATGACTTCCACCTCATCATCAACCCATTGAATTAAAAATTGGTGCATAGTAGATGTCACGCATTGGTTTGCATGAACGCAATCACGACCTAATATCACATTGTAATTACCTTGCACCTGGCGACAAAGAACATGGTAGGCAAAGTTTTGCTTCCCATCGTAAGCTCCACATATATAACTCCTTTGGCTTCAGTTTTCTCTTGGCCTTCAAATCCATTAAGCACCATGTTGGTCTTTATCAACTCTTCATCACGCAGTCCCAATTTTTTGAAGACCAAATATGGCATAAGATTCACCACAACACCACCATCAACAAGCATTCTAGCAACAGGTGATATGTTAATATGACCTTTAAGGAACAATGGCTTCAAGTGCGTCACATGTTCTTTTGGCTTCTCGAATATAGCATTTTTAGGGCCATAATCCAGCTGAGCTACTTCCCCTTCTTCATGCATAGCACAAAATTCAACGAGTAAGTAATACACCATATTAATACCCGTACCTTCATGAACCGGTGTAGACCCATAATCCAGCATATCATCTCCATACTCAAGCATGCCCACCGACTCCGAAATATATGCAAGTGAAGATGAAGTAATGGGTGAAGTGGACGATGTAATAGCGGCCACATCGTCCTCCGTTGGTGGCGTAGGTGCTGCTATGATCAATGCAGAAGCTACTACGTTTTCCTTTTGCTTAGGCTTCCACACTTGTTTTGCGGCCATCATTGGACGAGTTTCATTGAACAATTTATCCCTTTGCTTTTCTGCTTCTAGTTCTATTTTCTCGTGGCTCCTCATGCATTGCAATCTCCTTGATTGTGTCTTGGTCAGACCAAGAGGACACCACTTAGGATGATTATATTTTGGATCCCTCGGCTTGGCCTTGCTTGTACTAGCTTCATGATCATTAGCCATGTGACCTTGCTGGACAACAACCACATCTTTATTAGAATTAGCCATATTATCGACAATAATCGGCTCTTTGATCATTAATTCTTTACTGCCTATAATATCTTCAACACTAGTACTCTTCCCCTTTTGCTTGCTAGGATCTTAAATTTCAACACTTGGTGATTTACCACGCAACTCTGCCTATGTTGTCTCAACGTAGCCGATCCAAGCCCGGGTAAAGCAGGAGGGTTGTGATAGGCTTGGCGAGCTAATGTAAAAACTCAGCCACTCTTATGGAGATGAAACCCAAAATATTTTCATTGGGGCGTAACCCTCTTAGCGACGCACCACATCGAAACCCGAATGTGGTGTTAAATGGGCAAGGGTCAGGCCATCACCCCCAGGTGGCACACCGTATCTTGATCTGGATACGGTGTCAAGTGAGCGAGGATCGGCTCGTCGCATCCCTAGTGGCGCGCTACATCGGTGCATAGATGTAGTGGAAAATGAGCAAGGGTCTTCGCATTTGACTCGACGAGTGTGAAGGGTAAGGAAGCTAGCCGAGCCTAGGAGGATTCGCGTAGGTAGCTAGAACGTAGGGTCTCTAACGGGGAAGCTTCGGGAGCTAGTTGATGCAACGGTGAGGAGAGTTGTTGATATCCTTTGCGTCCAAGAAACCAAATGAAGGGGCCAAAAGGTGAAGGAGGTGGAGGATACCAACTTCAAGCTGTGGTACACGAGGACAACTGCAAACAAAAATGGTGTAGGCATCTTGATCAACAAGAGCCTCAAGTATGGAGTGGTAGACGTCAAGAGACGTGGGGACTGGATTATCCTAGTCAAGCTGGTAGTTAGGGACTTAGTTCTCAATGTTATCAGCGCGTATGCCCCGCAAGTAAGCCACAATGAGAACACCAAGAGGAAGTTCTGGCAAGGCCTGAAGGACATGGTTAGGAGTGTACTGATCGGCGAGAAGCTCTTCATAGGAGGAGACCTCAATGGCCACGTGGGTACATCTAACACAAGTCTTGAAGGGGTGCATGCACTACTAGGGAAAACCCTATAGGTAGACGCTTACTAGTAGCACACTATATTGACCTACGTGACTGCTAATTACTAGTAGCATGCTATATTAGCCCCTCGCTACTAGTAAATATTACTGGTAGTGCATGGCGAAAAAACGCGCTACTGGTAAATATCTCCCACGGATAGGGCATAGTAGTAACGTGGGTTATAGAACCTGCGCTACTACTAGTTGAATAGCTATAGCGCAGGTGAGACACCCCACACTACTACTAGCGATGCACAACCCACCACCCACCACACGATCCACTCCCGCCCCACCAAACTCTTCCTCAACCTAACCTCAACTCCCGGTCAAACTCTCTCCTCCATGATCTCGTCGCCGCCACCACCATCCACGTTGGGATGAGACCAAGGGGGAGAATTGACGACTAGGAAAAATTAATACGAGTCGGGAGAACGAGGCGTCAAATCTGGCCGTACATCGGCCGCTATCTAGCATGCATCCAGTGTATTAAGTTCATGGAGAAATGGAGTAATGCAATAAGAATGATGACATGATGTAGACAAGATCTATTCATGTAGGAATAGACCCCATCTTGTTATCCTCAATAGAAACTATACATATGTGTCTTTTCCCCTTCTGTCACTGGGATTGAGCACCGTAAGATCGAACCCATCACAAAGCACTTCTTCCCATGGCAAGAAAAATTGATCTAGTCGGCCTAACTAAACCAAAGATTCGAAGAAGAAATACGAGGCTATAAGTAATCATGCATATAAGAGATCAAGGTAACCCTACCCCCCCTCCAGCGCTGCATTTTCCTCTATGGTCCGTGCGATCGATGCGATTCTGGTAGCCTCAGTGTTGGGCGGTGCCCCCGTTGGTTGCTAGGGTTAGGAGGAGGGTTTGATCCTAGGGCTGAATCGATTGGATTGGATGGAGCTTTGCTCTGTGCATCGCAAATATGAGATTATTAGCCAAGGGCTTGCCTTCGGAAATGGGATAGCTGATTTGCTGGTTAAGCGCCTTGATTATTCTTCTGGTTTGGTCTGTGTCACGCTTGGCCTGGGCCGAGCCAGAGATTTACCAAGGTTTTGGGTTCAGAGACGTTATTGAGAATGTGGGTGGCCACTACCGCAAGTAGTTCCTATTGTTTGTTTTTTTATCCCAGTTCGGTATCCATTGCCACTCGTTACCAATTAGTGTTCCACTTGCTTGTCTCTTTGTTGGCCGATAACTACATTAGATGTGTCTTAATTTTTATCTCAGTTCGGTTTTCTCTCAATTTTTATACATCTATATCCCCTCCTATGATGCTAGCTGAAGCAGCTAATTGAGTTATTTTGGGATATTTTATGCACTTTTCTGTTGAGTGCCTTTGTTTTAAACTATGAGATATGCCTATGTTTAATTCTGCAATCTAAATGCAATCTTATGTTGTTCCACCGAGATTGATTTTGGAAATGTGTATATCTAATGTTTCTTACTGCAGCTTTAAGCTTCACTGTCATCTAACTTTATCTAGTTAATTTTTTTATCTATCTTTGAACCTATAAAAATGGGTGATCTGTACACTTGTCGTTTCCTACATGTGTTTCCTGGACATGTCTAAAGTTTTTATAAGAAATGGAGTTCTCAGCTCGGGCAATCGTAGGATGAGTAGACACATACTACATACGATTTGAGATGTATATGTATGCAATTTCATCCTTTGCTAAAAATGTCCTATACAATGTTAGACTTTGTGAAGCCACAATGAGCTAGGGGTTGCACCGCAGGAGCATAGCATGTACAAGTACTGAACATTGAAGATTGCATTGCAGCTCATCAATATGCCTTCCTTGCAATCTTTGAAGCTTGTTAAATTCGGAAGTGTTATTTTTTCTGTACAAGTTTGTTTGTGTCGAGTACTTGCTAATTGATGTTTTGAGGGGTGCTCATATACTTCCTCGGCAACATGGGAAGTTTTCACATTTGGTCTAGTTGTCTCTATGGGTTAGCGATTTAGCATACATGTTGTAATCAGGTTTCACATTTGCTTCTCTAACAGTAAGGTCTGTTTTCATTCATAGGTAGAAGATAGCGACAGAGTGGGAATGTTTGTGCAGAGATCTTACCTCGATCTTATCACGGCTGCGCACAATATGAAACAGAATTGGCCTAAAATAGGGAGCTACAAGATAAACTTTTAAAGGTTGGTTCCATTTTTTGTATATGTCCTTGTACACTCCTATATTCTCCCATGATTGAAGTCTGCAATGCTTATGGGGCAATCTTTGTTAGTAGGTTAAGACCTCACTGTTTCCTTCAACGAAGAGATTTGAAGAGTTGCAAAAGGTAATTTTGGGGTGAATTTCCATTGTCGTAGGATAATGAGATGTTGAAGCGGCAGACTGGATCCATGACACCGAAGTGCAATTGCGGCAGATTATCTCTATCTTTCCTTTCTATTTTTCTTATTATTGAGTGAGAACAGATAGAATGAGGAACTGTGTGATAGTAGATACAACAACCATAGTGAAAATAAACTTATGCTTGCAATTGTTAATGACATACATACTTGCATGTTCTTTGAAGTGGTCATTCATGAGTAGTAATGCATAATGAGGTTTTCTGGCTCATTTATTGCCTTTAGTGTCTGGTTAACCATGAAATAGGGGCCCAACAGTGCTCACTATTATGTTTACCGGGAACTGTATGCATAAAATGGAATTGGTGGATTTTATTTTTATAACTCCAAATTAGTTAGCAGTAGCGTGGGAAACAAATGCGCGCTACTAGTATTTAGGATACTAGTAGCGTGTGGTACTATAGACATGCTACTACTACTTGTTAGTAGTAGCGTGGGTGCGAAGTAGTAGTAGCGCGGGTTGCACCCACGCTACTAGTAGCGTGGTTCCACCCGTGCTACTACTAATTTTTGGCTGTAGCGCGATAGTAGTAGCATGGGGACCTGATGTGGCTTGAACTACGTCGGTATTTCTCCAAAGAGGAAGGGATGATGCAGGATAACTACGGTAGGTATTTCCCTCAGTGATGAGACCAAGGTTATCGAACCGATAGGAGAACCAAGCAACACTATGTAAATGGTACCTGCACACAAAGAACAAATACTTGCAACCCGACGTGTTGAAGGGGTTGTCAATCCCTTTCGGGTAACGGTGCCAGAAATTGCCAAGTTGTAGGGATAAAAATTGTGACAGATTGGATAAATAGATCTCGATAAAATGCGAAATATAAAAATAAAGTGCAACAAAGTATTTTTGGATTTTTGATAATACAAATCTGAAAAATAAAAGATGCAAATAAAAGAAAAGGCAAATAGAAATGTAGATCTGAAAATATATGATGAGAAAATAGACCCTGGGGCCATAGATTTCACTACTGGCTTCTCTTGAGAAAAAAAGCATACAGTGGGTAAACAAATTATTGTTGGGCAATTGATAGAACTTCAAATAATTATGAAGGTATCCAGGCAATGATCATTATATAGGCATCACGTCCAAGATTAGTAGACCGACTCCTGCTTGCATCTACTACTATTACTCCACACATCGACCGCTATCCAGCATGCATCTAGTGTATTAAGTTCATGGAGAAACGGAGTAATGCAATAAGAACGATGACATGATGTAGAAAAGATCTATTCATGTAGGAATAGACCCCATCTTTTTATCCTTAATAGCAACGATACATACGTGTCATTTCCCCTTCTGTCACTGGAATTGAGCACCGTAAGATCAAACCCGTCAAAAATCACCTCTTCCCATGGCAAGAAAAATCGATCTAGTCAACCTAAATAAACCAAAGATTCGAAGAAGAAATACGAGGCTATAAGTAATCATGCATATAAGAGATCAAAACTCAAAAATTTCGTGGATAAAATAGATCTGACCATAAACTCAAAGTTCATCGGATCCCAACAAACACACCGCAAAAAAGAGTTACATCAAATAGATCTCCAAGAGACCATTGTATTGAGAATCAAAAGAGAGAGATGAAGCCATCTAGCTACTAACTGCGGACCCGTAGGTCTACAATGAACTACTCACGCATCATCGGAGAGGCACCAATGAGGATGATGAATCCCTCCATGATGGTGTCTAGATTGGACCCATGGTTTTTGGAACTTGCGGTGGCTGGAATTATGTTTTGTCGACTCCCCTGGGGATTTTGGATTTTCAGGGTATTTATAGAGCAAAGAGGCGGTGCGGGAGGCAGCCGAGGTGGGCACAACCCACTAGGGCGCACCTGGGCCCCCAGGCGCGCCCGGGTGGGTTGTGCTCCCCTGGGAGCCCCCCTCTGGTACTTACTTGGCCCAACTTGTGTCTTCTGGTCCATAAAAAATCTCCAAAAAGTTCCGCTATGTTTGGACTCAGTTTGGTATTGATTTTCTGCGAAGTAAAAAACAAGCAAAAAAACAACAACTGGCACTGGGTACTATGTCAATAGGTTAGTCCCAAAAAATGATATAAAGTTGCTATAAAATGATTGTAAAATATCCAAGAATGATAATATAACAACATGGAACAATAAAAAATTATAGATACATTGGAGACGTATCAGGACCTGCGATACTACTAGCTAGTTTACCCACGCTACTAGTAGCCTTTTCCCTAGTAGTGATGCGGGCTTTCGCTATGGCATCCCGAAGCAAGAAGGATAAGATGTTTTAAGCTTTGCTCTAGCCTACGACATGATCATAGCTAACACCCTCTTTAAAAAGAGAGAATCACATATGGTGAATTTTAGTAGTGGCCAACACTCTAGCCAGATTGATTTCATCGTCTTGAGAAGAGAACATAGGCGTGCGTGCCTAGATTTTAAGGTGATACCTGGAGAGAGTGTTGTCTCTTAGCATAAGCTGGTGGTTGTCGACTTCCACTTTTGGATTTGTGTCTAGCGGGATAAGCATGCCAAATTCGCTAGAACGAAGTGGTGGAAGCTTAAGGGGGAGGTAGCTCAAGCGTTCAAGGAGAGGGTCATTAAGGAGATCCCTTGGGAGGTAGGAGGGGATGCAGACAATGTGTGGATGAAGATGGCAACTTACATTTGTAAGGTGGCCTCGGAGGAGTTTAGAGTGTCTAGGGGAAGGAAAAGCGAAGCTAAGGATACTTGGTGGTGGAATGATGATGTCCACACTACAAAACAAAGACACATCCATGACATTTTGGGTCGAACAATTTTTTTTCTGTCATGCTTATGACACTGCTGCTAACTGAAGCCGATCAAACCTGCTGCCTCCTTCCCTTAATGAACAGTGAGTGTTGTTGGGGGGGTTTGGATGAACAGTTCCCAGTGGGGGGTTGGATGAACAAGACCCCGTGGTAGTAGAGGCCGTTGCCGCTGGATGAACATGATCCCGATCGATCGAGTCGGTTGGCACTACAAAAAAAAGACACATCCGCGACATTTTGGGCCGAACAATTTTTTTTCTGTCATACATATGACACTTCTATGACGATAATTGTGACAAAACCCGGTATCATCATAGATGTGGTGGGCTCCTACTTCTATGACAAAAAATCATGATAGAAAATGGGCTTTTCGTCCTGGGCGGGCCGGAGACGCAGCTGCATGACATTCTTTGGGCCGTCCATGACGGAAAAAACCGTGGTAGAAGCGAGGGGGAGGAAAATTTCGGGGAGTTCCCGGTTACGGTGGGAGGTCAGGGGACGAGCGATGCGTGTTTCTCTCGTACACGTACGCGCGTGTGTGCGAGGCGTTGGCTCTAACTGAACCCGAGCAAGGCATTGGTCTCTAACTGAACCCGAGCAATTGCACTGCAGGCTACGTGTTACTGAACCCGAGCGATCGATCGATGGCTGTTAACTGAACCTGATCGAGCGATTCCTTGGCTACTACTGCTAACTAAAGCCGATCGATGCTGCCTCTGGATGAACAGTGA
>NC_041386.1:154681200-154685431 GCF_002162155.2 Triticum dicoccoides | reverse complement strand
GGATGTACAGGACCCCGTGGTGTTGCCTCTGGATGAACAGGACCCTGATCGATCGAGCCGGTTGGGGCTGGATGAACAGGACCAGGTGGAGGGATGGATGAACAGGACCACCCCGTGGAGGGCAGGATGAACAGTAGACGGTGGAGGGGTGCCCGTGGAGGGGTGGTTGAACAGGACCCCGTGGTGTGGAGGGCTGGATGAACAGTAGACGGTGGAGGGGTGGTTGAACAATAGCCGGTGGAGTAGCGCGCGGTGAAGGCTGGATGAATAGGAGCCCGTGGAGGCTGGAGGAGGTCGACGGTGGATGAACAGTAGCTCGTGGAGGCTGGAGGGGGTCGACGGTGGAGATGAACAGTATCCCGTGGTGTCCCGTTTTGCGGTACGCCACACCCCTCCCGATGAACAAGACCCCCGTTTCGATCGTAGCGCTCCAATACAAGTCCGTTTCCTCCCTTTTGTGGTACGCCACACCCCTCCCGATCAACAGGACCCCCGTTTCGACCGTAGGAGGTCCGTTTCCTCCGTTTTGCGGTACGCCACACCCCTCCCGATCAACAGGACCCCCGTTTCGACCGTAGGAGGTCTGTTTCCTCCGTTGTGCAGTACGCCAGACCTCGTTTCCATCGCCTCTTCCGTCCAAGCCCTCCCGATGAACACGACCACGCATTCCGTTCCGACCCATGAACACGACGACGACGTTGTTTCTCCGTTCCGACCCAGCCATGTACACGAGCCCTCGCCGTACGTATGCACGAGTAGGTGTTCGAGACCCCGCCCGTATGTACACATACGTGGCCGTATTTTCTTTCTTGCACCCTGGCCGCTGTACATACATGTACATGCTACGTGCGCGCCTCTACTACGACACGTGCGCGCCTCTACTACGACACGTGCGCGCCTCTACTACGACACGTGCGCGCCTCTACTACGACACGTGCGCGCCTCTACTACGACACGTGCGCGCCTCTACATCGACCAGTATGTACATACACGTTCGCGACTAGAATGACAATGCTACGTACGCTTCGACCTGGTGGGTCCCGACTGTCAGGGACTTCCTTGCCTGCGAAGATGTAGCTGGTGGGTCCCAGCAGTCAGGGGGTGAATCGTTTGTTTTTGCCCGGACGCACTTCCTTGCGTGTGAAGATGTAGCTGGTGGATCCCAGCAATCAGGGGGGCGAATCGTTTTGGTTTTCTTTTTTTTGCCCGGACGCACTTCCTTGCGTGCGAAGATGTAGCTGGTGGGTCCCAGCAATCAGGGGGCGAATCGTTTTCTTTTTTGCCCGGACGCACTTCCTTGCGTGCGAAGGTGTAGCTGGTGGGTCCCAGCAGTTATGGGGAAACGTTTTTTTTCATGAAATACGGTGGCCTGTCCGATGGGTCCCTGCTGTCAGGTGGAGGAATCATTATTTTCCGCCTAATAAGGAGGCACTTCCTTGCTGCCGCCGTGGACCCAGCTGTCAGCCTCTCCACGTACAGTCCACATCCGATGGAAGTTGTTCCTTGACCATGTTGACCACGTCGCGCCGAGAGCACCAGGGCGGTGGACGATGGCGAGGCCTAGGAAGGGGACGACGCGGAGCCAGTGAAGACGCGGCAGTGGATGCCCACGCAGAGAGGAGTATGAGGGTTCACTCGTTCGGCTGCGGTGTGAGGCTGCCGTCGCCTCAGGGCCTGGCCAGCGGTGGGAATAGTAGGGGGCAGTGAGGCCTCCGTGGTAGCACAGCCGACCACGGGAGGCAGGAGCAGGCGGCACGACCGGCTCTGCTTTGGGCGGCTGGAGCAAGAAGACCAGAGGTTGAAGAAGCACTACGACCGTTGGATGGACATCGTATGGTCACTATAGCTAGAATCATTTATATTGACTAAGTTGAAAAAGCCCTTGGTACGTCCACTTAGTAGCCCCACAGGTCAGCTTCCGAAACGGTGCACCCCAGATGTCAGGGGGAGGAATCATTTTTTGGGCGGGTGAAGCTAGAATATCCGAGATTGAAGAAGAAGCACGGCATCCGTTGGATGGACATCCAACGGCCACTGCTGCTAGAACCGTGTGTTGACTATAAGTTGACAAAGCCTTGCATACGCGTCAACTCTGTTTATTTTTAGGGGACGCGTCAACTTAGTAAGGCCAGAAGTGTGTGGCAGAGAACTTATTGCCCATTTGAGATCTGTAAGAATGTGTAGCCCATTTTTGAATTCTAATGGAATTTACTACAGCCCATTTATAGTTTGTTAAAAGTACAGCCCATTTCAACCAACCGTTCAAAACAGAATTCAATAAAATTTCTCACATTTTGATGGGATCCGAAATATTTTTATCCTGAAATTTCTAGTCAGATTAAATAAATTTATATTACGTAAAAATCCAACGAAACATTGCGCTCGCAACAATTAATGAAATTAAAATTTTCAATATCCAAAAATAATATTTTTTAAAGTAATCACGTGTTTGGTGCATTTTTTATAGTTATTGCCCAGTTTTTATAATTACATCCCATTTATTATTTCTTAAAGCCCGTTTTCTTGTTAAGCCTAATGCATCCCTCCTAGGAAAGATTTGCAGCCCAGCAGGGCGGAGAATAACAACTTGACCTTGCCTGGGTATTCCTAAAAAAAGTATAGCTGGGCTAGCCATTTTCAGCTTGAAAAAAATTAATATCTGGGCTGGATATCTGGCCTGGGCTAGATAGGCCACAGCCCGCATAGTTAATACCTGCAGCGATATTTTCGTTGTTGTTCATAGGAGAAAAATTAATATCTGGGTTAAACATCGAAAAACTCTGCAGTGCTCACACCTCAAAAACACAAATACTGCTCGAGCTGCTTGGTCCCAGCTGTCGGCCGCTTCTTGTGCAATTCTCTCGTTTATTGACTACTACATAGGTTGACAATGGTGTGGGACCGTGATGTCAGGAAACCAGGGGAAGCAAAATAAATTACTCCAGCGAGCGCTTCCACCTGTGCCTCGTTGTCTCCCGTGGAAACCCCTTTCCTCCTTTTTTTGCTCAGGCAAGGACCAATGCAAGCAGCACGTCCATGCGGTTATTAGACAAGAAATAAAAGCGCTCTGCATCCTATGAGTTATGATAGCCTGCATGGGTAGCTAATAAGGCATCCTCTTAACTGCTGTGATTAAATGTTGTGTTTAGAAGAGAGAAATATTCTTCTTTTCCACCAATCTGCTTGCACCTAGGTCGTGATGCACCTTCTAATACGACTTATTCACCTAGACGGAGGGAGTATAGTTATATATATATGTATATAATAAGGAGGCACTTGCGTACGTGAGGCTATGGACCTAGTGGGTCCCCATTGTCATCCTCTCCAAGTGAAGTCATCTCCTCGCCCGCGCGCGCTTTCCGCCCGAAACAGTCAGCGCCGCCCGCCCCGCTTCCCGGTGCAGGCGATTGCTCTGCCTTCAAACGACACAAGTGCCATCCGTCCGTCCATCTACCGCCCACATTAATGATACGCGGTTGCCGAGGCGGCTACTCCGGTGCCACACGTATGTCCCTCCGCCCGCCCACCATTGCTATATAAACTGCTGCGCCGGCCATAGCCATAGTCATCCGCATCCATTCCCTTTCTCCTGTCCACACCACTACTGCCCACCATGGCTTCCTCGCGCTCCAGCGCTCTTCGGGACGGGCACACGACGGACCACAAGGAGATGGCAGCCATTGCTGCCGACCGGCTGACCGGCAGGCAGCCGGAGGACGACGATGTCCCAATGGAGAACATGGTAGTCGACGATCCGGCGCCAACCCCCTCCTCTGCGCCATCCTCGCTGGTGCATTGCACCATGACCATCGGCGAGGCCCGTGCGCAATATATGGACAGTGTGAGGCAGATGCGTCAGGAGCAGTTCCGAGAGGCGTAGGCCGACGCCGCCTACAACCACCATCTCCTCCAGGAGCACCTGCAGGCGGAGGAGCAGATCGCCGCAGAGTGGGCAGAGCAGGAGGCGCTGCTCGACTCGTACCGCTCCGCCTGCAAGGGCCGCCTCGAGCGTTGGCGGTACCGCATGCGGGTGGCGGAGGCTGCGGCCGCCTACAAAGAGGCTAGCAAAGAGGGCGATGAAGCGGGCAAGGCGCTGTTTGGCGAGATCGAGGACGAGGCAGAGGACAATGCGGGCTCCGACGAGTCCCCGCTTCGTTGGCGTTGACGAGGCCCTGCTCCGCCGAGGCCCCGGGGTGCCAACAACGAGGCAGAGGACACCGCCGGCTCCACC
>NC_041386.1:154627899-154680970 GCF_002162155.2 Triticum dicoccoides | reverse complement strand
GCTGAGGCGCCGCCCGCCGGCAACGAGACAGAGGACATTGCCGGCTCCGCCGAGGCCCCGCCCCGCTGCCAACAAGGCCGCGCCACATAGAAAACGAGGAAGAGTAGAACATGGTAGGTCGCCGCCGCTCGGGTCCAAGTAAGGCCACCGCTGCTACCCTCCTGTTGAAGCCAAGCTAAGCGGGTTGACCATTGACGGCCGGTTAGCTTCTTGGCGGTGACGTGGAGTCGGGGAGTTCAGTTAGAGAACAACGCTGCTTCTACTTAACTGCTGGTGCAGTTGGCTGACTGACACGTGGCCCAACAGGCCACATGTCAGTTACGCAACTGCACCTGCAGTTAAGTCACTGAAGCTTCTGTTCGGCTCAGCGGGACACAGGTGGGTAGCTTTGGTTAATTAATTATACCTCTTTCGTCACCAAGCTTCCTCCTTCGTGGATCTCATTGGCACTCTTGATGTGGAAGAAAAGGTGAGAGCAAAGGACACACATTCTTGAGGAATTGAGGGAGGATCTAGTGCCAATATGGTACAGAAGAACTTCCAGCCCCACAAGTTCAAGAACAAGGGCAAGTTTGATGGTAAAACAAAGTTTGATGGGAAGAACAAGGTTGTGCAACACACGAACTTCAAGAAGAAGAATGACAAGAAGAAAGGTGTTTATCATGTGGTGATCCTGATAATTGGGCTCCTAGTTGCCCTAATCGCTATGACAAGCTAGGCCGTTTAATTAATTATACATCCAGCGCACCCCTTTATAGTTGAAATGTAATGAAATTTGACATGTTTATATGAAATCCGACCGTGTATGAATGAATTTATTTTGAATAGTTCGAATTCCTGTATCACTGGCATTGGATGAACATGCAAAACAATACGTACTAGCATTATTCCCAGGGTGATCACCTCGTTTGCAGCAGTTTCACATGTACTCCCTCCGGTCCTTTCTAGTCTGCATACAAGTTTTGTCTGCAGTCAAAGTATCTCTACTTTGACGAATCTTATACAAATAAGTATGCACTTACACAATGTGCGAAGTAAAAAGGAACAGAAGGAGTACAAAGAGTTTGAGCAGCTTTTTAGCGTTTCTGTACATTGCAATCAAACACACAGGCCTGGCAATCCATAGAGAACATTCAAAACAATCGATGATTATGCATCTCAGCGACTCACATGTCAGAGGCAATATTTACTTCACAACTAAAGAATAAAGAAAAAATTGATCAACGCTGCTAACAGCAAAGGGCGTCCCATTCGAAAATATCAAACGCATGTCTTGCTAAAATCAATGAGCAAAATTTGACAAGCTTGTCCCATTCCAAAATATCAAATGCCTGCGATTGTGGAATGGACAGGGTTTGCCATCAGTTCGGACATTGACATGGCACCTCGTGCTAAATAAACCAGCTGTTCTTTTTGTGCAGTTCCACCAAAATCCACCAAATTCGCGCGTAGCTTGTATGATTTCGCCCTTATATGTTGCAACGCCTTGAACTTATCGGCACCTCCTTTCTTGTGGTGGAAATGAATGATTCGATGTATTCATGAACATTTTGTGCAGTTCCCATTGAAATCAAGCTGAGCACCCATGTTTGCACAAATACAAAAAAGTGATTAGTATAGAGCAAACTGTACTATGAATTGACATGTTCAACAGGCACATACATGGTCCATGTAGAGCACACTTTTAGAAAAATGGAACTCACTAGAAAGAATCCTAGAACAACAGCAAAAAAATGGAGATTTTGTCAGTCCTTCTGAGCTGAAGTTAGTTTGGTCTTGTGGGGAGTAATGTAATCATCCTTCAACTGCTCCTTCTGATGATAAGATAGACATGGCTTCTTCATCCTGGCATAATCGGAACTAGTCACTTCACGTACTCCATATTCTTCTTCAGAGGAAGATGATCCTGTTGTGCAACGACAAGAGGACTACTAAATGCTAGCATCACTGTTTGCTCGAAAAAAATAAAGGAAATATTTAAAACAACACAGATGAAGCACTTCTCAAGGACAATACCACCTTTTCATGACAGTATCTAAACAGTAGCACAACACCAATAGAGATGACAAAGCTCAATCATATGGATGAAATCAGTGGGCGAGTACCAACCTTTGTCAGGAGGCTTATTGTGTAGAGCATACAGATGAAGCATCTACGGTGGTGGCCAAGCTTACTATATACTCCTCGATTAGTTTAATGTTCCCAACATCTTCTTGTGTAGTTCCACTAAAATATATGGTATCTTCAAAGAAGATCCCTGTTTGCACAAGTAGAGATAATTACATATTACATTAAGAGTGGCATCAAATCAGTGGCAAAACAATTGCTCGTTCCAGCCATAGCAATAAATTAAGATGCAAAACTATATCATTACTTGTGCCATCACAGTTCCAGTGCTTCATTACAGCACCGAGAGTTGATTTTTGTTTTTCTTCTCCTTGTTCTTCCCCTTCATCACTTGGTTCAATAACAAACAAGCTTCGCCTTCAATGTAAGATTTGGCATGTCAATTAGGGAGCACAAGTATAGTACTAAACTTAATTTTCTGATGAAAGTGGCAAAATACAGGCCAGCAGTTGTGAAATATCCTTATCTTACCTCAATGGGATATTACGGTGCACATACAGATTGGAAGTCTTGTCTCCATTTGTGCAGTTCACTAGAATCAAGCAACATTATCGTACAAGTAGCACAACATATGAATGCACACCGCAGAATCATGTGAAAGAAGGCTAGTACTGACCTCTCATGATGCGGAATTCAAACAACTCACAAGAAGAAGATCTGAACCAAATTCGCCTTAACGGATAGGAAGTAAGATCTCCTCTTGTGCAGTTCCACTAAGATCAAGCAATCAAGCAACATTGTCGGTGTGACATTTTGGTTGAACTGCACAAAACACTCTTAAAACAAAAGTGTTTTGTGCAGTGCAACAAAAGGTCGCAATGGCAACGAGGTGAAGCAGATAACCCTGTTTACACAGAGGTGCAAAGGAAACAATTAGTGGTCAATAACGGTGGATGACACAGAAGCCAACAAAAAGAAGCATCTACCTTATCTAAATGGGAAAGAAAGCAAGACAGTAGCATTTCTCAAATGGTGGCATTGATTAATATTAACATAGAGATTATATTAACAATAAAATTCGTTAAACATGTAATTTGCTTTTAACTATGGCATTGCATCAATTTTGCAGCGGCATTATTAGAGGGTGTTTGTTTACAGGGACATTTTGGTGTAGGGACTAAAAAAACTCCGTGTCAGTCCGTGTTGGTCCCAGTTTTGTTATCAGACGCCTTTCCCTATGTGAGCGCAGCAAATCTAGTCCTGCTCAAACTCTACAGCCTTGTCCCTTCCTTTCCTTTTTGAATTAGTACTTTCGCCCCTTCCTTTCCTTTTTGAACCACGTCCTAGATTTATGCAATACAACTTTCCCCACTACTTCCCCCCATTCCTTTCCTCTTTGAACCACGTCCTAGATTAATGCTATACAACTTTTCCCCTTGATTTCCTCTTTGAACCACGTCCGAGATTCATGCTATATACAACTTTTCCAACTCCTTTCCTCTTTGAACCGCGTCCTAGATTCATGGTATACATGCAGCTAGAGCAATGCATGTGGAGTAAGTAAATTATACCTTAAGGTTCTTGGGGCGTGGTTCGGCGGGCGACGGGATGGCGGCGAAGAAGAAGGGGTCGGAGGCCCTCCCGCGTCGCCGCTGGGTGCAAAGTGAACAGCTGCGCCGGTAGTCCCTTGCCGACGGCGACAACGTTAAGCCTCCTTCCCTTCTCGGCGGACGGATCCTGCCGGCTCTTTGAGCAGCAGTGAGGGGAGAGAGAGGCTAACGAAGTCTTGTTTAGATCTGGAGAGGGCGAGAGAGTGTGAAGAGAGCAACTACAAGCGCTGAGGCTCCAGCGGGAGAGGGCGAGAGAGTGTGAAGAGAGCAACTACAAGCACTGAGGCTCCAGCGTGTATATATATACTGGAGAGAGAGTGTGAAGCGTGCAAACCCTAGAAAACATTTTGACCAGTCAAAGAATCCTCCTGGCACAAATTATGCTCAAGTGTAGTTATCGAACCCGAGAGCTCAAGTTTGATGAGCGAATAGGCTAACCAGCTACACAACCCTCCCGTTATGTTCAACGAGAGGGAAATAACCTTTTATACATTCCTGAATCCTTATTATAACATGCACACAAATTTTGGGCACTTATATTCGACTTAAGTCAGTGTGCCACCGTATCTCGTATACTTACTACTCCCTCCGTCTAGGTGTAATAAGTCACGTTAGAAGGTGCAACGGGACCAAGGTGCGTGCGTGTGCGCGCGCGTATGTGTGCGTGTGTGTTTAACACCATGTGTGTGTTAGAGAGAGCGACAGATCGACCTACTCCTACAGAGAGATGTTGTGTAGTGTACGATTTTAGCTGCAAGAGTCGGTGCATCCTCTCGTTTCCGGGCGTGTCCGGTAGGGACATGCGGACAGCTGCCATGGCCGCTCCTGACCAGCCTGGCCCACCCAAAGCCCCTCCATCGCCCGCGCGCGCTTCCCGCCCGAAATGGTCAGCGCCGCTCCAAAGAATCGGTGCCGCATTCATGCCCGAGCAGAGCGGATGCGACCTCTCACTGGTGCAAGAGTGATGGTTGCTTCGTCCGTCCAACTTACTGCTGGGTCTATGTGATTTGACGGCTCATTGGTCTTTATTACTGAGGTCGTAGGACTGCTGGATGTCCCACGCTTTCGGCGAAAGGAGGTATACCTACTAGATTACAATTTTCTCCATTCTTACAGCGGAGGCGTGCAAGAGCAGTGAAAACACGCAGGCTCAGTGATTCGCATGTGGTTCATGGTGAAATCTCTATAAAGACTTATACTTAGGAACAGAGGAAGTACTAGTATAGTACGTACTGTAATTTATCAGCGAGATAAATTTGTACAATGCTATGAAGCTTCCATCTTCTGTTACATGTATCTTGCGTCCAAGGTTGCCCGTTGCAACATTTCATCAAATACAAAGGAGACTAACATGCATGCTATTGCATCTCAATGATTGACATATCATAGCAAATATGTACTCCCTCCGTTCCAAAATAAGTTTCTCAACTTTGTGCAAACTTTGGTACAAAGTTGTACTACTACTAAAGTTGACACTTATTTTGGAACAGAGGCAGGTAAAGAAAAAAACGATCCATGCAGTCCCTAGCCCTTGAACTGTGAACCCTGACCAGGCTTCAATTTGCTGGCAACGTTCGAGCTTCCTAATAAATGAAGTTTGCAACCTTTTGACCATCGGATCATTTTGTGCAGTTTCACCAAAATCGAGATGAGCATCCCTGTGGCAAAGAAATTGAACAAGCGTGATTAGAATAAGATTATCGGGACTAGTTGATGAGACATAAACTCATCACAAATACAGTACGTAGAATCCAGTAGAGGTATGTGCGGGGCAAAGAAGTAGAGAAATATCCACAGGGAGTGATGTGGGCAGCTGGAGCAGTGGTGCAAGCCGGCTGTAAAGGGAGTTGTACCTGTGGGACGTAGCTCAACCTTGAGGAGGGCGGTAGGAGGCGGCAACTGCCCAGGTCGCGGCAGTGAGCAAGGGACGAAGGCAACCTCACCGGCTTTGTGAGAGAGAACGGCGAGGACCCCTGATCAAGACATGCCGATAGTGGTTTTTCGCCGTCGGCGACGGCCATCGCATCTACACTAACCATCCACCCCTTCCCCAAGCGGACGTGATCCGCCGGGATGTTAGAGATGTGGCCACAGTCGTTTTGTGCGAGAGAGTGTGAAGAGAGCAACCCCAACAAGCAACCGTGTAGGCTGGCCCGTCCTGACTATGTATATAGTGGAGCGGTTTCCTTTTCTCTCCATATGAACCTATCATATTGCGTACATGCCACTAAAGAAAAAAAACTTTATTTATAAATGACGCGGCACCTACTACTCGTTCTCCTATAACCTTGCGCTTGGCATCTCCAAGATATTAACCTTGCGATTGGCTCTTCGCCTCTTCGGGAAGTCCAGCAATAATGGTAGTGCAGTATATATCATTCTGGCTATATGAGACCAAATGAATTGCTGCACGTCCACCACGTGGGCGAGGGTCGAGGGGTGAGGGAGAGTGCTACATACCGAGCAAAATGAGTGAATCTACACTCTAAAATACGTCTATATACATCAGTGTTTGGAGTATGTACTAGTAGTTCATATTGAAATCTACTAAAGGACATATATATTCCAAACAATATGATAGTATAATCTCTATAACCAAGGTAGTAGGGACGAGGAGTAAATGGAGGGAGTAGTAAAATTTTCTCCTCGGGCTGCGAGCCACCACGCGCGTGGGCGAGGGAGCGGGCGTAAGGCGTGGTAAGCAAGCTTCACCTCATCCTGCGAGCCACCGCGCCCATGGGCGGGCGAGATAGCGTACTATGCAAGCTTCTCCTCGTTCTGCGAGTTGACGGGACACATCAAAAGTACTCCAGTGTATAGAGCCTTGCCTCTAAGGTAGGCCCCACATGGTTTGCCTCTTTTTTTAACATAACACGTCAAGTCGCAATTTGTTTGTTCACCCGTGGTAGACGATCCTCCCTCCACCAAGTGGACAACCAGTACACGTGCCAAATTACCATGTGGGCTGCCTTTTTCGTACAGAAATGAGCTCCATCGTGTACCCGCGCGGGTGTGGTTGGGAAAGAGACGGGAGTACGTGCGCTATGCATGCACCTCTGCTCTTCATGCACGTCCCCCACCTACGTGGGGTGTGTGTGAGAGATACAAACCGCGTTCGTGAGTGTTTTTTGTTTTGGGGTGGGGGTGGGGGGTTGATTTCGTGAATTATTTGTGGGAATATGTGTTGATGACATCTCAGACAAAATTTTGCATGCAATGTGTGTGAAATGGAGGCCTATCCATATCATACATAGAGGGTCGGGCAATCCACGAGAAGAGAGGGAGGGGTCATAGCTATCGATAGAGTCAAAGAGAGGATCAAGTGGGTGGGTGCGAGATCGATGAAGAGAGCCATCAAAATTGTTTGTGTGTACAAGTCAAAGATATAGGGCGACTAGCCTACCGGAACGTTAGAGGGCACACGTCAAGTTTGTGTGTGGCAGGGAGACATGACTAGAGCGCTCGATGTATCGGTGTGTGGGGGGGGGAGGGGGTGGTGGGAGGGGTAGGAAGAGGCCTAACTATAGAGGTAGAACGACTCGTATATGTGTTGAGAAGGAGAGACCCAGCTATGTCTTGAGGGAGATAGGTCGACATCCATACATAACTGAAGGACAGGAAATATGATGGGACAGAGAGAGAGAGAGAGGAGGGAGAGAGGGAGGGAGAGGGAGGGAGAGGGGTAGAGTGCTGGATGGGTGATGGAGTTGCTTCTCAAAGATGGTGGGAGAGGCCTACTAGACAAACTAAGGGTGGAACTGCAATGTTATCAATAAGAGTGGGGATGTGTTTTTGTGTGTGCCTATGCGTGATAGATCTGTCGGGACGCATCCATGGATGATGAAGGGGAACCATGTGTTTGGTAAGCAAACCTAACTAGATCGGTAGATCAATTGTTGTTTGTCGGAGGAAGGGAGAGACACAACTAATGAGGTAGATCGATTGACGTGTGGGTAAAACGAGTTATAAGGACCCAACTAGCTATATGTATAGCAAGAGATTGGTCGGTGTACGTCCATTTGTTAGAGGAAAATAAGGCCCAGCGAGACGGATAGACAGAGAGAATGGAGCTAGGAGGTGGTGCGAGAGGCCCAACTACTAGCTAGATAGGGGGAGGAGTGTGCGGTTGTGAGAGTGATGAAAAGAGGGGCGAGAGTTTACACGTGTGTCTGACCATATGAGAGACACGAGGCAAGGACACATAAAGGAGGAGATTGAAGGTGTGTTTGTATGTTGTAGGCAGGCACCGCTGGAGAGGTTTATCGATCGGTGTGTGTCGGAAAGGAGTTGTGGAGACTCTGGGAGAACGACCTAAAGAAAAAAATGAATGTGCCAGGTGGATAGAATGCCGAGGGAGGGGGAGGGGGAGGAGGGCACATGCATGCACGAGAAAAAGTTAGTGGTAGCTACAAAGGTTAGAGGATTGTGTGGGTGTAAGAGACTAACAAAGATCATAATTTGATATGAAAGCGGATTCATATATTTGAATAGGAGATCATAGTGTTTTAAACATTGCATGCATGAATAGCGGTGATACACGTGCTGTGCACATGTTATACCATAATGTGATAATGCATGGTGTTTGCAACTCACAGCTAAATGCCGAACAATCTAAACCATACTATACATCAAACAATCTCACATTTTATTTGAATTTGTGATAATGTGTGGCATTCGCAGCTTACAACTAAATATCAAACAATCTAAATAATACTATATATCGAACATTCTCACATTTTATTTGAATTTGTGGTAATGTGTGGTGTTTGCAACTCACATCTAAATACTTGTAGGCGTAGGGGGCGGGGCACCATACATAATGTGATAAACACATTATACATATGAGACATGGTTTATATTATGAAGATCTAGCTAGAGCTAGAAATGTAATGTGATTTGAAATCAAAATAAAGCGGATTCAAAAAATCTAGTTGGAGTTCATATAGGAGTACACATAGTTCATATGTAACTCGAGACTAATCATGTGGTGTGCTGTGAAGATAATACACAAATGATGGTTTAACTTGACAATAATGATGATTGTAGATCTTATTAAAACAGAGAAACGAATTCAAATGCTTTGACATCACAACAATCATTACTGTAGATCTTATTCAAATAGAGAAACAAATTCAAATTTAGTTCATATTGAAGCGGTAGTATATACGTTTGGAATGCACTAAAACGTTCATTTGAGTAGTAGGTTGCATGCATTATACACGTAGCGAAATATTTTAATTGAACATAACATGAATTCAAAGTTTTGAATGACATTTGTAGGGCGCATTGATTTGGGACAATACATGTTAGGCTTGTCCGGAAATTTCAACCCACGCCTTGTTAGCCTGAAATATTTAAGATATATCTTTGTCTCGTTGTGCTCCGACAACTCCCTCCATCTCAAGCCGTGCCTTGCTATTCCGAAATTACAACGCGCGCGAAAACTCCCACCTCCTGTGAAATCCAGACACGCGAAAAGCCTGTGGTACCCCTGAACCGAAAGAACCGCCTCAAATCGGTGGGGGTACTTTCGTAACTTACCCCACATTTCGGACAAGCGCGTCTCTAAGCCATGGTTCCCCACTGCCATCCCATCCGCTCACCCATTCGTACACCGAGGCCGCGAAAACCCGCAACAAAACCCCACACCCTGCTCCGTCCGCCACCCAGCCGGAGCCTCTTCCCCGACGACGTCGTCCACAGCAACACCTCGATGTCCCTCATCCACCGTACCAGATGAGGATCCGTCATCGATCTCATCGTCCCACCGGTTCAGCCACCCCGTCCTCCACCTCCAAGGAGCTGCCCCGACGTTCCCCTCGTCTTTCGCACCACCTCCATTCCCACACCACCGTCTTCACCTGCACCACCAAAAGAGCATCATCATCACCGTTTCCTCGGATGAAGCTGCGGCCTAATCGGCGCCACCAAAGAGGTTGTACACCAATCGCCGCATTTTCTTCTTGATTCGATCTCACGGTGCTGCCGGCGCTCGGTCGCGAGCCGACACGGCGCGGCTCCATCCACGGCGGCGTCACCGGCCACTTCCTCCACGGCGTCGCTCCCTCAGCGGCGACGTCCACATCAGTAGGACCTGCTGCTGCTTTAGCTCTCGCTCGCGCTGCTGCTCTGCTCTTGCTCTCGATCCCCTACCTGGTCTGCTCTTGCTATTGCTCTTGCTCGCGCTGCTGCTCTCGCTCTTGCTCTTGCTTGCGATGCTGCTCCGATTTAGCTACACTTCAGTCGACTGAATCGACTTTTGGGTCAGTCGATTTTCAGGTGGTGGGGGGGCTCGCCGGGGTGAAGGAAGAACCAGCCGCAGCAGGGAGGGGGGCTCGCCGGAGAGATAACCCACTATCTATCTTAGGGTTCGGGATGGGGGCGGTGGTCGCCGGCGGTGGCGGGGCGTTGGCGGGGTGGTGGCGTGGGGATCGCCGGAGAAAAAGCTCGGCACGGGGTGGCCTAGAGGGATGGCCGGGGCGGCGGCAGACCAGTGGTGGGGAGTGTTTTCGGGGCAGGCGGGGTGGCGCACCGCCGGCCGCGGGCGGCGGCGGGCTGCTGTTTGGCCGGCTCAGTGGGGTGGAGGTTGAAGATGAACCGCAGGCCCTTGATTTCGTATCCAACGGCTGCAAAATCGACTGACCAGAGATGAAAAAGTCAGTCGACTGACGTGTAGCCTCACCTTGCTAGTGCGTTCAGTTTCGACAGCAAAATTCAGTTTTGACAGCAAAATTCAGTTTCGACAGTTAAGTTCAGTTTCGATAGTTAAGTTCAGTTTTGACAGTTAAGTTCAGTTTCGACAGTTAAGTTCAGAGATGAGTGGCTGATGTATTTTATATCTAGCACTTTGTGGTTATGTATTTTACGTCATGTATTGGAGATGCTATTAGAATTCCACTCAGGTTAACGTTGTTCGTTGTCTCTCTTGTCCTGCTTCAGCCTCGACGTCGTACAACTCACCGGAGCTGCTCCAACGATGAAACCCTCCATCGCAGCGGAGCAGTACCTCGGGCTCCATCTCCAGACGCCTAAGATCTTCTTCCCCTCCTCCGACAGCCAAGTCAGCCAGAGCATCCTCACCGGCCAACCCAATCACGCTGAGATTGACATGGCTTCGCCAAAGAGGTTCTACACTTGTTGCATCTCTTTTTTACTCTACATGTTATATATATTGTCCACTGAGCACACGGATTTGTTCCTTTAGTGTCTCCTTGAAAGAAAAAACCTAGGAATTTTAATTTTCACTTGTCCTCCTTTTCAAATTCCTATTCATGAAGCACAAGACTAAGAGATAGTAGCATAATAGCATTATAACCGTACATTTTCTTGTGGTTTGACTTAATGTCACCATGCTTCTTTGCATCCTGTGATCTTCCAACTGTTGTGAATCAAACACCCAGATTGGCAGAAATCCTGTGTTTTTAAATTCTCTGTTTTGCACGTGCATTCCTATCCTATTCCTGTCTATTTCCTATCACTGCATTGTTGGAAACCTCCAATTCAAACGAGCCCTTACAGAATTACTTCTCTTACATATAGTTGTCAAAGAAAACCTTGCATGGTTTGTCCCGGTCCTGCTGCGCCGTCGTCCACCCCAGCTCAGCTGCTCCAACGACAGAAGGGTCCAGCACAGCAGGGATCCGGCCTCCAGACTGTCTTTCGCCGCCTTAGATCTTCTTCCCCGCCGCTGGCAGCCATGAAAACTGCACTACCATCATCAACCGAGCAGATGACCTCGAGGACTACACGGGTCCGCAAGAGAAGTCTCACTCTTTCGTGTCTGCTTATGTTATGCATCGCTTAATATTACATGCTACTTTATCGTCATGTTCACCGATTAGACTCTGAGTCAGCTCCAAACTAATGGTCAAACTTGAGTTTTTAAATGGTTGTAGGGTACATATCGGGGCCGCTATCAATAGTATCTATCTACTATCTGGTTAATCTCCGGTGTCTACTATGAGTTTCATATTGGGTGGGAAACAAACAGTAAAGAAGCCATTATCTGTATTTTTTAACTGAAGCCATTATCTGCATGCTATTATTGGTTTTGGGTCTATCCACAGGTTGCTACCATCACTCTGGATTTCTACATGCACTCCTTACATAATCTCACTATGTTTTATTCCTATACATGACAGTTATTGTAAACAATGGAACTGAACATGTAGAGCAAAAGAGACGAGCCTTGCGTGGCAATAAAATTTCATGCAGACGTCGCTCCATGGTAGGCGCAAAGGTAGCCCCCCTCCACGCATTTCGGATTGTAATCGAGAGGAAGATATCTGTTCTGAGGGGGATTCAGAAGGAGAAGACAACTCCTATTTACCCCCTGAGGTCTTCGCTCTAACTTGGCATGCTGATGTTGGTTATATCATGCATATGGTGTCTTGCATTGCTTACTTTATACATCAAATATGTCATCTGCTTAGTTTAGACATCCTTTGTGCGAATGCCATCTATTTAGTTTATTCATTGTTTATGTGAATTATGCAACGCCATCTTGTTTAGCCAGGCATCATATATGTGAATTTTGCAATGCCATCCTGCTTAGCCAGTCATCTTATATGTAAATTATATCAGGCCATCCTTTTTTTGGTTACATATTACATTTGTCAAAAATGTTATTACATTCAACTGCTCTTCGTGTGCATCAGCCATTTGACACGGTGATGGCAAATTCTGGAGTGAAAATAAGGTCTTCAGAGCAGACTATGCTATCTGACGAAGTGCATATCTCGTTGGTTACGGATAGCTCCTCAGAGGAGGATTAAGAGACAGATGACCAGTCCTATTCCCCCCGAGGTGTATGCTCTAACTTGGCAGGGTTATGTTACTCATATCGTGCGTATGGTGTCTTGCATTGCTATGTCATTTGATTAGTTTAGACATGCTTTGTGTGAATGCCACCTGTTCAGTGTCTAATTACCATATATGTGAATTATGCATTGCCATCTTGTTGCAAGACATTATATATGTGAATTATACAATGCTATCTTGTTGCAAAGGCATTATATATGTGAATTATGCAATGCCATGCTGTTTAGCCAATCATCATGTATGTGAATTATATCATGCTATCATTTTTTGTATTACGTGTTCCATTTGTCGACAATGTTTGTATATTCAACTACTCTTCCTGTGCATCATCCATTTGAAGCGGTGATGGAAGTATCTGGAGTGAAAACAAGGTATTTAGAGCAGACAATGCTACCTGCTGAAGCAGACATCTTGCTGGTTACAGAGAGCTCCTCAGAGGAGGATTCAGAGACTGATGACCAGTCCTATTTTCCCCCTGAGGTCTATGCTCAAACTTGGTAGTGTTATATTACCCATGTCATGCATGTTGTTTTGCATTGCTTAGTTTTTACATCATATATGGATTGCCATCTGCTTACTTGCTTACTATATAAATCATATATTTGAATTATATCATGCCATCATGTTTACATAGTACATACACATCATCTATCTGAATTATGGCATGGCAACCCATTTAATAAAGACATCATATAGTTATATCATCTCATCCTGTTTAGTGTTTACAGTCATCATATTTTGAATTATGGCATTCTATCCATGAATGTATGTGAATTATGGCATGCCAACCTATTTAATAAACACATTATATAGTTATGTCATGTCATCCTGTTTACATAGTCTCATATTTTGAACTATGTCTTTCCATCTTTTTTAGTTAGCCATCATAATGTGAAATTGTGTCATGATATCCTATTTAGTTAGCCATCATATATGTGAAATTGTGTCATGCTATCCTGTTTGGTTAGACAACATAAATATGAATTATTTCATGCCCTCTTTTATTCCCCACTATCCATTGCACCTGTCTATCATACAATGTCTATACTTTAAATTACTTTTCTTGTTTATCAGCCATTTGAATTGGAGAGCGTGATGGCAGTATCTAAGGGAGTAACAACACGGTCTTCAGAAAAGATAGTGCTACCAGTTGATGCAGATAGAACCACGGTTGTACTTGCCCAAGGACCAGATCCACCGCACATAACCCAGACTCTCGTAGATTGTACCCCTACCCAGTTGGACAGAGAACCAGCTACACCCCTTCTAACCCCAACCCCGGCAGATAGTAACCCAGTTCCAGTTGACACAGCACCGTCTCCACCACAGAGCACCGAAACACGAGCAGTTAGTAAGGGAACTGCAGTGCCCAAAGCACGCGGACCACGACTCTGAATCCCAACTCAACGCTTAAAGGAGAAGAAGATTTGTTCTCAGGTCAGGTTCTGTAGCTATGGTTCATACTCCTTTGCTCTTGCATGACTGTATTTACTCATACCAACTATTTTCAAATTTGAAGGATGGAATTGAAACTCCAATGGTGCAACAGGTATGTTTTAAACTTGTTTCTTTAACTGGTTTGCTGTTGTAACCTGCTCTATGTTGATTTCAGTTTCAATTGAATAAACAGTTATGTTCTCATGTCATGCACATTACAAGTGTTGTTATTGCTCTATAGTTACCCACACATATATTCTGTCTATTCTGCTTTGTCTTGAACAAATATTATTTGAACTGTGTCTCTATCTTGATTTGGCAACAAAAACTAGAATGATATAGACCATAAAGTGACC
Organism: Triticum dicoccoides; assembly: GCF_002162155.2. Taxonomy (NCBI): domain Eukaryota; kingdom Viridiplantae; phylum Streptophyta; class Magnoliopsida; order Poales; family Poaceae; genus Triticum; species Triticum dicoccoides. Next base: position 154,666,680 of record NC_041386.1, on the reverse strand, counting down.
ATGGTACATAGATATATGTTTGTTTCATGCTGTTATCCTGTCCACTTTACTACTGAACTCATTTACCAAAATGAGTTTCATATACAACATGGTAAACATGTGATGTGTCTGCTTGTTTCTCTTTTAGAATGCGGACAAAATATTGGAGAACAGTACCGCGTTATCCAATGGTAAAGGAAGTAATGCAGATAAGGTTCAAGATAGTGAGACATCCCTGTTGGTCTCCAGGAAAGCTGATAAAAACTATCTTGATGATAGTGAGGGAACCCAAAAGTCCTGTCTTGATGTAGTGTTCGAGTTACTGGCCACTACTGCTGGCACAAGCTCTTCGAACTCGTTGCCTGAATCAGTTCGTCTTCTTGAGTCTCAACTTCAAGTTGAAAGACATCGATCAAATGTGCTGCGACAGGAAGCTGAAGGACTGAGGAAGTCCCTGCAGAATTCAGATGCATATTTTCTGGTGCAACAGCAAGAGCTGGAGGATTTAAGCGCCAAACAAGAGAAAGTTAATAAGCTTGCTAAGCATCTTGCCAGCATTATGGGTACCCAGGATATTGTTTCTTGAGATCTTCTAAAGTGGTTTCAGTTCTGGATTTGTTTTGCTGCGGTGTTTATTTGAACTGGTCGCCAACTTTGACAACCAGTGTATATGATATGCTGCTTTGTTCCCTATATTTGCACTGGTGGCGAACTTTGATGCCCAGTGGATGTAATATGTGTAATAGCCATGATAGCCTAGCATTAGTTGCTTGCGTATTTATTTCCTTGTTGTCTTGTTTATTTGTTTGCTTGTAGTCATTGCAGTTCTTTTTCCGCGGTTAGCTAGTGGCTGCAATAACCTATTTTTCAAAACTAGGCCACAATAACCATGGGCTAATATTTACTGTAGTGACACTGGGCCTCCTACTGGCCGTAGAAACAGTGGGCCTTCTACGGGCCGTAGAAACAATGGGCCTTCTACGGGCCGTAGAAACAATGGGCCTTATGCGGGCCGTATTATTAATGGGCCTTATACGAGCCGTATAATCGATTGGCCAAACATGGGCCAAACAGACCGCATTATGGCCGTAAACGGGCTAGAGTTGGAATCGTCCGTTCATGGGCCGACCATAACGAGCCATCGTTAATAGGTCGTATTTGATGACGCTATGAAATTGGCCCAACGTATGAACGGACCGCAAATGGGCCGACTGTAACCACGGGCTGAATTTGGCCCACAAGCAGAAAATGACAGTAACGGCCGTAAGTAAATGAATGCTGGAAATGAGCCCAAGAATAAATGGGCTCTGAGAAGGCCGAAAGATAACATGGGATGGAAACGGCCCAACGGAATAACAAGCCGTTAATGGGTATAAAGTGATACACTGTTCATTACGGGCCAGTTTCACCACGGGCCGTTAATGGGTGTAAAGTGATACACTGTTCATTACGGGCCAGTTTCACCACAGGCCGTTAGTAGGCCAAGAGTTGCATAGGGCCTCATATGGGCCGAAAGACGTCATGGGCCATACATGGGCCAGAAGTGAAAACAGGCTGGAATCATATTGGATGGCCTAGATGACGCTACTGGGCCTAATTCAGATAGGGCGTAATGGGCCTTGGGTTAGCGGGTTGTAAATGGGCTATATTCGAACAGGCCGTTAACAGGCTTTCCATGGGCCGGCCCACCAGCTTTTGACCAAGTCAAACAGGCCGGCCTTTTCACAGGAATGGGCCTCTGTTGGGCCGTGCCACGTGTCGACGTATCATAGGCGCCTATCTGACCCACTGACGAGCTGACACGTGTTTCGTCCGGCCAATAAGAATTTTACACGTGGAAATTTCCCATTGGTCGGGGCTGTTAAAGGGTTACCGGATCCAAAACCCGACCCGATAGCTTAACGGCGTTCCGTTACGGTGGATGCCATGTGTCGGTCACCCTTGACGAAAGCACTTCTGTGACACGCGATTTATCGTCATGGAAGTGGACACTTCCGTGATGATAATTTTGGTAATGTCATGGAACACTTCTACGACAGCACAAGTATGACTATCTTGATTCTGTCATAAATTTGTCATGGATGTACATGCATGACAAAAAAAGCGACCTACTGTGACAAACACGTATCATCACGGAAGTGTATTTTTTTGTAGTGTGGGGTGGATGAATAGGACCCCATGGAGGGCTGGATGAACAGGACCCCGCAGAGGGCTGGTTGATCAGTAGCCGGTGGAGGGCTCGAAGAAGAGTAGCCTGTGGAGGGGTGGTTGAACAGGACCCCGTGGAGAGGGCTGGTTGAACAGTAGCCGGTGGAGGCTGGATGAACAGGAGCCCGTGGATGAACAGTCATAGGTGGAGGCTGGAGGAGGTGGACGGTGGATGAACAGTAGCCTGTGGAGGCTAGAGGAGATCGACGGTGGAGATGAACAGTAGCCCGTGGAGTCCCGTTTTGCGATACGCCACACCCCTCCAGATGAACAAGACCCCCGTTTCGACCATAGCACTCCAACACAAGTCTGTTTCCTTCGTTTTATGGTACGCCACACCCCTCCCGATCAACAGGACCCCGTTTCAACCGTAGGAGGTCCAAGAGAAGTTCATTTCCTCCGTTTTGCAGTATGCCAGACCCCTCTCGATGAACATGATCCCCTTTCGACCGTGGCCGGTCGAACAGAAGGCCGTTTCCTCCATTCTGCGGTACGCCAGGCCTCGTTTCGACCGGCTGTTCCGTCCAAGCCGGTTGGCTCTCGATGAACACGACGACGCAGTTTCTCCGTTCCGACCGAGCCGGTTGGCTGCTGGTGAACAGGACGCCGTTGCTGCCTCTCCATGTACACGAGCCCTGGCCATACGTATGCGCGAATAGGCGTTCGAGACCCTGCCCGTATATACATACGTGGCCGTATTTACTTTCTTGCACCCTGGTTGTATGTACGTGTACACGATATTAACAGGACTGCGTGGCATGCTACGTGCGTGCCTCTACTATGACACGTGCCCTTCCTTACCCGGCCACAGTTCATCGCTGCAGCCTGCAGACAGACTGATCATATGTACGTACACGTTCACGACTGGAATGACAACGCTGCGTATGCTTCGACCAGGTGGGTCCCGACTGTCAGGGAGGATAAGGAGGAACTTCCTTGCGTGCGAAGATGTAGCTGGTGGGTCCCAGCAGTCGGGGGGAATGTTTTTTTTGCAAAATACGGTGGCCTGTCCGGTGGGTCCTTGCTGTCAGGTGGAGGAATCATTATTTTCCGTGTCATAAGGAGGCACTTCCTTGCTGCGGCCTTGGACCCAGCTGTCAGCCTCTCCATGTACAGTACTCTTTCGATGGAAGTCATTCCTTGACCACATTGACCACGCCGCGCCGAGAGCACCAAGGTGGTGGACGACAGTGAGGCCTAGGAAGGGGACGACGCGAATCCGGGGAAGACGCGGAAGTGGATGCCCATGCGGAGAGGAGTACAAGGGTTCGCTGGTTCGGCTGCGGTGTGAGCTGCCATCGCCGTAGAATAACAGGGGTGTGGGTGAGTAGAGGGATGGCCTGGCTAGCAACGGGAGTAGTAGGGACGGTGAGGCCTCCACGGCAGCACAACCGGCCACGGGAGGCAGGAGCAGACAGCACGACCGACGCTGGTTTGGGAAGTTGGAGCAAGAAGACCAGAGGTTGAAGAAGCACTACGACCTTTGGGTGGACATCGTACGGTCACTGGAGCTAGAATCATTCATTATTGACTAAGTTGACAAAGCCCTTCGTCCGCGTCAGTAGGCCCACAAGTCAGCCTCCAACTATGGTGGGTCCCAGCTAGCAGGGGGAGTATTCATTTTTTGTGCGTAATAAGAGGCACTTCCTTGCGTGCGAAGATATAGCTGGTGGGTCCGAGCTGTCAGCAGGGGAACATTTTTTCGCGAAATACAGAGGGCCTTCTGGTGGGTCCCAGATGTCAGGTGGAGGAATCATTATTTTGCGCGTAATAAGGAGGCATTTCCTTGTGTGCGGCCATGGACCCAGCTGTCAACCTCTCCACGTACAGTCCACTTCTGATGGATGTCGTTTGTTGACAACATTGACCACACCATGCCGAGAGCACCAGGGCGGTGGACGACGGCGAGGCCTATGAAGGGAACAACACAGAGCCGGGGAAGACACGACAGTGGTTGCCCATGCGGTGGGGAGTACGAGGGTTTACTGGTTCGGCTACCGTCGTCGGAAAATAACAGGAGGTGTGGGTGAGTAGAGGGATAGCCAGGCCAGGGATGCGAGTATGGTGGGGTCATGAGGCCTAGCCGGCAGCACAGCCGGCCACGGGAGGCGGAAGCAGGCGGTGCCGCCGGCGCTGGTTTGGACGGCTGGAGCGGGAAGATCAGAGACTGAAGAAGTACGATTGCTGTTAGATTGACATCTAACGATTTGACGCTGGTAGAGTTGATTGTTGATTAAGTTTTTTTGAAAAACCTTGTGTATGCATGAACTTAGTAGGCCCACAAGTCAGCCTCCAAATCTGTGGCAGACAACATAGAGCCCATTTGCTACTTTTTTAAATAATTTGTAGCCCATTTGCTAATTCTTAAGTAATTTATTACTGCCCATTTTCTGCCCAGGACCATGGTCAAAAAGTTTAACCTTATTTTGCATATTTCGGTGGAGTCCGAACTGTTGTAATCCCGAAATGATAAACATTTATTTTTTAAGAACTTATTGACTTGACAAAAAATCATTTTGTTTTTGTAAGCAAATAAGATGTGGGGAAATTGAGTTGGTTTAAGGGAAAACCAGTGGTAAGAAAATCAACGCTGGGAGGGAAAACAACAACAAAAAATAAGGATGTAAATATGAAAAGGGAACTTTATGTATTTTCAATATAATGATACGTGTATATGAACTAGTAAAACTATCGGTAGAGATTAGAAAACGGAAGGAGGACATGGCGTTTCAAGAGGAAAATAGAACTGGGATGTGTGTTTGATTCAGTAAAAAACTGCCTGTGCATGTTCTAAGACAAAATATAACTAACGCTGGCGGGCCAGAGGCCAGTAGATACCTGCTGGATCTTTGTGCCCTGTTGTCGTCATGGGCTGGGCCTGTTAAAAACAAAACCAATCCTGGGCAGTCTACAACCCAGTTGAAACTTTCTCGACCTGAAAAACAATATACATGCTCAATAAACAAGAGAATGCTGCAAGTACAGACTGATAACCGGGATCCACCAGGTATATTGTTTTTTCATCGTGATAATAAGTGCAGGAACTTGTTTCGAAAAATTTGGAGAACTGGGAATTCGAATGGTAGGTGCTTATGCTACTTGAGGGAGTCCTGGGTTAGGGGGTCCCCGGGCGTCCGGGCTATGTGATATTGGCCAGACTAATGGGCCAAGAAGATACAAGATAGGAGGACTTCCCCCGTGTCCGGATGGGACTCTCCTTTGTGTGGATGGCAAGCTTGGCGTTCGGATGTGAAGATTCTTTTCTTTGTAAACCGACTTTGTACAACCCTAGGCCCCTCCGATGTCTATATAAACCGGAGGGTTTAGTCCGTAGAGGCGATCATAATCATACAAGCTAGACATCTAGGGTTTAGCCATTACGATCTCGAGGTAGATCAACTCTTGTAACCCATATTCTCATCAAAGTCAATCAAGCGGGAAGTAGGGTATTACCTCCATTAAGAGGGCCTGAACCTGGGTAAACATCGTGTCCCCTGCCTCCTGTTACCTTCGATCCTCAGCCGCATAGTTCGGGACCCCCTACCCGAGATTGGCCGGTTTTGACACCGACATTGGTGCTTTCATTGAGAGTTCCTCCATGCTGTCGACAGAAGGTTCGATGGCTCATTCGATCATCCACAACGATGTCGTCTCGGGGGAGACTTTCCTCCCCGGCCAAATTTTCGTATTCGGCAGCTTCGCATTGCATGCCAACTCGACTGGCCACCTTGAGCAGATCTACAGCTATGCCCCTGGTCATCAGATCAGTTTTGGAAATCTGAACTATGTTGCTGATATCAAAGGAGACTTGATCTTTGAAGGGTTCACGGCCCCGACCGCCGCTCTAGCCTTAGATCTAGAGCATACTACCAGGTCCGAAGACGGGAGTTTAGAGCCTGCCGGACTCCCTGCAATTATGGAACTTGCTACCGGAGATCTGGAGGGGAATGCGTCATCGGCAAACCCGAAGACGAACCGGGCTCCCCTTGTCGCTAAAGTGCCAGACTCCCCCTCGGACTCCAGATCCGAATTCTCGAGGTCTGCGCCAAGGGAGCGTGGCCAGGAGACTCTCACCCCGGCCGCCCCCGCGGACTCTCGCTTCCCTGTCCAAACCTCTCTCCTAAACGAGGCTCTGGACTTAATGCGATCCCTCGCCATTACAGAGGAATCGCTTCCGAATTACGCCCAGCCCGGACTAGGGGCTGAGAGCGGGGAATTTTACGTCCCACCCACCACCCATTTCATAGCCACTGTCGAAGACTTAACCGACATGCTGGACTACACCTCCGAAGACATCGACGGAATGGACGACGATGCCGGAGACAAACAAGACCAAGACCACCCGTTTACCGGACGTTGGACGGCCACCTCCACATACAATGTGTACATGGTAGACACACCCAGAGAGGATGACGATGACAGCAAAAAGGATCCAGTTGAGGACAAGCCTGCTGAAGCACCTCCAAAGCGTCGATGTCAGCGGCGCCGCTCAAAATTGTGTCGCGAAAAAGACAGCAATATCGAGCCAACTTCCGAACAGGATGATTGGGAGGATGGGAAAGTTAACCCCAACGATCCTGTCGGGAACGAGGACTCGGAGGATAGTAACTACCTACCGATCTCCGAAGAGGATGTGAGCCTCGGTGAAGAAGGCTTCATCGTGCCGAAGGAACCCCTCGAACAAGAGCGCTTTAAGCGCCGGCTAATCGCCACAGCGAGAAGCCTAAAAAAGAAGCAGCAACAACTCCAATCTGATCAGGATACACTCAATGACAGATGGACTAAAGTCCTGGCAGCCGAGGAATATGGCCTCGAGCGCCCAACCAAGAGCTACCCAGAGCGCAAGATGCTACCACAATTTGACGACGAGGCCCTTGAGTCAACACCGCCAAAGTATAAACCCGCCGATGAACCTGACCGACCACCACGTGGACGGGACAGACCAGCTACTTTTGCCGAACACCAGCCCGCGCCACCCCACCGTTGAGGCAGGGAGGCAGCGGCCCCAGGCTATACCTATGACCCACGCAAGGACCTTGACAATAGAGCCGGTCAGACAAGATCAATCTATGGGTCAAGGGGGCGTGCCCTAACATGAGAGGACGGCCATCATGCCTGGTGTGACAGGCACAACCCCACTTGGGCCGAAAACCGCATTCCGACTTCATCCGAACCGTGCCGCGACATCGCCTCATACAAAGGCGCCGCACACCCCTTATGCTTCACTGATGAGGTGATGGAGCACCAGTTCCCTGAAGGGTTTAAACCCGTGAACATTGAATCATACGACAGTACTACATATCCCTGCTACCTCTTGAGCATGCGTTGGTTTTCCCTTGAAGAGGAAAGGGTGATGCAGCTTAGCGTAAGTATTTCCCTCAGTTTTTGAGAACCAAGGTATCAATCCAGTAGGAGACTACACGCAAGTCGCCTAGTACCTGCACAAACAATCAAGAACCTTGCAACCAACACAATAAAAGGGTTGTCAATCCCTTCACAGCCACTTGCAAAAGTGAGATCTGATAAAGATAATAAGATAAATATTTTTGGTATTTTTGTTGTATAGATTGAAAAGTAAAGATTGCAAAATCAAATAAATAGTAAACTAGAATTATAGATCGGAAACTTATATGATATAAAATAGACCCGGGGGCCATAGGTTTCACTAGTGGCTTCTCTCATGATAGCATGTATTACGGTGGGTGGACAAATTACTATCGAGCAATTAATAGAAAAGTGCATAGTTAAGAGAATATCTAGGCAATGATTATGAACATAGGCATCATGTCCGTGCTAAGTAGACCGAAACAATTCTGCATCTACTACTATTACTCCACACATCGACCGCTATCCAGCATGCATCTAGAGTATTAAGTTCATAAGAATAGAGTAATGCTTTAGGCAAGATGACATGATGTAGAGGGACAAACTCAAGCAATATGATATAAACCCCATCTTTTTATCCTTGATGGCAACAATACAATACACGTCTTGCTGCTCCTACTATCACTGGGAAAGGACACCGCAAGATTGAATCCAAAGCTAAGCACTTCTCCCATTGCAAGAAAGATCAATCTAGTAGGCCAAACTAAACCGATATTTCGAAGAGACTTGCAAAGATATCAAATCATGCATATAAGAATTCAGAGAAGAACCAAATATTCTTCATAGATAAACTTGATCATAAATCCACAATTCATCGGATCTCGGCAAACACACTGCAAAAGATTATTACATCGAATAGATCTCCAAGAACATCTAGGAGAACTTTGTATTGAGAATCAAAGAGAGAGAAGAAGCCATCTAGCTAATAACTATGGACCTGAAGGTCTATGGTAAACTACTCACACATCATCGGAGAGGCTACGGTGTTGATGTAGAAGCCCTCCATGATCGATTCCCCTTTGGCAGATAGCCGGAAAAGGTCCCCAGATGGGATCTCACGGGTATAGAAGGTTGCAGCGGTGGAAAAGTGGTTCCGTGGCTCCCCTAGATGTTTTTAGGGTATAAGAGTATATGTAGGCGAAAGAAGTACGTCGGTGGAGCTACGAGGGGCCCACAAGGGTGGGGGCGCGCCCTCCTGCCTCGTGGCCGCCTCGTTGCGTCTCACACTTCCACTCCAAGCTCCTGGATGGCGTTTGTTCCAAGAAAGATCCTCGTGAAGGTTTCGTTCCGTTTGGATTCCGTTTGATATTCCTTTTCTGCGAAACACTGAAATAGGCAAAAAATAGAAACTGGCACTGGGCCTCCGGTTAATAGGTTAGTCCCAAAAATAATATAAAAGTGCATATTAAAGCCCATTAAACATCCAAAACAGATAATATAATAGCATGGAACAATCAAAAATTATAGATACGTTGGAGACGTATCACCATCCCCAAGCTTAATTCCTGCTCGTCCTCGAGTAGGTAAATGATAAAAACAGAATTTTTGATGTGGAATGCTTCCTAACATAATTTTCAATGTAATTTTATTTATTGTGGCATGAATATTTAGATCTGAAAGATTCAAGACAAAATTTTAGTATTGACATAAAAATAATAATACTTCAAGCATACTAACCAAGCAATCATGTCTTCTCAAAATAACATAGCCAAAGAAAGCTCATCCCTACAAAATCATATAGTTTGGCCATGCTTCATTTGTGTCACACAAAATTCTCCCATCATGCACAACCCCGTTGACAAGCCAAGCAATTGTTTCATACTTTAGTATTTTCAAACTTTTTCAACTTTCACGCAATACATGAGCGCGAGCCATGGACATAGCACTATAGGTGGAATATAATATGATGAGGGAGGTTGTGTGAGAAGACAAAAAATGGAGAAAGTCTCACATCGATGCGGCTAATCAATGAGCTATGGAGATGCCCATCAATTGATGTCAATGCAGGGAGTAGGGATTGCCATGCAACGGATGCACTAGAGCTATAAATGTATGAAAGCTCAACAAAAGAAACTAAGTGGGTGTGCATCCAACTTGCTTGCTCATGAATACCTAGGGCATTTTGAGGAAGCCCATTGATGGAATATACAAGCCAAGTTCTATAATGAAAATTCCCACTAGTATATGAAAGTGACAAAATAAAAGACTCTCTATCATGAAGATCATGGTGCTACTTTGAAGCACACGTGTGAGAAAAGGATAGTAACATTGTCCCTTCTCTCTTTTTCTATCATTTGTTGGGCCTTCTCTTTTTTGGCCTTTCTCTTTTTTTCCTCACATGGGACAATGCTCTAATAATGATGATCATCCCACTTCTATTTATTTACAACTCAAAAATTACAACTCGATACTAGAACAAAATATGACTCTATATGAATGCCTCCGGCGGTGTACCATGATGTGCAATGATTCAAGAGTGACATGTATAAAAATTATGAGCGGTGGCTTTGCCACAAATACGATGTCAACGACATGATCATGCAAGGCAATATGACAATGATGATGCGTGTCATAATAAACGGAACGGTGGAAAGTTGCATGGCAATATATCTCAGAATGGCTATGAATATGCCATAATAGGTAGGTATGGTGGCTGTTTTGAGGAAAATATAAGGAGGCTTATGTGTGATAGAGCATATCATATCACGGGGTTTGGATGCACCAGCGAAGTTTGCACCAACTCTCGAGGTGAGAAAGGGCAATGCATGGTACTGAAGAGGCTAGCAATGATGGAAGGGTGAGAGTGCATATAATCCATGGACTCAACATTATTCATAAAGAACTCACATACTTATTGCAAAAATCTACAAGTCATAAAAAACGAAGCACTACGCGCATGCTCCTGAGGACAATCAAAGAAACACCTCATGCTTCAAATTTGTTACACAACAGTTACCATACGTGCATGTTACGGGACTTGCAAACCTCAGCACAAGTATTTCTCAAATTCACAAATATTCAACTAGCATGACTCTAATATCACCATCTTCATATCTCAAAACAATCATCAAGTATCAAACTTCTCGTACTATTCAATGCACTCTATATGAAAGTTTTATTATACCCATCCTGGATGCCTATCATATTAGGACTAATTTCATAACCAAAGCAAATTACCATGCTGTTCTAAAAGACTCTCAAAATAATATAAGTGAAGCATGAGAGATCAATAATTTCTATAAAATAAAACCACCACCGTGCTCTAAAAAGATATAAGTGAAGCAATAGAGCAAATTATCTAGCTCAAAAGATATAAGAGAAGCACATAGAGTATTCTAATAAATTCTGATTCATGTGAGTCTCCCCAAAAAGGTGTGTACAGCAAGGATGATTATGGTAAACTAAAAATGCAAGACTCAAATTATACAAGACGCTCCAAGCAAAACACATATCTTGTGGTGAATAAAAATATAGCCTCAAGTAAAGTTACCGATAGATGAAGACGAAAGAAGGGATGCCTTCCGGGGCATCCCCAAGCTGAGGCTTTTGGTTGTCCTTGAATTTTACCTTGGGGTGCCTTGGGCATCCCCAAGCTTAGTCTCTTTCTACTCCTTGTTCCAAAATCCACCAAATCTTTACCCAAAAACTTGAAAACTTCACAACACAAAACTCAACAGAAAATCTCATGAGCTCCGTTAGTATAAGAAAACAAACCACCACTTTAAGGTACTGTAATGAACTCATTCTTTATTTATATTTGTGTTAAACCTACTGTATTCCAACTTCTCTATGGTTCATACCCCCCGATACTAGACATAGATTCATCAAAATAAGCAAACAACACATGAAAAACAGAATCTGTCAAAAACAGAACAGTCTGTAGCAATCTGGAGGTTTAGAATACCTCTGTAACTCCAAACATTCTGAAAATTTAGGAATGACTAAATAATTTGTATGTTAATATACTTCAGTTGGAATTGGTATTTTATCGCTCTCTGGTAAAAAATAAAAATTATTCTCGTGAGCGCATACTTTCTGTTTTTGTTTCAGCAAGATCAAACAACAATCACCCAAGAAGATCCTAAAGGATTTACTTGGCACAAACACTAATTAAAACATAAAAAACACAATCATAACAGAGGATAGATGATGTATTTATTACTAAACAGGAACAAAAATTAAGGAACAAAAATAAAATTGGGTTGCCTCCCAACAAGCGCTATCATTTAACGCCCCTAGCTAGGCATAAAAGCAAGAATAGATCTAGGTATTGCCATCTTTGGTATTTATCTTTTTAATAGGATTATGCTCGGATCCGGGATGTTCCTTATGTTTCCCTTCATACTCAGAGATCTTTGGATCTAGAGCATCCAACCGCTTATTGCAAAGAGTGATCAACATATTCATGCGGTTAAGGTTCCCACTAACATTTTTAAGAGGTTCAAGAGATTTTTTGCAAAATTTTAGTTACTTCGCATATTTTCTCAAAAACTTGGGTTCCTTCTTGAGTATGATGGAGTTCCTTTTGTGGGGGTAGTACTCCTACTATTCCCTCTATAATCTCATACGCAATACTGGGACCAACATCAATAAAACTCCCTTTAGCGGCAAAGTCCAAGAGTTGTCTATGGGACATGGTTAGCCCAACATAAAAATTGCGAAGTAAAATCTTGAAATCTCCCTCTATAGTGCAATTACGATAGGATTCTATCATCCTGTACCAAGCATCTTTTAAGTTTTCTCCTTGTTTTTGTTTGAAGTGAAGAACTTCAAAATCGGGAGACAAAGGAAGAGATGAAGGGCCTGCCATGAAGACGAAACAAACGATCTAACACACAAGTACACAAGAAGCGAGCGAAAAAGAGGCGAACGGAAAAGGGGCGAATAAAATGGCAAAGTTGAAGTGGGAGAGAGGAAAACGAGAGGCAAATGGCAAATAATGTAATGCAAGGGAGAAGAGTTTGTGATGGGTACTTGGTATGTCTTGACTTGAGCGTAGATCTCCCCAACAACGGTGCCAAAAATCCTTCTTGCTACCTCTTGAGCATGCGTTAGTTTTCCCTTGAAGAGGAAAGGTGATGCAGCAAAGTAGTGTAAGTATTTCCCTCAGTTTTTGAGAACCAATGTATCAATCTAGTAGGAGATTACACGCAAGTCGCTTAGTACCTGCACAAACAATCAAGAACCTTGCAACCAATGCAATAAAGGGGTTGTCAATCCCTTCACGACCACTTGCAAAAGTGAGATCTGCTAAAGATAATAAGATAAATATTTTTGGTATTTTTGTTGTATAGATTGAAAAGTAAAGATTGCAAAATAAAATAAATAGTAAACTAGAATGTAGATCGGAAACTTATATGATATAAAATAGACCCGGGGCCATAGGTCTCACTAGTGGCTTCTCCCCTGATAGCATGTATTACGGTGGGTGAACAAATTACTGTCGAGCAATTAATAGAAAAGCACATAGTTATGAGAATATCTAGGCAATGATTATGAACATAGGCATCACGTCCATGTTAAGTAGACCGAAATGATTCTGCATCTACTACTATTACTCCACACATCGACCGCTATCCAGCATGCATGTAGAGTATTAAGTTCATAAGAACGGAGTAATGCTTTAGGCAAGATGACATGATTTAGAGGGATAAATCAAGCAATATGGTATAAACCCCATCTTTTTATCCTCGATGGCAACAATACAATACGTGCCTTGCTGCCCCTACTGTCACTGGGAAAGGACACCACAACATTGAACCCAAAGCTAAGCACTTCTCCCATTGCAAGAAAGATCAATCTAGTAGGCCAAACTAAACCGATAATTCGAAGAGACTTGCAAAGATATCAAATCATGCATATAAGAATCCAGAGAAGAACCAATTATTGTTCATAGATAAACTTGATCATAAATCCACAATTCATCGGATCTTGGCAAACACACTGCAAAAGAATATTACATCGAATAGATCTCCAAGAACATCGAGGAGAACTTTGTATTGAGAACCAAAGAGAGATAAGAAGCCATCTAGCTAATAACTATGGACCCGAAGGTCTATGGTAAACTACTCACACATCATCGGAGAGGCTATGGTGTTGATGTACAAGCCGTCTGTGATCGATTCCCCCTCCGGTAGATCACCGGAAAAGGTCCCCAGATGGTATCTCAGGGGTGCAGAAGGTTGCGGTGGTGGAAAAGTGGTTTCATGGCTCCCCTGGATGTTTTAGGGCATAAGAGTATATATAGGCGAAAGAAGTACGTCGGTGGAGCTACGAGGGGCCCACGAGGGTGGGGGCACACCTACCCCCTAGGCGCTCCCTCCTGCCTCGTGGCCGCCTCGTTGCGTCTCTGACTGCCACTCCAAGTCTCCTGGATGGCGTTTGTTCCAAGAAAGATCCTCGCAAAGGTTTCGTTCCGTTTGGATTTCGTTTGATATTCCTTTTCTGCGGAACACTAAATAGGCAAAAATCAGAAACTGGCACTGGGCCTCTGGTTAATAGGTTAGTCCCAAAAATAGTATAAAAGTGCATATTAAAGCCCATTAAACATCCAAAATAGATAATATAATAGCATGGAACAATCAAAAATTATAGATACGTTGGAGACGTATCAATCCCGCAGTATGGATCGAAGATTTTCTTCTCCATATTCACATGGCCCGTGGTGATGATCTCCATGCCATCAAATACCTCCCGCTAAAATTAAAGGGACCATCACGACACTGATTAAATAGCCTCCCAGAAAACTCTATTGGCAGCTGGGAAGACTTGGAGGATGCCTTTAGAGACAACTTCCAAGGAACCTATATTCGGCCTCCAAACGCCGATGACCTTAGTCACATAGTTCAGCAACCCGGAGAATCAGCCCGGAAGCTATGGACCAGGTTCTTAATTAAAAAGAACCAAATTGTGGACTGTCCGGACGCCGAAGCCCTCGCGGCCTTTAAACACAGCGTCTGAGATGAGTGACTCGCCCGACACATCGGCCAAGAAAAACCGAAGTCCACGGCAGCCCTTACCGCACTTATGACCCACTTTTGCGCGGGAGAAGATAGTTGGCTAGCTCGCAGAAGCAATAGCAACAGCGACCCTGGCACCTCCGAAGCCAGTGATAGCAACGACAAGCCACGACGCAACAAACACAAGCATCAAAGCAATAACGAAGATACCAAAGACACGACGGTTAATGCCGGATTCTGTGGCTCTAAACCCGGTCAGCGGAAGAAGCCATTCAAAGGAAACAAGGATGGTCCTTCTAGTTTGGACAGAATACTCGATCGGCCTTGCCAGATTCACGGCACCCCTGATATGCCTGCTAATCATACCAACATGAATTGTTGGGTCTTTAAACAGGCCGGCAAGCTAAACGCCGAACATAAGGGGAAGGGACCGCCCAGCGAGGACGATGATGAAGAGCCTCGCCCACCGAACATAGGGGGACAGAAGAAATTTCCCCTTAACGTAAAAACGTTGAATATGATATACGCTACACATATCCCCAAAAGGGAGCGCAAGCGCGCACTAAGCGACATCTATGCCATAGAGCCAGTGGCCCTGAAATTGAATCCATGGTCAGCCTGTCCTATCACTTTCGATCGCAGAGGCCATCTGACCAGTATCCGTCATGGAGGTTCGGCAGCATTGGTCCTCGACCCAATTATCAACGGATTCCATATCACGCGAGTCCTTATGGATGGCGACAACATCCTTAACCTGCTTTATCAGGACAATGTCTGCAAAATGGGCATCGATTCATCAAGAATCAAGCCCACCAAAACCACCTTTAAAGGAGTAATACCTGGCATTGAAGCCTGCTGCACGGGCTCAGTAACACTGGAAGTGGTCTTTGGTTCACCGGACAACTTCCGAAGCGAAGAGTTGATCTTCGACGTCGTCCCTTTCCGCAGCGGTTATCACGCACTGCTTGGAAGAACCGCCTTCGCCCGCTTCAACGCAGTCCCGCATTATGCTTACCTAAAGCTCAAAATGTCTGGACCTCGCAGCATTATTACAGTCAATGGGAACATAGAGTGCTCCCTCCGTACCGAGGAGCATACCGCAGCTCTCGCAGCTGAAGCACAGGGTGGCCTTATCAAGCCAAATATTACCCCGACAGTCAAGCCCCCGGACACTATCAAACAAGTGCGGTCTACCTACAGAATGACAGCCTGGCTCGTCCAGAGCTAGATTAGCAATTCGGCCTCCGTCACAACCCCAACCGCATGGCAGCATACGTACCGCGCGTACATAACTACGCACTAAAGATACCATGGGCACGGACGGAGGGATACAGAAAACAAGGTCCACGACACGGCTCGACCCTATCCGGACCTTTATATTCTTCCATATTTTTTCTTGTTTTTTTCAGGTTCTTTACAACCCACACCACTCTTCGATGGTACTTAGGGTCCTTTTGCATGCCCCTGATATACACTCGATCGTTGATCCTCTCAAAGGACCATACACTATGGGGAAAGGCGGTGCAGACATGTGGCAGAGTGTCCAAAGGGTCTTCAAGATCATCTTTTTCAATTTGGGACCTGTATACAACTTTCCCTTGTTCTCGGCATGTAAAATGGCCTTGATGCTTATGGCCTCTTCTGTAAAAATACGTTTCGACATATCAATCAGACTCTAATGGAAACA
The DNA here is from genome assembly GCF_002162155.2 of Triticum dicoccoides. Taxonomy (NCBI): domain Eukaryota; kingdom Viridiplantae; phylum Streptophyta; class Magnoliopsida; order Poales; family Poaceae; genus Triticum; species Triticum dicoccoides. The sequence goes on along the minus strand of NC_041386.1, from coordinate 154,650,462 downwards.
GTTTCACCCAACCTTGTTCGGTATTGGCTTATTTCTTAATCTGCTTTCCCACTCTATATCTAAATTGGCATATACACCTTGGTACGACTTAAATCGCCAGGGGCTCTATTTCAAGCCATATATATATTCTCAACAATAGAAAGTCCAAACACTCTCAGAGTATACTTCAGCATCCTGAATACTGCATTATATGCATCGGCTTTGAATCACGTCTTTGGTCAATAGTTGGGTTGCCCGGCTCCTGTGCTTTCTACCTTACGTTCCGTTTTTTCGGCTAAGGTAGTAAAGGGAGAACTACTGCGATTGTGTTTCCGGCTGGCCCGGTCAAACACCTCAGTAGAGAGAGCTGAAAACTAACTGTCGTGATGTGGTGAGAGCTGGTCAGCAATTTGGTGATGAAAGGATCGATATGGTTGACTAGAGGGGGGGGGGTGAATAGGCAACTAACAATTTTTAGCTTTTCTTTAACAATTTAAACTTTGCATCAAAGTAGGTTGTCTAGATATGCAACTAGGTGAGCAACCTATATGATGCAACAAGGATAGGAACACAAGCAAGCAAGTGATATGAAACAAATAAGCTTGCACAAGTAAAGGCACGAGATAACCAAGAGTGGAGACGGTGGAGACGAGGATGTGTTGCCAAAGTTCCTTCCCTTTGAGAGGAAGTACGTCTCCGTTGGAGCGGTGTGGAGGCACAATGCTCCCCAAGAAGCCACTAGGGCCACCGTATTCTCCTCATGCCCTCACACAATGCGAGATGCCGTGATTCCACTATTGGTGCCCTTGAAGGCGGCGACCGAACCTTTACAAACAAGGTTGGGGCTCTCTCCACAACTTAATTGGAGGCTCCCAACGAAACCACGAAGCTTCACCACAATGGAATATGGCTCCGAGGTGACCTCAACCGTCTAGGGTGCTCAAACACCCAAGAGTAACAAAATCCACACAAGAAAGTATGGGGGAAGCAAATATCCTTTGGTGGAAGTGTAGATCTAGGTCTCCTCCTTCAATCCCTAGCAAATCAACAAGTTTGAGTGGCTAGAGAGAGAGATCGGGCAAGAGAGCTTGAAGTGCATTAATGGTGGAGTGACAGAGGTCCAAGGTAAGAGTGGTAGGTGGGAGAAGCTCGCTTATATAGTAACCCTCGATTCCAACCGTTACTGCATTTTTTGCACTGCAGCGGTACAACCAGTCCTTGTCCCGGTACAACCGGGACTCACGGTGTATCTACAAAACTCTACCAAGCGGTACAACCGGACAGGCGGGCGGTAGTACCGGCTAAGAAAAATAACCGGACTAACCGCTTGGCCACCGCACAACCACCGCATCAAAACAGGAGCTTGACCGGTACTTGGGCGGTGCCTGGCCGGAACAACCGCATGGCCTTGATCTCTTGGGCGGCTAAGTTCTGAGCGGAAGAACCGCTCGGACCACCGGTGGTACCGGTCATCATGGAACGACCGGACCAACCAGGCCACTACCGCCCAAGAACCGCATCAAAACAGAAGCGCGAGCGGTACTTGAGCGGTGCATGGACGGAACCACCGCCCCAGCATTTGCAGAGCATGGTGGCAGTACCACCGCCCGGAGGCAGCGGTACAACCGCTCGAGCAAAGCTGGTGAGCGACAAGACCCAGCAGTACAACCGCTCCAGAGAGCGGTACAACCGCTGGGCAGAAACAGTGAGCAAGAAGGATAGGGGAAGAGACAAGGAAAAACTCTCTCTCTCTCTCACACACACACCCGAGGAAGACAAAGGAGGGGTGATGAATGTGTATGTGAAAAGATTCCCCTAGTGCTTTCTAATGAGGATTCCCTCTTGATAGTACGGGTTCCCTACGACTAAAGAAAATAAAAGCATAGAGGACACGTCTTCGATATTTTCCTACGAGAAGCAATAGCAATCCGATGTAAGCCTAAGCATCGAGAACCTGAAACGTATAGCACACGATTAGACCAACAAAGGGTTGTCATCATCATCCAAAACAAAAAGTAGGGAAATGCCCTTTCAATCTCCCCCTTTTTGGTGGATGATGACAACAACACGATTTGCAAGAGATAATTCAATGAAATCTAGAGGGAACTCCCCCTGAATATGTGCCCCAATAGGAACTAGCTGTTAGAAAGCATGGGCACACTTTCAATACTAGACTCCCCCTAGATTTTATAGACTCACCACTCTGACAATATAATGCTTAGAGTGCAATAATAACGATAATGACCGATGAACGGAAAGGTAACAGGAGTAACAAGTCTCACAAACAACAAGGAACGAAACAAGTCCACGAACAAAGACCAACACGAGAAAACGAGAAAAAGAAAAAACCCATGCAAATCCCCAAGACCTATAGAACCCTCTCCCCCTTTGGCATCAAGACACCAAAAAGGAAAAGAGCGAAGCTAGCGTCCCAAAGCTCATGCGTCCTCCTCTGACTCCTCGGTCGCATCTGGATCCTCATCATCAGAGTCGTCATCATCGTCGTGATCAGATTCTTCCATGGCATTGTCAGCTGCTGCAAACGAGGAGGATGGCTGGGGAGGGGCTTCATCACCAGTCCAGGTGCTATGGGTAGATATCCAACGCTCCTCCGGGGTGATGCTCTTCTCAGAGCCACTACTAGGAAAAGGCCTACTAATGGCGCACCTAATTTGGTCATTAATGGCGCATTAGTGGTGCGCCATTAGTGCCACGCCATTAGTATATTTTACTAATGGCGCACCACAGGTGCGCCATTAGTATCTGGTATACTAATGGCGCACCTTAGATGCACCATTAGTATATACAACAGTGCGCCATTAGTATGCCTCCCAGGGGGCCATGTATACCCAGGTGCTTTGGCATACTAATGGCGCACAACAACAAGATGCGCCATTAGTAACTTCGGCATACTAATGGCGCACTGTTTAATGATGCGCCATTAGTATCCTTTGGCATACTAATGGTGCACTGTGATGTGATGCGCCATTAGTATGAATATTAGGTTTTTTTTATTTTTTTATTTTCTATTTTTTGCACAGGTTACAAAATGTATAATTGGACAAAATATAGACAGCACACATCAACAACAGATTCATCGAATACAATAGAAGATTAGTCTCTGAATACAATTCATCATATTAGTCTCCGAATACAATTCATCATATTAGTCTCCGAATTGAAAAGACCGAACAAAGATAGAACATTATATTACAAGTCTCGAGACCGCGAGTAGCAAGTTTGTCTTCACATTACAAGTCGATATCGATCATCTAAACTACCATCACATAGAAGAGAGCTGCGGTCATCACGATGAGCATCATCACGATGAAACTCGTCTTCATCCGGTTCCTCCAACGCTCCCTCCCCTCTCCCGCTAGATAGCGGGCGTATCTAGAAAAAGTCCTAAACTAAACCTATACTAAACTATCTAGTTCTTCATCTTCTGCTTCTTTCTTCCAGTTCATCAACCTGCAAAACAAGAAACAACAAACATGAAAAACTTGATCAAGGTTTAAATGTAGCATTCCCCTTAGCAAAATGCCTTTGCTATAGGAGCTAGCACTTACGAGTTTGGAAACATTAGTCAAACCCCAATCAGATTAAGTTGATCAAAGAAACAGTAGAAGAGAGCCAACACTGCATAAATGGAGCCAATAACCCAAAAGACAGAAGTAGAGCCAGCAAAGTATAGATCAAAGCCAAACCCAAAGATCAACTCAAACTAGAACTAACTCCATGATTAGGGGATCCCTCAATTAAGCTTGGGTTAGTTTTCAGATGAAATCCAACAAACCCACTACTAATCAACTAGCCCAGAGGTAGGGTTTGAAGTAGGGATTGTCCTCGGGCAGCCTAGTAGTTCTAGGACTATTGCATCATTGGATCAAGTAGTGCAACATCTTTAAGTAACGATGAGAGCCTCAGGACACCATCATTGGCATGGCAAGATTAAGGAGCACCTGTTCTTATCAGTGAGAGTAGGAGAGAAAGAAAGAAAGTGAAGAGACCAGTGCAACATCTGTTCAAATCAGATTTAAGAGAGAGGGAATTGGCAAGGAAAGATATAGTCCATAACCTGCAAGAAGAAATAGGCCATTGATAGCACATTTACTAAACATCTGCTATAAGCAGAACACATACACCCACTTACACATAGGTACTATTCTGTATATATGTACACAAGCACAACACATGCACCTGGTATAGATAGGAGTATAAGCATGCATCTAAATTATCTGAAACATATGAAATAGCTAATGCAAAGAAAGAATTATCACTACATGCAACCGTCAGGAGTATGTCCTGTACAATATACAACTAAACCACCAGTAGATGATGTACTAAACCATACAAGAAATACCAATACATGGTATTTAGATAAAGACTAGTATATATCAAACACAGATACCAGCTTGAAAGAGAAACTATAATTTTATACCACTACGGGAGCAAATCATGAAGTACATAGAGTAATTGCAGTAAAGAGATGAATCAGTATATGTTGATCAATAGAGAGTTACGGCTATATACAAATGAAGGACTATATCTTTTATAAGATAAAAAAGAAACAGTAGCACTTATGCATATGAACAAACAGAACCAGCAGCCAACCAATAAAGAAACTAGCATGTGCTATATGACAGGAACAATAACATCTATAAGACCAAGATAATTGAAATGATAGGCCAACATTAGGGTCATGCAATCATTCGATCCCATCATTGCAGCACTAGTTGAGCAACAAATCAAATATAACAGTAGTTCCATTGGTTCAACCAACAAGTTAACAAAAGTTTACTTCCCACTACTAATTTTGCAACTCGTGATAATAAAGAAAACAAAGCACAAATAAATAGGAATGATCCATCCATCCATCCCCTGACTAATGTATTGATCCATCCATCCATGACCTAATTAATGTTGTTGTATCTCTAGACTAAGTGCAACAACACAAGAAGGACTAAAACTACATAGCACATGTGTACGTAACTACTATACTCATCCATGGCAAATTGTACCAAACCATCCATACATAGCCAGATTGCAATGGAGTGGATTTAACACAAGACATGAAAAATTGATGAGCCAAATGATTTTTAGTATTACTAACTTGAAAGGAAGCTCACTGTTTCCATCTTCTATCTATCCATGATTTTATTTTTCTGAAGCAAGCATCAAAAAGCACAATGACAATCGAATTTCACACAAAAACTGAACCAATACTTGCTGTTATGTAGTGTCCATGACAATTACAATTCATGTCCACTCCAGATCAGATTTGCAAGGGCTAGAAAGAGAGGTTGTAGCTCACCATGTATGGGGGTAGGAGGTGGATGCAGGGGAGGGGTGGAGGGTGTCCTGCAGAAGAAGCTTCGCCATTAGAGCAACCTGCACAAAACAGAGGAAGGGGAGATGAATAAATCATGGTGAGGAAAAGGGCCTTCCACATGATTAGATCGGGAAGAGAAACAACAACAAAAATACCAAAAAATCCCTTCCATGGCGTGCTGTACTAGGAGCAGCTCCTCTCTCTCCGCTAGGGTTTGGGGCGCTGGGAGGCTCCATGGTGCCGCTGCGTGGTGGCAGACAAGGGAATCCATCTCCATGGCGGCGTCCCGCCCCACGGAGGTGCGCCCCTCCTGCCATCGTCATCGGCACGCCCATGGCGACCTGCAGAGAAGGAAGAGAAGATGAGGTGAGGTGAGGAGGAGATGGTGGGCGAAGAAGGAGGGGGGGGGCTTACCAGTGCTGGATCTGGTCACCTATGGCCTCGCCGTGGCCTGCCATGGCGGATCCCGGCGAACAAAAGGGGATGCAAAACCCTAGCCAGTTGGGGAGCCGCGGATCTGCATGGAGGTAAGCCAGATGCGGACCAAGGGGATCTCACCGGCGTGCTGCGCGTGGCCGGAGCTCGCCGGAACCGGGCGGCGTGGGTGGCGATGGCGGCGAGGGAGAGAGGGGTTCGGGGGGAAGAGAGGAGGCGACGAGGGTTTGGGTGGGTTCGAGCGAGAGAGAGAGTGTGTGTGTGTGTGTTGGTGCGTTGGGTCGGATGGATGGATGGATGTCCAAAATATCTTGTTGCTGCCCACTTACTAATGGCGCATCAACTCTAAATGCGCCATTAGTAATCCAGGTTACTAATGGCGCACCTTCTGGTGGTGCGCCATTAGTAGTTTTGCAAAAAAAACATACTAATGGCGCACTGTTCCACAGTGCGCCATTACTAGTTTAAACTAGTAATGGCGCACGGTCGAACAGTGCGCCATTAGTAGTTTTGCAAAAAAAGGAATAAAAAATATAATAAAAAAACAACATTAGTGGCGCACTTTCGGACAGGTGCGCCATTACTAGTTGACTAGTAATGGCGCACTGTGTCTGGATGCGCCATTAGTATGTTTGGACAGGCGCACTAGTTCAAATTTTTTTGATACTAATGGCGCACCCTGGGCCAGGTGCGCCATTAGTAGTTTCAGCTCTAATGGCGTATCAGAAGGTGGTGCGCCATTAGTATATACTAATGGCGCACCGCTTGTCTGGTGCGCCATTAGTGTCAATCCCATCTATAGCCCTTTTTCTAGTAGTGAGCCACTCTGACCCGGCATGTTGAGGTGCTTCATCATTGCAATTTGGTGACGTCGTGCAAGCTTCTCATTGACATGTGCCTCATACATCCTCTTCTGGATGTCAGCCTGGAGACAAAAGGTCTTCTTCACCTTGGCAGTGAGTTTGGCCACCCACGAAGGCTTGGACCCTGGCTCCAGCTCAAAGTCCTCATCGTCAGAAGTAGCATAGACATCCTCAGGAGCATTGGCAGGGAAGCGAGGCTCGACATGCTTCTTATTCTTAAGGAGCTTGACCTCATGAACAGTGAGGTTGTCTGGAGAAGTGAGGAGCTCTCCAGGACGACGAACAGCCCACACAGAGTTCAGAAAGCACATGACAAACGGAGCATAGATTGAGACTTTACGGTAGATGACCATGTTGTACATCTCATGCCACATCCAATTGGACACATCAAACGTTGCCCCTGTCCCTACCATGGTCTTCATAGCAACCATCAAATCAACCAGATAACCATGAATCTCATCTTGATTGCCCACCTTGGGCAAGAGCACATTGCGGAACACTCGGTGCATGATGTCATAGACCTTCTCCAAATCCTTGGATTCTCCAATGATCCCACGGCCCTGAATGTACAGAGGGGCAAGCTTCTCCTTAAGCATGGACTTAGGAAAGTCATGAGGACTAATGCCACCCCTTCCTTCCAAACAGGTATCCTCGTACCCAATAGCATTGCAGAATGCCCTCCAGGGAACGTGAAACAATTCATCACGACACATGAAGGTGAGAGTGCGCGCATCATCTTCCCCAAAATGAACCATGGCATAGAACTGATGGATGAGTTGAACATCAACGTCACAGTTGACTGACATGAGCTTGGCTAGATCAAACTCCTCACAGAGAGCCAACGCCTCACCAAAATACTCCATGTTGTTCCTCCAATGGTCAAGATCAATTGTCCACTGCTTGGCATATCTGTTCTTGTTGTGCTCAAAGAGTTCATGAACAATGCGCACTTGCATCTCATTTCGGAACTGAACGGTGGTCCAACGAGGAGCAATGGGAACCTCATACGGATTCTTTGATTGGAAGGCTTCCCAATCCTTGGCTTTCCAACGATGCAACGGCATAACCACACGTTGTTTAGCAGCTGCAGACTTTTCACGGCGAGTGGGCTTGGTGGGAATCACAACTTCTTCTTCATCATCAGACACAACCGGGCGCAAGGTCCTTCATGCCCTCTTCTTGGTCTTGCGAGGAGCAGAGCGAGAACTAGATCCCCCTGAACACACACACGAAAAAGCACACAAAAACCAACAAGGATGAGAGGATTGCACACACAAGCAGAAAAGGAACATGTTGCGGCAACAGAGAAGATAGATCAGTGCTGGGTGGTTGATATACTCCGGTTGTACTGGTTCCTCCGCCAGTAGTACCGCTCCAGCGGTTGTACCGCTCGTAGGGGCGGTAGAACCGCTGACAGTGGCACTACCAGGGGAGATAGGTCAAACCGAGGCATACTAATCACACAAGTAATATTCTGAATTCTAAGTGCTGCAAACAAGACAGAAGGCAAACAAAGATCTCTTCTACTCCATAGTTCAAACACTAATCGCGGAAAGTTAAGTAATGCCCTAGACAAAGGAAGAACCCTAGAAAGATCTAGGAGCAAAGAACACAAGGCATTACCACCATCCATGGGGAGAGATCAGGAGGCTTCCACGGAGAGAATCCACGGAGAGCCCAAGGATCCGAAGTGCGAGACGCACTCCGGGGCAGGGGCAAAGAGGGCCGGCGGCTAGGGCATTGTCGGAGTAATGGGCCACGGGTAGGACAACCCGAGCCCCACGACCTTTCAAGACATAAGGGCAGGCTGCGCCCCTCAAGACCACAGGGCGAAGAGCCGCCTCCTGGGGAGTCTACGGCAAGGCGGCCGACTGCCCGCTCACGGCCGAGTCTGAGGGACGACTTCCAGAGAAGCCGACTTTGGGGAGTCGGCCGGCGACTCCAACAAACTGTGACCTCATCGAGGGGGACGGGGCAGAGGCGTGGCTACAATGAAGCCCACTCCCCGCCCCTTACCAAGGGCAGGCATGGCTACAACGCGCCGTACTTGGGAAGATCTCCCCGTGGTGTGGCACTGTTGCCCAGCCGGCCCTGACATCAGCACCACTGTACCTAGTCCTGCGCCCATGACGGCTTGTTTGTACGGCCTAGAGGCAGCAGGGCCCACCAGCCAGCGAGACCTCGGGAGACGGTGGGGGCACCGCCAGTCGAACCCAACGGGAGTCGGCCCGGGGGAGTCGGCCGAGCCCTCCCCCGGGCCCACGCGCCATTAACCAAGAAGAGATGGGGAGTGGCCATAGTGATCGCCCGCCAGGCGGCGGGGCTGTTGCCACGACCCCATGACCAAGCTTGCATCATCAGGAGCACGGCTATAGTAATCAGCAGCCGGCAAGACCCGCCCGCGGCGGACGCGGCCTGTCGGCTCCATACCAGACCAGTCGGCGGGACCCACCAGTTGGCGGGCCCCAGCAGTCTGCGGAGAAGTCAGAGGTCGGAGACACTAACGGCTGGGCCCGCGCCCAGTCACATTACCATTGTACCCCTGGGGGGGTAGGCCTATATAAAACCCCCCGGGCACCCATGCAAAGGGTTGGATACCAATAGTTATCTACCTCACCAGATAGAGGGAGAGAGCTAGCCTTGCCCTCTCCTACCACATACACAACTCAAGGAGCAACCGTGTAAACACTTGACCATAGTGATCATGCGGAGACCCCGCAGAGCAGCAGTAGGGGTATTATCTCCCCGGAGAGCCCCGAAGCTGGGTAAGATTCGCCGGCGTGCATGTCTTCGCCTCATCCCGTTTCCAGGCACCGGCGACGTTCTACTCGCCCCCACCATGATAAGCCATCCGTTGGCATATGTCGCACCAAACCCCTGACATTTGGCGCCCATCGTGGGGCATGGTGCACCGCCGTCCAGAGATCTGTTCTGGACGGGAACCCTTTTCCTCCCTGGCGAGCGCAGCTAGCCAGGCACGCTAGACGAAGTTTGTGTCGACGCGCTGCGCGGCGTGGAGATCGCCTGCACAGCCAGCTCCTTGGCTGAACTTGTCGGCGAGGTCCGCCTCTCCGACGAACCTGCGTCCGACGCAGGCGTAGGCGGCCCCGAAAACCTTCTCGCGGGCCTCCTCGATCAACTCCATGTTTCCGGCGAGCCTGCCGTAGACTTGGAGTCCGTAGGCTCCACCGACCCGATGCTGGTCGACTCTGACACCGTGTCGATCGACGCTTTCCCCTCCAACGTGGTGGTCTATGACGAACCTCTCCCCCACGCGGAGAGCGATGGGAGCACCGTCACTGAGGTGCTGGTCATCAGTCATGATGAGTTCCCTGGTGGAAGGGCGCCCGACTCACTCGGCGGGGCGCTGCAAGACCTAGCTGCGCCCATTCCAGAAGATGCTGACGCAGAGACGTTAGAAGCGCGCCGCCTTCAGCTTGTTGAAGGCGCGAAGAAGCTAGCCAGCATGAGACGCTTGTCAGAAGCTTACCAGCGGGAGATGGATCGCGCTGTTGGCGGCTCGCTGGCTCCGGCAGGGCCCAACTGATTAGGCGCAACTTTGTCATGTTGAACACTTTTCGAGATTCCTCTCGGTTTAAGAGCAGTTTCAAAAATGGTGCGGCGGATGACGAGTGCCAGCGAGCGTTTTTTCATGATTTTTTCTAAACTGCTCATCGGAATTAGGCAAATGATACATCGTTGGAAAGATATCATCGAGGCGCATCTTTTTCATATCTATTATTTTCACTAATTCGTTACGGTTTAAGAGCAGTTTCAAATTTACTAAATCGCGGAATTCTGTTTTTTTTTTTGAAATTTTTGCAATTTTCGGTACTGTTTTCGCTCTAGTTTTTGAACCGCTTGTCGAAACGAGGCGTGTAATACGTCGTTGAAAATCTATGGACAATACGCAACTTTCATATGTAGAAATGGTTTTGAGAATCCTTACAGTTTTAAGTTAATTTTGAAAATCGTGCGGTAGACGACGAGTGGCAGCGGCTGTTTTTCGTGAAATTTTTACAAACCGGTTGTCGTAATGATTCAAATGTTATGCTGTTGGAAAGATATCGATGAGACACAACTTTTTTATGTAGAACACTCTCTCTAATTCCTTACGGTTTAAGAGCAATTCTAAGTTAACCAAAAAGCGGACACTTTGTTTTTCGCGAGACCAAAATCATCGTGTGTACTTCATCAGACAGAAGAACGCACTGCTTCAAACGGAAAACCGCGCTGCAGCAGGTAGTCAAGTGAACTTCATGATTTCTTTTTGTCGGACATAAACTTTCTCGTAAAAGTTTTTGTTGTCTTTTTTCAACTTTTTTTTGAACAAGAGTGGACCACAACACTCCCGAAAATGAACCGCAACACTATCAAAAGTGAACCTCATGAGTTTTTGTTGTATTTTTTCATACTTATTTATTTTTTACACGCGATGACCAAGCGAGTGGACCTTTCATTGGACAGAAGAACACACTGCTTCAAACGGAAAACCGCACTGCAGCAGGCAGTTAAGTGAACTTCATGACTTCTTTTTGTCGGACATAAACTTTCTCACAAAAGTTTTTGTTACCTTTTTTCCAACTTTTTTTTATGAATGAGAGTGGACCGCAGAGAGGAGGCAAGTGAACCGCGGCATATATCGAAGTGAACCTCATTACTATCTTTGTTTGTTGTGCTAAATTTTCACACTTTCATGTCGAGCACTAGTGAACAACATCACTCTCAAAAGTAAACGACATCCGAGGACCAAATGCACTGTAGGTGTTGCATTGATATAGTGAACCACAAAGGAGTTTTATAGTGAACCACATGAGAGAACAAAGTGAGCTTCAAAACATACATATACATTCATTATTTTTACACAGCCACACACACATACATACACACAATCAACACAGTCACCAGCTAAACCGCAATTGAGGACTAGTCGAGCTGCACTAGATCATTCCCCAGTGGCGTACTGCACGCTTATGCCGCACGAACCGCGACCACCACAAAAACACAAAACAAAATGTCAAACAGTGGACTGCATGGCCGCACCAACCGCACTGCTGCAAGTCAACTGCACTGCTGCGACAACCGGGGTACCCTTTGCAAAGTGAACTGCAACCCCACTGCCCCGTCATCATCTTTGTGCAAGGGGTTTGCTGGAGCTGCACGAAATGTGTTGCTGTAATGCATGGCTACGGATACCGTACTACACGAATCACAGAAGTATGATGCATACTCCAACTACAGAGAGATCCATGCAAAAAAAAACACACAGAGAGATGAGGCACTGGGAGCACCACCGTGAAAGTCCACGGCCGCTAAAAACAACAACAGATGCACAAGAGAACTGAAGAACTAGACACCCATCTGACCATACGAGCCTTCGCCGGATCCCATCTGCACAAAAACAATTTCTTTTTAAAAAACAAAAGAAAAAGGAGCTGCAGCGCCATGCCTCATGAACTGCAAGCCACATCCCACCAAGAATGCTACAAGTTCAAAATGCACGCCATGGCCACCGAACTGTAGCTGCACATATGGGTCGGTCCCTGGGCAGTGGTACTTAGCGGCTGCCCGCCGGCTGTCGGATCTCCTGGTGAGTTGGAGGGTGAGGCGGAGAAAGGGGCAGGGGGTGGGAGGGGATTTTTGTCTTACCCGGCGATGGATCTGGCCGGAGATAAGAGGTGCAGCTCCTCCTGCTCCTTCCAGTGCGCCGATGCCGCACGCCGTCCTCCGTGCCCCACGTGTGGCCCAACGGCGGTGCCAGGGCGGTGGAGGAGGCAGGATCCTCAGCGGCGCAGGCTCCTCGCTGGATCGAGGGAGGCCCGTGATCAGCCAGATGCATCCGCCGTCTTCCCACTCTCGCTGCACCAAACGAGATCCGACGTTGACGAAGCACGGGGAGGCCGAGGCAACTCCGATCCAGCGCCATGCGGGCCGCCGGATGAGGAGGAAGGCAAGAGGGGGCTAGGAGTAAGCTGGTGGAGGGAGACGGCGGCTGGTGTGGAGGAGGCGATGCCGGATCCAGGCCGTCAAGCCGCCGGAGGTAGATGACTGGGCGGGGGCCATGACCCTATGTTGCGGCGGTGGAAGGCGCTGCACGGGGGGAGGGGGGCATGGTCTGCTGGTGGTGGCGTGGGGCGCCACGGTGGTCGGCGGGCGTCCCCCGTAGTCGGCGGCTGCGGGGCTTGGGCTAGGTGGTGGTGGTGTGGGGCGCCGATGCGGGAAGGGGGAGGGAGGTTGTGAGGGCTTGGCAGAGTGGTGGGTCGTGGTCGTGGGTGGTGAGCTGGGTGTTTTTTCTTTTCTTTTCCTTGTTCGGTGTTATCAGAATAAGCTAGGTGTTAGCAGAATAAGACTCTTAAGGGGTGTTATTAGAATAGACCCACCCTATATATATATATACATAAACACTATTCTGATCACGGGATCAGAAAAATATTCTGATCACAACCTGACCTGCCCCGCTAGTAGTATGTTGAACTTCCCTGTAACTAGGTTGAACTTCTGCCAACATTGCCGAAATGGGGCTTGCGATATACCGTTGGAAACCTATGGACACCAATATCATGACCCAACTTAAATTTTTGGCAAAATATAAGCGGTTTAAGAGCAATTTTGAAAATCGTTTTTTCTTCGCACAAAAAACATGAATCGTATTTTCGATCGCATTTCTAAACCGTTTATCGGAATGAGGCATATAATATGGCGTTGGAAAGCTGCTGCAAAACCGCTCCTTCCACATGTTGAAAGTTTTCTCTAATTCCATATGGTTAAAAAGTAATTTGAAAAAACGTAAAATTTCGTAAACCGAACAGCTGAGTTCATTTTTTCGATGTCATTTCTAAACGGCTAATCCAATGGAGGCATATGATATGGCGTTGGAAAACTTATGAAAATGCGCTACTTTTTCATCTTGAAAGTTTTTTTCTAATTTTGAATGGTTTAAGATTAATTTAGAAAATGGTCCATGTCCTACCGAGTTCGTATTTTTGAGCTAAGTTTTTAACCGTGCGTCTGAATGCAGCAAATGATATGGTGTTGGAAAGCTTGAACAAACGCGAAACTTTTTGGTATGTATTATTTCCCCCAATTCTTTACCGTTTTAAGTCAGTTTTGAAAATGGCGAAAAACGTATTTTCGCCGTAATTTCTACAAACTTTATCGGAATTGGGCAAATAATATACCTTTGAAAAGCTACAGAAAATGCGAAACTTTTTCATGTTGATGGTTTTCTCTGATTCTTAGTTGTTTTCAAGTAATTTCGAAAACGGCGGGATCATACGTTCTGCCTCTATCGCGAAACAGATTCTTCGAAAATGCACCGCGTGAAGAACCTGAACTTCTCAGCATATCTACCTGAACTTCATTCTGTTTTTGACGTGCTTTTTTTTGCTCGCAGATGTCCATCCACTACTTGTAGTTCTCCATCCACTCCCCGGAATTCAGCGGGTGATATACCGATGGAAAGCTGCTGTAAACATGCAACTTTCCCGTGTTGATCATTTTTTCATACTCGCGATGGTTTTAGAAGTTTTTCATCTGAAATTCATTCAGTGTAGTAGTTGAGCTTCCTGCTGTTTTCATGTTGAACTTCTGTGACGTATTTTCGTTCGTAATTTCCTCATCCATTCTTCAATGTCACATAAATGATATTTCTTTTGTACAATCCTCTCTCACAATAAATTTTTCAACTTTCTCCGACCGAGTTACACGCCTGAACTTCCCTCTGTAGGAACCCAACCTTTGGGCTATCTTCTCAACCGTGTCTCCCCGCGCGATTTTTTTGGTTACTCATGTTCTATGTGATGTAAGTATAATCTACAAATGGTTTTTAGCAACTAAATGCATGTTTTAAATAGGAATCTTGCTCATTGGCGGATTTGCTCTCGGGTCGTGATGAAACATGTGTGTGTTGCAATTTTACTGCCGGAGTTGTTCGACCTCAACTTCTCCCAGTGCTAGGTTGAACTTCCGCCAACATTGCCCAAATGGGGCTTGCGATATACCGTTGGAAAGCTATGGACATCAGTATCATGACCCAAGTTCAATTTTTGGCAAAATGTAAGCGGTTTAAGAGCAGTTTTGAAAACCATTTTTTCTTCATATAAAAAATGTGAATCGTATTTTCGATCGCATTTTTAAACCGTTTATCGGAATGAGGCAAATAATATGGCGTTGGAAAGCTGCTGAAAAACTGCTCCTTCCACATGTTGAAAGTTTTCTCTAATTCCCTATGGTTAAAGAGTAATTTGGAAAATCATATAATTTCGCAAATGGAACATCCGAGTTTGTATTTTCGATGCCATTTCTAAATGGCTAATCCAATTGAGGCAAATAATATGGCATTGGAAAGCTTATGAAAATGCGCTACTTTTTCATGTTAAAAGTTTTTTTTTCTAATTTTGAACGGATTAAAAGTAATTTAGAAAACGGTACAAGTTCCACCGAGTTCATATTTTTGAGCTAATTGTTTAAACGTATGTCCAAATGCAGCAAATGATATGGCGATGGAAAGCTTGAAGAAATGCGAAACATTTTTGTATATATTATTTCTCCTAATTCATTATGGTTTTATGTTAATTTTGAAAATGGCTAAAAACGCATTTTTGCCGTAATTTCTACAAACTTTATCGGAATGGGGCAAATAATATACCGCTGAAAAGCTACGGAAAATTCGAAACTTTTTCATGTTGATGGTTTTCTATGATTCCTTGCCGTTTTCAAGTAATTTCAAAAATGGCGACATCGTTCGTTCTGCCTTTATCGCGAAACAGATTCTTCGAAAATGCACCGCGTGAAGAAACTGAACTTCTCGGCGTGTCTACTTGAACTTCACTTTGTTTTTCACGTGCTTTTTTTGCCCGTAGCTCTCCATCCACTGCTCGTAGCTCTCCATCCACTCCCCGGAATTCAGCAAATAAAATACCGATGGAAAGCTGCAGTAAACATGCAACTTTCCCGTGTTGGTCATTTTTTCATACTTGCAACGATTTTAAAAGTTTTTCATCTGAAATTCATTCAGCGTAGTAGTTGAACTTCGTGTTGTTTTCACGTTGAACTTCTGTGACGTATTTTTGTTTGTATTTTCATCAGTGTTACACAAATGATATTCCTTTTGTACAAACTTCTCTCACAATATTTTTTTAACTTTCTCTGACCGAGGACTTGAACTTACACAAATGATATTCCTACCGTTTTGAGTAAATTAGAAAATGGCGAGATCATGATTTCTGTGCTCATCGCGAACGGAAATGCATTGCGTGAAGTAGTTGAACTTCTGGGACAAGTGTGTTTGAACTTCCCTCTATTTTTGACGTGTTGTTTTTTGCCCGTAACTCCCAAACCACTTACCGGAATTGATCAAATGATATACCGATTGAAAGCTGATGAAAACTCGCAACTTTCCTGTGTTGATCAATTTTTCATACTCGTGATGGTTCAAAAGAATTTTTTGAATACACAAAAACGTGTTTTAAACAGTATACATAAAACTTTTAAACCATCCATTAGAATACAACATATTATATATCATTGGAAAGCTTATGAATAGGAGCATCTTTTACATGTAAACAGACGTTACAAATTCATTGTTGTTTGAGAGCAGTTTTAAAAATGGCAAAAACAACATCGTTTTTGCCTGTTTTTTATATGTAACTGAAGGTCGGACGTCTCGCACTAGAGTTCTTGAACTTCACTGGGAGGAGCACGTGAACTTCTTGCAACAAACGTTTTAGGCTTTTAGTTTTACATTCTTATATTCTTATCTAAAATGCATTCCGTGTAGTAGTTGGACTTCTCGCTATTTTCACCTTGAACTTCTGTCACGTATTTTTGTTCAACCTCTTTCACAACAATTTTTTAACTTTCTTCGGCCGGAGACTTGAATTTCTAGGAACAAAATTTTTGGACTTTGCCTTTTATTCAAATTTTCTCATATGAAACACGCCGTGTAGTATGTGAACTTCTGGCTATTATATATTTAACCAGCTCTCTTTGCTTTTTTTGCCTAACTCCTAAAGCACTCATCAAAATTGAGCATGTAAATCCTAGGTTTTTATAATCTCTGAACTTCTCTGTTTTTAAAATTTGAACTTCTTAGTTTTATTCTTATAAAAATGATTTTTAAATAAACATCATACAAACTTTTTAAATTGAACTTCATACATTAATTTTGCATAGAAACAAGAAGAATACAAGTTTGTTGTATACATCGAACTATTCGGTTTTTTATATGAAATTATTGATTTTCTTTCTAAATCGATTAGCTCCAAAAAATGCAAAAAACGAAACTACCTTTTAGCAATGAATAAAATCTGAATCTTTTATAGACATCAAACCGCTATTTTTTTTTTCAATTTTTGAACCTTTTTGTGTATTTTTAGAAATAGGAAATATTGGAGTTTTTTAATAAATGATGAACTTCTTTGCTATTTCGAATTGATCTTCTTGGTTTATTCGTTAGTAATGGGAACATTTCAAGTTTTTGTAATAAATATTGAACTGCTCTATTTTAAAAATTAACCTTCCTGGTTTATTATTTAGTGACGAGGAAAATTTGAGTTTTTCATATACTTTCAACTACTCTATTGTTTTAAATTGAACTTCTTGGTTTTCTTTAATATGGACTTCTTGGTGTTGTTCATTTGTAACATAAAAAGTCCTAGTTTTGCAATACACGTCGAACCACTTAGTGCATGCGATGTCAAACTTCTTCACCGCGTTCATGGGCTCAGGTCCAGTAGTTGCACCATGCTCGAGCGTCCCTTGCTACCTTGAGCGCACCGGCCGACTTGGCGTCCATCATTTGCACCAGGGGCAGGATGCAGCCATGCTCCCCGAGCAGCCGCTTCATGTCCTTACTGCTGCTGCCGAAGATCCTCTAGATGTAACAACCACAAACCAAATCAATTTTCATTCATTCATCCATCATTTTCAAACCACTTTTCAGTATACCTCATAAAAGTGTTGTTCATCGCCTCCATAGTATTTTTCTCAAGTTTTGAGTTACTATTGTCATCCATTCTGCCCAAGCAGAACAAATTCACATTAATTTTTAAGCAAATCCAAACAAGTTCAGACCTTGGACAGCGAAATTTTATCAAAGAGAGAGAATGCTTTTTTGATCAATGATACTTTTTCGCTTCCGTTAGGCATCAGCAAATTACTTGCGTGAGTGTGTTCCATACATTTTTGCGTTTCCTAACTTGTAGTAGCATCGCATGGCAAGCATCACTTGGCATCTCTCTGAATAAATTGTGTGCAAAAGGATGGACAGTATGCAATCAAAAGTACGGCCCTGGAATAAGAAGGATCTGGGCCTTGTCTGGGCACAGCGGCAATGGGAACTGGGCGGTGAACGTCTTGGGGCTGTGAAGTTGAATGGCCGGAGGTGACAACGGCGAACGACCTGAGTGTTATGGTGGTGGGGCCCCACT
This sequence comes from Triticum dicoccoides, assembly GCF_002162155.2. Taxonomy (NCBI): domain Eukaryota; kingdom Viridiplantae; phylum Streptophyta; class Magnoliopsida; order Poales; family Poaceae; genus Triticum; species Triticum dicoccoides. The sequence continues at coordinate 154,632,424 of NC_041386.1, read as the reverse complement.
GGGAGGAGGCTGTGTGTTGGCAGGGGCAGCCTCACCGCCGCCACAAACGAACACAGTGACGCCATGACGGAGCTCTGCCAGCCTTCTTCCTTGTTACCATGTCAGACCTCCGCCGTAGCCCCGAGCTCCGCCCTCTCCCCATCTCCACCAAAGCAGCGGATCTCTCCGGCCTCCAGTCGACGTCGCGATGGCGGTTGGACATGGGGTTGGCTGTGGTAGAGGGGGAAGAAGCACAGAGGAGAGGGTCTGGCGCGGCGGCTAGAACGACGGTTGGGGCCCTGGCTGCGGTGCCGGGATCCGGCGGCAGGGGTCCTAGCAGCGGCGGCATGGACTGGTGGTTGGGGAGGCAAATCTGTTGGGTGGGATGGGGGCGCCCGGTTGCTAGCGAGCGCGCTGGCGAGGCGACGACTCCGGCGGCTAGCGAGCGTGCCGGCGAGGCGGCGGCTCCTGCGCTGGTTTGGTGGGGGTGCGGTGGGGATTGGGGACGGGGCGGTTGGGGACGGGGCGGCGGGCAGGATATGCGGGAGCTGCGGGATCGGGGGAGGTGGGGTGGGCTTTTCCCCATCTTTTTTTGTGGTTGCCCAGTTCGGGAGTTCGGGAACAGCCTCATCGGGCCTAGATAGGGGTTGTGATCAAAATAGTTATTCTAATCCTGGGATTAGAATAGTGCCACCATATATATATATATATATATATATATATATAGACACACACACACACATAAACACTATTCTGATCACGGGATCAGAATAGTATTTTGATCACAACCTGACTTGCCCCACTAGTAGTACGTTGAACTTCCCTGTGAACTAGGTTGAACTTCCGCCAACATTGCCCAAATGGGGCTTGCGATATACCGTTGGAAAGCTATGGACACCAATATCATGACCCAACTTAAATTTTTGGCAAAATATAAGCGGTTTAAGAGCAGTTTTGAAAACCGTTTTTTCTTCGCACAAAAAACGTGAATCATATTTTCAATCGCATTTCTAAACCATTTATCGGAATGAGGCATATAATATGGCGTTGGAAAGCTGCTGCAAAACCGCTCCTTCCACATGTTAAAAGTTTTCTCTAATTCCTTATGGTTACAGAGTAATTTGAAAAACGTAAAATTTCGTAAACCGAACAGCTGAGTTTGTTTTTTCGATGTCATTTCTAAATGGCTAATCCAATGGAGGCATATGATACGGCGTTGGAAAGCATATGAAAATGCACTACTTTTTCATCTTGACAGTTTTTTTTCTAATTTTGAATGGTTTAAGAGTAATTTAGAAAATGGTCCAAGTCCTACCGAGTTCGTATTTTCGAGCTAATTTTTTAATCGTGTGTCCGAATGCAGCAAATGATATGGCGTTGGAAAGCTTCAACAAATGCGAAACTTTTCGGTATGTATTTTCTCCCAATTCTTTACGGTTTTAAGTCAGTTTTGAAAATGGCGAAAAATGTATTTTCGCCGTAATTTCTACAAACTTTATCGGAATGGGGCAAATAATATACCACTCAAAAGCTACGGAAAATGCGAAACTTTTTCATGTTGATGGTTTTCTCTGATTCCTAGCCGTTTTCAAGTAATTTCGAAAATGGCGGGATCATGCGTTCTGCCTTTATTGCGAAACAGATTCTTCAAAAATGCACCGTGTGAAGAACCTGAACTTCTCGGCGCGTGTACCTGAACTTCACTCTGTTTTTCACGTGATTTTTTTTCTCGTAGGTATCCATCCACTGCTTGTAACTCTCCATCCATTCACCAGAATTGAGCAGGTGATATACCGATGGAAAGCTGCTGTAAGCACGCAAGTTTCCCGTGTTGATCGTTTTTTCATACTCGTGACGATTTTAAAAGTTTTTCATCTAAAATTCATTTAGCGTAGTAGTTGAACTTCCTGCTGTTTTCACGTTGAACTTCTGTGACGTATTTTTGTTTGTAATTTTCTCATCCATTCGTTAGTGTTACACAAATGATATTTCTTTTGTATAAACCTATCTCACAATTTTTTTAACTTTCTCCGATGGAGGACTTGAACTTATATCAACAAACTTTTAGTCTTTGCTTTTTTATTATTTTTAATACAAAATGCACACCATGTAGTACGTGAACTTCTGGCAGTTATCAATCTGAACTTCTCTCGGTTACGTGAAAATATCTGAGTTTTTTTATGAATTTTAATCTGATTTTCTTTAATCCTTTTTTATGAATTTTGAAGCGCTCTATTTTCAAAAGTTGACCTTCTTGATATTTTATTTTTGAACTTATTGTTTCCACTCTTTAATAACGAGCAAAATCTGAGTTTTCTATAATCATTGAACTTCTCCATCTTTTTAATATGGACTTCCTGGTTTATTTATTAATATTTTTATGAATTTTGAAGCGCTCTATTTTTAAAAGTTGACCTTCTTGTTATTTTTTTGAACTTCTTGTTTTTAATAACGAGGAAGATCTGAGTTTTCTATAATCATCGAACTTATCTTTTTGATATGGACTTCCTGGTTTTACTTTCTTAATCTTTATAATTTGAATTTTTTATTTTCTTTTTGAAATCAAATTGCTCCCAAATAATAACTCAACTTCTTTGTGAATTGAGAGAATTATTTTAAAATAAAAAAAATTGGTTTCTAACATGGAAAATACAAGGTGAACATATCTTGCAAGAACTTTTGAACTTCCCCGGATAGAGCACGTGAACTTCTTGAAACAAACCTTTTAGGGTTTTATTTTTCTATACTTTTATTCTTACCTGAAATGCATTCTTTGCAGTAGTTGAACTTCTCGTTGTTTTCACCTTGAATTTCTGTCACGTATTGTTTGTTTAACCTCTCTCACAAGAATATTTAACTTTCTCGGTCCGAGCACTTGAACTTCTAGCAACAAAATGTTTAGCCTTTGCTTTTTCATTCCTTTTTTCATTCTTGTTCCAAATTTGTAATGGATTGAGAGAATTATTTTAAAACACGAGAAACAACATCTTTTTGTCTTTTTTGAAAATGTAAACACACCGTGAACCTCTCCCTCAAGAATTTTGAACTTCCGAGAGCAGAGCACATGAACTTCTAGGAACAAAAAAAATTAGACATAGGTTTTTTGTTATTTTTTCTCATATGAAACACACAACATGCAATACGTGAACTTCTAGCTGTCATCACTTTGAACTTGTTTCTATTTTCTCTTTAGTGGCTTTGCCCTCGGAAATCCATGAGCTTTTTTTTGTATAAACATATGTGTCTCTTCTTTGTTTTCACATTTTTGTCGAACTCCCTAATTTATTATATATGAACTTTGAGAGTTAACATTACTTTTTTGCATCCGTAAATACGGCTGAACTTGAGGAAATAATAATGAACAAAAAGTTGTACAACATGATGTTTTTAGACCCATTTTTTATGTTAGAAGATGACATTCCCCCCAGAGCATGTTGTACAATGTTTTGAACATGAAATATTTGCTTCTTCTGTTTTGAAATCTATGATTATTATATTTGTTGAACTTCATGGTTTTTTATATTTGAACTTGAAAGGGTTGTCATATCAACTAAGATATTATTAACCTCTCCCCTAGTTTCTTTCATGAACTTCTAGTTTTTGACGAATGCCCCCGATTTTTTGGGAACTCGTCTGCCCTCTTTTTTACGATATTTTCAACGACAGTAATACATGAACTTCATCAAATTTTTTTGCCAAGTAACAAAAGTTGCAGAACAAATACGAAAGAGTGCAAATTTTATTCCCAGACTTCACCTCCGGTATCCCTTTGTTTTCTATCCAATCGTCATAACAAGATTCGTGCTTGGTTTTCCAACAAAAACAAAGTCGTGCTTGGTATGTGATTTCTGGTGCACGATAAAGATAGGATGGACGGACAGGGAGTCCACAATGATGGCGAGTTGGCGGCCAAAGGAAGAAGGCAACGGGTTTGTTCTGTCTGCATTCTGCAGTCACTTCACCTCCGGAGATGACGAATCAGAATAACTTGTCCTGCACCTGTGCGCGGACAAACAGAGTGAAGCCATGCTCTGACCCAAAGCTCCAAGCCATGGAGCCCTTGGGAGCATCGCAAGATAAGCCAGTGGCCACGGTGAGCAGCTACTGGCGGTGGGGCAAGGATGAATTCTTCCTGGAGCCATCGTTCGCGAGCTGGGGCGCGTACCGAGGCGCGCTAGCCGTGACGCCCGCGCAGCTCAGGGGCCGCCTCCTCGCCGGCCGCTCCACCCGATGCCTTGGAGCTCGGCGCGATGCGGCGCCAGAGCGAGAATGAGATGCGCCGCTGTCTCACGTGGTGGGACCTCACGTGGCTCGGCTTCGGCTGTCACCTCAGCACCGGCATCTTCATGCTCACCGGCCAGGAAGGCGGCGGCTGCTCATGGGATCCGGGGACCGGTGATGGCGCTCGGGAACCAGGGCAGATCGGTGAAAGCACGCGGGGGTTTCGGGGCCGCACCGCCATTGGGGAGGAGGGGAGGAGGCCGCGCCGCCGTTGGGGAGGAGGTAAGGAGGCTGCACCGCCATTGGGAAGGAAGGAAGGGGGCTG